>NC_060177.1:29036471-29636471 GCF_021184085.1 Oncorhynchus gorbuscha
CTGTGTGTTATGGAGCGGTGGGTGTAGACTGTATGAGGCACCAGGTGGCTGTGCTGGGGAGGGGAGGCTGGCTCCCCCAGGGCTGACTACAGCTCCTCTTCCAGATTTACCCCTCCTCTAGCTCCTCTTCCCTTGTGCCCTTTCTGAGAAAGGAGAAAGTAGAAGGGAGGGAGGGAAGGAAGGAAGGAAGGAGGGAGCTAAAAGGAGAAGGTGATAGCAGGGGAGAGGAAAGAGAAAAGAGTAAGAGGTAGAAAATGAAAAAACAGGAGACAGCAGGAGAGTGGAGAGAGCAGTAGACAGACAGCAAGAGAGAGGAGGGAGGAGAGAGCAGTAGACAGACAGCAGGAGAGAGGAGGGAGGAGAGAGCAGTAGACAGACAGCAAGAGAGAGGAGGGAGGAGAGAGCAGTAGACAGACAGCAAGAGAGAGGAGGGAGGAGAGAGCAGTAGACAGACAGCAGAAGAGAGGAGGGAGGAGAGCACAGTAGACAGACAGCAAGAGAGAGGAGGGAGGAGAGAGCAGTAGACAGACAGCTAGAGAGAGGAGGGAGGAGAGAGCAGTAGACAGACAGCAGGAGGAAGGAGGGAGGAGAGAGCAGTAGACAGACAGCAGGAGAGAGGAGGGAGGAGAGAGCAGTAGACAGACAGCAGGAGAGAGGAGAGAGCAGTAGACAGACAGCAGGAGGGAGGAGGGAGGAGAGAGCAGTAGACAGACAGCAAGAGAGAGGAGGGAGGAGAGAGCAGTAGACAGACAGCAAGAGAGAGGAGGGAGGAGAGGGCAGTAGACAGACAGCAGGAGGAAGGAGGGAGGAGAGAGCAGTAGACAGACAGCAGGAGAGAGGAGGGGAGAGAGAGCAGTAGACAGACAGCAGGAGAGAGGAGAGAGCAGTAGACAGACAGCAGGAGGGAGGAGGGAGGAGAGAGCAGTAGACAGACAGCAGGAGAGAGGAGGGAGGAGAGAGCAGTAGACAGACAGCAAGAGAGAGGAGGGAGGAGAGAGCAGTAGACAGACAGCAAGAGAGAGGAGAGGGCAGTAGACAGACAGCAGGAGAGAGGGGAGAGCAGTAGACAGACAGCAGGAGAGAGGAGGGAGGAGAGAGCCGTAGACAGACAGCAAGAGAGAGGAGAGGGCAGTAAACAGACAGCAGGAGAGAGGAGAGAGCAGTAGACAGACAGCAGGAGGGAGGCGAGAGCAGTAGACAGACAGCATAAGAGAGGAGAGGGCAGTAGACAGACAGCAGGAGAGAGGAGAGAGCAGTAGACAGACAGCAGGAGAGAGGAGAGAGCAGTAGACAGACAGCAGGAGAGAGGAGAGAGCAGTAGTCAGACAGCAGGAGAGAGGAGGGAGGAGAGAGCAGTAGACAGACAGCAGGAGAGAGGAGGGAGGAGAGAGCAGTAGACAGACAGCAGGAGAGAGGAGGGAGGAGAGAGCAGTAGACAGACAGCAGGAGAGAGGAGGGAGGAGAGAGCAGTAGACAGACAGCAGGAGAGAGGAGGGAGGAGAGAGCAGTAGACAGACAGCATGAGAGAGGAGGCAGGAGAGAGCAGTAGACAGACAGCAGGAGAGAGGAGAGAGCAGTAGACAGGCAGCAGGAGAGAGGAGTGAGCAGTAGACAGACAGCAGGAGAGAGGAGGGAGGAGAGAGCCGTAGACAGACAGCAGGGGAGAGGAGGGAGGAGAGAGCAGTAGACAGACAGCAGGAGAGAGGAGGGAGCAGTAGACAGGCAGCAGGAGAGAGGAGGGAGGAGAGAGCAGTAGACAGACAGCAGGAGAGAGGAGGGAGGAGAGAGCAGTAGACAGACAGCAGGAGAGAGGAGGGAGGAGAGAGCAGTAGACAGACAGCAGGAGAGAGGAGGGAGGAGAGAGCAGTAGACAGACAGCAGGAGAGAGGAGGGAGGAGAGAGCAGTAGACAGACAGCAGGAGAGAGGAGAGAGCAGTAGACAGGCAGCAGGAGAGAGGAGTGAGCAGTAGACAGGCAGCAGGAGAGAGGAGAGAGCAGTAGACAGGCAGCAGGAGAGAGGAGTGAGCAGTAGACAGGCAGCAGGAGAGAGGAGTGAGCAGTAGACAGGCAGCAGGAGAGAGGAGGGAGCAGTAGACAGGCAGCAGGAGAGAGGAGGGAGCAGTAGACAGACAGCAGGAGAGAGGAGTGAGCAGTAGACAGGCAGCAGGAGAGAGGAGGGAGCAGTAGACAGGCAGCAGGAGAGAGGAGGGAGGAGAGAGCAGTAGACAGACAGCAGGAGAGAGGAGGGAGGAGAGAGCAGTAGACAGACAGCAGGAGAGAGGAGGGAGGAGAGAGCAGTAGACAGACAGCAGGAGAGAGGAGGGAGGAGAGAGCAGTAGACAGACAGCAGGAGAGAGGAGGGAGGAGAGAGCAGTAGACAGACAGCAGGAGAGAGGAGGGAGGAGAGAGCAGTAGACAGACAGCAGGAGAGAGGAGGGAGGAGAGAGCAGTAGACAGACAGCTAGAGAGAGGAGGGAGGAGAGAGCAGTAGACAGACAGCAGGAGAGAGGAGGCAGGAGAGAGCAGTAGACAGACAGCAAGAGAGAGGAGGCAGGAGAGAGCAGTAGACAGACAGCAGGAGAGAGGAGGCAGGAGAGAGCAGTAGACAGACAGCAGGAGAGAGGAGGCAGGAGAGAGCAGTAGACAGACAGCATGAGAGAGGAGGCAGGAGAGAGCAGTAGACAGACAGCAGGAGAGAGGAGAGAGCAGTAGACAGACAGCAGGAGAGAGGAGTGAGCAGTAGACAGGCAGCAGGAGAGAGGAGGGAGCAGTAGACAGGCAGCAGGAGAGAGGAGTGAGCAGTAGACAGGCAGCAGGAGAGAGGAGTGAGCAGTAGACAGGCAGCAGGAGAGAGGAGGGAGCAGTAGACAGACAGCAGGAGAGAGGAGTGAGCAGTAGACAGGCAGCAGGAGAGAGGAGGGAGCAGTAGACAGGCAGCAGGAGAGAGGAGGGAGCAGTAGACAGACAGCAGGAGAGAGGAGTGAGCAGTAGACAGGCAGCAGGAGAGAGGAGGGAGCAGTAGACAGGCAGCAGGAGAGAGGAGGGAGGAGAGAGCAGTAGACAGACAGCAGGAGAGAGGAGGGAGGAGAGAGCAGTAGACAGACAGCATGAGAGAGGAGGGAGGAGAGAGCAGTAGACAGACAGCAAGAGAGAGGAGAGAGCAGTAGACAGACAGCAAGAGAGAGGAGAGAGCAGTAGACAGACAGCAGGAGAGAGGAGGGAGGAGAGAGCAGTAGACAGACAGCAGGAGAGAGGAGGGAGGAGAGAGCAGTAGACAGACAGCAGGAGAGAGGAGGGAGGAGAGAGCAGTAGACAGACAGCATGAGAGAGGAGGCAGGAGAGAGCAGTAGACAGACAGCAAGAGAGAGGAGAGAGCAGTAGACAGACAGCAAGAGAGAGGAGAGAGCAGTAGACAGACAGCAGGAGAGAGGAGGGAGGAGAGAGCCGTAGACAGACAGCAGGGGAGAGGAGGGAGGAGAGAGCAGTAGACAGACAGCAGGGGAGAGGAGAGAGCAGTGAGGACGTATGGTAACAGAACACCTGTTTCTCCAGCAACGCTAGGTTGGATGGACGCTCTGCCATCCCCATCCTTCATGTAGAGGAGACATAAAAGTGGCTTTTAATTGATAATTGAATGAGACTAAATGTTATGTTGGCATGTCAATGTTTATTTGCTGGGGGGGGTTGTGGCAATCATGTGTTTGTGTGTGTGTTTGTGTGTGGGTGTGCGTGCTGACATGTGTGTATCTGTATGGGTGTGTGAGTGTGCGTGTGTGCGTTGTTGCGTACTGACATGTGTTTATCTGTATGTGTGTGTCTGTATGGGTGTATCTGTATGTGTGTATCTGTATGGGTGTGTCTGTATGGGTGTATCTGTATGGGTGTGTCTGTATGGGTGTGTCTGTATGGGTGTGTCTGTATGGGTGTATATGTATGTGTGTGTATGTATGTGTGTGTCTGTATGGGTGTGTCTGTATGGGTGTATATGTATGGGTGTGTCTGTATGGGTGTGTCTGTATGGGTGTGTCTGTATGGGTGTATATGTATGTGTGTGTATGTATGTGTGTGTCTGTATGGGTGTATCTGTATGTGTGTATATGTATGTGTGCATCTGTATGTGTGTATCTGTATGGGTGTGTCTGTATGGGTGTATATGTATGTGTGTGTATGTATGGGTGTATCTGTATGTGTGTGTATGTATGTGTGTGTCTGTATGGGTGTATCTGTATGTGTGTGTATGTATGTGTGTATCTGTATGTGTGTATATGTATGGGTGTATCTGTATGTGTGTATCTGTATGTGTGTATATGTATGGGTGTATGTATGTGTGTATGTATGTGTGTGTATGTATGTGTGTATCTGTATGTGTGTATATGTATGGGTGTATCTGTATGGGTGTATATGTATGTGTGTGTCTGTATGTGTGTGTATCTGTATGGGTGTATCTGTATGGGTGTATATGTATGTGTGTGTCTGTATGGGTGTATATGTATGGGTGTATGTATGTGTGTATGTATGTGTGTGTATGTATGTGTGTATCTGTATGTGTGTATATGTATGTGTGTATATGTATGTGTGTGTCTGTATGGGTGTATATGTATGGGTGTGTCTGTATGGGTGTATATGTATGTGTGTGTCTGTATGGGTGTATCTGTATGGGTGTATCTGTATGGGTGTATATGTATGTGTGTGTCTGTATGGGTGTATATGTATGGGTGTGTCTGTATGGGTGTATATGTATGTGTGTGTCTGTATGGGTGTATCTGTATGGGTGTATCTGTATGGGTGTATATGTATGTGTGTGTCTGTATGGGTGTATATGTATGGGTGTATCTGTATGGGTGTATATGTATGTGTGTGTCTGTATGGGTGTATATGTATGGGTGTGTCTGTATGGGTGTATATGTATGTGTGTGTCTGTATGGGTGTATCTGTATGGGTGTATCTGTATGGGTGTATATGTATGTGTGTGTCTGTATGGGTGTATATGTATGGGTGTGTCTGTATGGGTGTATCTGTATGTGTGTGTCTGTATGGGTGTATCTGTATGGGTGTATCTGTATGGGTGTGTCTGTATGGGTGTATCTGTATGGGTGTATATGTATGGGTGTGTCTGTATGGGTGTATCTGTATGTGTGTGTCTGTATGGGTGTATCTGTATGGGTGTATCTGTATGGGTGTATATGTATGGGTGTGTCTGTATGGGTGTATCTGTATGTGTGTGTCTGCATGGGTGTATCTGTATGGGTGTATCTGTATGGGTGTGTCTGTATGGGTGTATCTGTATGGGTGTGTGTGCAGTGGTGACAGAGTACGTCACCCAGACACAGCTGCTGCTCTCTGCTCTGTAGTGCTATCAGATGTATAATTGAAGGTCCCAGGGGCTAGCCTATAGGAACTGCTTTAATTACCTACCAAAGACAGGCTGCCCCAATGGGCTGAGGGCTGGAGGTAGATAGTGGTTATGGGTGAGGAACTTTACTTAAGGGCCATAACACACTGTAACCCCCTCCCCCTTCACCCCCCTTCTCTCTTCAAATTTAACAAGCACTCACCTAGAGCCACCCCCTCGATTCACACAGCTCTGTTGTTCACAGTCACAGCCCCTATTACCAAATGATGCAATCCTGACAGTACACTCTAAAACAAAACTAAATAGTTTCAACTAATTATTATTGAGTAACTAGTTCCACCGCCTTTTTTTGTTTACTAACATTTTTGGTTCAAGTATTACTGTAGCTTCACCTTGACAAAATGCAGGCAAAACTTCAGTCAACTTAAAATGATGGGTTTGCTCAAATTGTGTCATTTATTCATTCAACTAAAAAGTGTTCTTTTTAACCTAATAAATGGCTGTCGAACTAGTTACACACAAAGCGAATTTAACAGATCACAATTCCAATTTACATGTTAGACGTTGTGCATGTTAATTTATAGAGTATTTCATATTCAACATGCCCTCACCTGGGATATGAACTCACAACCTCTTGGTTCACAGCAGTCCAAGTCTCCTGCTACACCACCACATCTTTGTCTATGACTGCTTTCACCTCTACTGCTACACTTTGCACTTCAAAGTGAATCTCAGCTCTGTTAAAAGTACTGTGTACTCAAGAAAAACTATTTGATATAGTATAGTGATTAAGCAGTAATATTAAAACAGAGTAATATGCTATACAGAAAAACCTAACATTGTAAAATAAGTCAATCAAATCAATGATTGGAGACTAAACTGGACTTTTCTGATAACTGCCAACGGCACTGGGGATTGGAATGCTCTGAACCAAGATGTTGTGAGTTCAAATCCCATGTGAGGACATGTTCAATAATGAAAAGCACTATGGGTGTGCCAGTTGCTTGGCCATTTTTTAGTTAAGATGCCCAAATAATAATGTACAGCTGAATGAACAAATGAGACAAGTTGAGCAAAAATGTCATTTTGACATTTACTGCATTTTTGCCTACGTTTTGTCAAATTGGAGCAATGTTTGGGCCAACACATTTATGTTGTTGTTCAGGTAACACTTGGACCGAGGAGTTGAGTAAATGGCTGTGGAAAAAGTCTGTGTCCTTAAAATGTATATAGTATGTATATAGTATGTATAAGTTGGAAGTAGGAGCCTAAGTGTTGTTGTCCATTAGTTTACTCCAATTAGGGGAAGGGCGGTAGGGTTAGGAAAATATATATATATATGGTATATATGTGTACAGTTGAAGTCGGAGGTTTACATACACTTAGGTTGGAGTCATTAAAATTTGTTTTTCAACCACTCCACAAATTTCTTGTTAACAAACTATAGTTTTGGTAAGTCTGTTAGGACATCTACTTGACACAAGTATTTTTTCCAACAATTGTTTACAGACAGATTATTTCACTTATAATTCACTGTATCACAATTCCAGTGGGTCAGAAGTTTACATACACTAAGTTGACTGTGCCTTTAAACAGCTTGGAAAATTCCAGAAAATTATGTCATGGCTTTAGAAGCTTCTGATAGGCTAATTGACATCATTTGAGTCAATTGGAGGTGTACCTGTGGATATATATCAAGGCCTACTGTAACGGCTTTCTTCCGTTGAAGGAGAGTCGGACCAAAATGCAGCGTGGTTAGTTCGATACATCTTTAATCAAGAAAAACCACGAACAATACAAAAACAACAAACGGAATGAGAACCTATACAGCCTATCTGGTGAAACCTATACAGCCTATCTGGTGAAACCTATACAGCCTATCTGGTGAAACCTATACAGCCTATCTGGTGACAACTAACACAGAGACAGGAACAATCACCCACGACAACTCAAAGAATATGGCTGCCTAAATATGGTTCCCAATCAGAGACAACGATAATCACCTGACTCTGATTGAGAACCGCCTCAGGCAGCCATAGACTATGCTAGACACCCCACAAAAACTCCATGACAAAAATGCACCACAATAACCCATGTCACCAAGAACACCATCCCAACCGTGAAGCACGGGGGTGGCAGCATCATGTTGTGGGGGTGCGTTGCTGCAGGAGGGACTGGTGCTCTTCACAAAATACATGGCATCATGAGGAAAGATAATTATGTGGACATATTGAAGCAACATCTCAAGACATCAGTCTGGAAGTTAAAGCTTGGTCCCAAATGGGTCTTCCAAATGGACAATGACCCCAAGCATACTTCCAAAGTTGTGGCAAAATGTCTTAATGGCCACAAAGCCCTGACCTCAATCCTATAAAAAATGTGGGCAGAACTGAAAAAGCGTGTGCGAGCAAGGAGGCCTACAAACCTGACTCAGTTACACCAGCTCTGACAGGAGGAATGGGCCAAAATTCACCCAAATTACTGTGGGAAGCTTGTGGAAGGTTACCCCAAACGTTTGACCCAAGTTAAACAATTTAAAGGCAATGCTACCAAATAGTAATTGAGTGTATGTAAACTTCTGATCCACTGAGAATGTGATGAATTAAATAAAAGCTGAAATAAATAATTCTCTCTACTATTATTCTGACATTTCACATTTTTAAAATAAAGTGGTGATCCTAACTAACCTAAGACAGGGAATTTTTACTGGGATTAAATGTCAGGAATTGTGAAAAGCTGAGTTTAAAATGTATTTGGCTAAGGTGTATGTAAACATCTGACTTCAACTGTAAATATTACTAATATTATGTATAAATATTTAAAATAATATAATATTTAATTTTATATACTATATATATATATATATATATATATATATACATACATATATATTTACAAATATATATATATATGGGGGATTGGAAATAATTACATTTATGGAAGCCACAATCTATCTCCAATATTAAAGTTGATCTACCCCCTAAAAACACATGTGGTGGAAGCAGTTATTTTTCTACAGTGTACAAAAAGCAGTTAAATTAAACCATCTCTTTCTCCCTCCCCCTTCAGACCCTGTGGAGATGGAGTACCAGGAAGCCGTCAGTAAGGTGACTCTACAGCAGGTCGTAGGTGATCTGGAGCCCTCCACCGGCTACACCTTCTATGTGAAGGCTTACACGTCCCGCGGAGCCAGCAAGCCCTCCGAGAGCGCCACCGAGAGCACGCTGGGCGAAGGTGTGCCTTGGGAACGCACACACTTACACACATACACACACACACACACACACACACACACACACACACACACACACACACACACACACACACACACACACACACATATATATATAAACGCTCACTTAACTGGTGGTAATTACATGCACCAAAAAAGGTTTTTATGAGTTGTTTATTGTAAAAGTTCTGTAAAACACCTACAGGAGTCTGTAGTACAGTAGCCACATACCTGACTGAGATATACTGAGAAAGTACTAAAGACCTGTTTTATAGACTAAAACATGGTTGACGGCTTGTGTTTAGTTTAATATATCATGTAAGTTATTTTTGTTATGTGGATGTTTAGTGGATTCTAACACCACCGTGTGTGTTTCAGTGCCAGCACCCCCATCACTGTTCATTAGATTGGTGAACAGCAGTGTGGTGCAGGCGGTGTGGGAGCCATCCTCTAAGATGGGCCAATATGAGGGCTTCAGGCTGTACTACAGGAGGGTCCACACCCCCCTCTTCACCGGACCACTCACCTTCACCCGCAACGTCACCCAGTACAACATCACCCAGCTGGGTGAGACAGGGGGACATGGGCTGGGGGCTGGGGGAAAGGAGGATCCATGGAGATGTGTTGAAAGGATTGTTACACGGTCAATGTGTTTAACGTGATGCCTTGAGTGATTGTACATTAGAAGCCAACTCTATTTACATAGCTATATGTTTCATCTCTCTCTCTCTCTCTCTCTCTCTCTCTCTCTCTCTCTCTCTCTCTCTCTCTCTGTTCCTCCTCTCCTCAGATCCAACCCTGGTGTATGAGATTAAGGTTCTGGCCTTCAACCAACACGGAGACGGCAACGCCACCATGCGCTTCGTCTCACTGAAGGAGGCTGTGGAGAAATCAGGTGACTTCCTGCTGCCCGCACACACAAACACAAACACCCACGCAGACCAGGGCTCACACGTCCTGTAATCTTTTCAGAGCAGCGTTGAAGAGGCCTCGTGCAGGCTGCTGTTGTGTGATTACAGCTCTCCGTTTGACTGGATCACTCCATGCTGCCACAGCATTGGTAGTCTGGCTGGCAGCACTAGATTAGGTTGTGGGTGTACTGTATGACAGCTCTGTGCTGTGGGCTTTGTTTCTCTGTGTGTATGTGGCATTGCTGTTGTCCTTACTGGGCCGTGTGTGTGTGTGTGTGTCTACAGTGCTGAACACCCCCTGTGACTGTGTGAAAGATGAACAGAGCAAGACCTCTACAACCGGCATCATCATCGGCATCCATATAGGAGTCACCTGCATCGTATTCTGCATGCTCTTCCTCATGTTCAGCTACAGGGGGAGGTGAGTATTGGTGCAACGACAAGGGGACTATGTGTGTCTGTGTGGGCTTGATCCTGGCATGTGGCCTGACGGTGTGTTTTTGTGTGAATTGTGTTCCTCCAGGTTGATGACGTGCAAGACAGTGCAGGCCACCCCCCAGGCCGGGCGTAACATTGCCCTGGAGTTGTCCTCCACCTCCCAGAGGGCCCTGGCCTTAAACGGGGTGAGCAGATCAGGCATGGAAGGGAACGGCAGCCTTGCTGGGAAGAGCAGGGGAGACAGCAACGAGCTGGAGAGACTCTTCTCAGGCCCTTCCCACTGTGGAGACCTAGCAGACAGTTCACGCATGGTGAGTAGAGGGCCTGTCACCAAGTAGTCAACTGAAATCAAGTCATAAGAGTTCAATTTATCCAAGTCTAGAATGATGCAATGGGCTAGATTTACATTAGATTTACGTTAGATTTACATTAGATTGGCCATTTTCTACAGTTGAAGTTTACATACGCCTTAGAAAAAATCAATTTAAACTCAGTTTTTCACAATTCCTGACATTTAATCCTAGTCAAAATTCCCTGTCTTTGGTCAGTTAGGATCACCACTTTATTTTAAGAATGTGAAATGTCAGAATAATAGTAGAGAGAATGATTTATTTCATCGTTTATTTCTTTCATCACATTTCCAGTGGGTCAGAAGTTAACATGCACTCAACTAGTATTTGGTAGCATTGCCTTTCAATTGTTTAACTTGGGTCAAATGTTTCGGGTAGCCTTCCACAAGCTTCCCACAATAAGTTGAGTGAATTCTGGCCCATTCCTCCTGTCAGAGCTGGTGTAACTGAGTCAGGTTTGTAGGCCTCCTTACTCGCACATGCTTTTTCAATTCTGCCCACAAATATTCTATCGGATTGAGGTCAGGGCTTTGTGATGGCCACTCCAATACGTGACTTTGTTGCCCTTAAGACATTTTGCCACAACTTTGGAAGTTTGCTTGGGGTCATTGTCCATTTGGAAGACCCATTTGCGACCAAGCTTTAACTTCCTGACTGATGTCTTGAGATGTTGCTTCAATATGTCCAAGCCAAGTCAACAAACAGATCACTGACCATCTCGAATCCCACCGTACCTTCTCCGCTGTGCAATCTGGTTTCCGAGCCGGTCACGGGTGCACCTCAGCCACGCTCAAGGTACTAAACGATATCATAACCGCCATCGATAAAAGACAGTACTGTGCAGCCGTCTTCATCGAACTGGCCAAGGCTTTAGACAGTCAATCACCATATTCTTATCGGCAGACTCAGTAGCCTCGGTTTTTCTAATGACTGCCTTCCCTGGTTCTCCAACTACTTTGCAGACAGAGTTCAGTGTGTCAAATCGGAGGGCATGTTGTCCGGTCCTCTGGCAGTCTCTATGGGGGTGCCACAGGGTTCAATTCTCGGACCGACTCTTTTCTCTGTATATATCAATGATGTTGCTCTTGCTGCGGGCGATTCCCTGATCCACCTCTACACAGATGACACCATTCTGTATACTTCTGGCCCTTACTTGGACACTATGCTATCTAACCTCCAAATGAGCTTCAATGCCATACAACACTCCTTCCGTGGCCTCCAACTGCTCTTAAACGCTAGTAAAAACCAAATGCATGCTTTTCAACCGTTCGCTGCCTTCACCCACACGCCCGACCTCGAATATGTGGACATCTATAAGTACCTAGGTGTCTGGCTAGACTATAAAATCTCCTTCCAGAATCATATCAAACATCTCCAATCTAAAATCAAATCTAGAGTCGGCTTTCTACTCCGCAACAAAGCCTCCTTCACTCACGCCGCCACACTTACCCTAGTAAAACTGACTATCCTACCGATCCTCGACTTCGGCGATGTCATCTACAAAATAGCTTCCAATACTCTACTCAGCAAACTGGATGCAGTTTATCACAGTGCCATCCGTTTTGTTACTAAAGCACCTTATACCACCCACCACTGCGACCTGTATGCTCTAGTCGGCTGGCCCTCGCTACATATTCATCGCCAGACCCACTGGCTCCAGGTCATCTACAAGTCCATGCTAGGTAAAGCTCCGCCTTATCTCAGTTCACTGGTCACGATGGCAACACCCACCCGTAGCACGCGCTCCAGAAAGTGTATCTCACTGATCATCCCTAAAGCCAACACCTCATTTGGCCACCTTTCCTTCCAGTTCTCTGCTGCCTGTGACTGGGACAAATTGTAAAAATCGCTGAAGTTGGAGACTTTTATCTCCCTCACCAACTTCAAACATCTGCTATCTGAGCAGCTAACCGATCGCTGCAGCTGTACATAGTCCATCGGTAAATAGCCCACCCAATTTACCTACCTCATCCCCATACTGTTTTTATTTATTTACTTTTCTGCTCTTTTGCACACCAGTATCTCTACCTGCACATGACCATCTGATTATTTATCACTCCAGTGTTAATCTGCATAATTGTATTTATTTGCCTACCTCCTCATGCCTTTTGCACACAATGTATATAGACTCTCTTTCTACTGTGTTACTGACTTGTTTATTGTTTACTCCATGTGTAACTCTGTGTTGTTGTCTGTTCACACTGCTTTATCTTGGCCAGGTCGCAGTTGTAAATGAGAACTTGTTCTCAACTAGCCTACCTGGTTAAATAAAGGTGAAATAAAAAATAAATGTCCACATAATTGTCTTTCCTCATGATGCCATCTATTTTGTGAAGTGCACCAGTCCCTCCTGCAGCAAAGCACCCCCACAACATTTTGCTGCCACCCCCATGCTTCACGGTTGGGATGGTGTTCTTCAGCTTGTAAGCCTCCCCCTTTTTCCTCCAAACATAACGATGGTCATTATGGCCAAACAGTTCTATTTTTGTTTCATCAGACCAGAGGACATTTCTCCAAAAAGTACAATCTTTATCCCCATGTGCAGTTGCAAACCGTAGTTTGGCTTTTTTATGGCGGTTTTGGAGCAGTGGTTTCTTCCTTGCTGAGCAGCCTTTCAGGTTATGTCGAATTTTGACTTGTTTTACTGTGGATATAGATACTTTAATACCTGTTTCCTCCAGCCTCTTCTCAATGGTCCTTTGCTGTTGTTCTGGGATTGATTTTCACTTTTCGCACCAAAGTACGCCTATCAGAAGCTTCTAAAGCCATAACATAATTTTCTGGAATTTTCCAAGCTGTTTTAAGGCGCAGTCAACTTAGTGTATGTAAACTTTTGACCCACTGGAATTGTGATACAGTGAATTATAAGTGAAATAATCTGTCTGTAAACAATTGTTGGAAAATTATTTGTGTCATGCACAAAGTAGATGTCCTAACTGACTAACTGCCAAAACTATAGTTTGTTAACAAGAAATGTGTATAGTGGTTGGAAATCGAGTTTTAATGACTCCAACCTAAGTGCATGGAAACTTCTGACTTCAACTGTAAATTCCCATATTGAAGCTGGAATCGTTAATTGGTGAAACTGCAACGGCCGTTAACGATATTACAAGAACAACATAGTTACTGCAAACAACTAACACAGTTCACAGTTTATTCCCCCTGGCATCATTGCACAGGCGGTAGAACAGAACAATTTGTACTGCAATTTTTTTCCAGCACGACGCTCCTCACCTCGTCAACAAAACAATAACAACGCCAGCGGCTCTGTTTCCCCTACTACTCATTCCATCTTTAACTACATTACTGTGTGTGTGTTTCCAGTTGGATAGATCCCTGGTGTCCTGTGCGCTGAACGAGACCCAGTTGTCCACTCTGCCGCTGGTTGACTTCAGCCTTGTGGTGGAGAGGGACAGAGAGACGCAGTTCCAGAGGCCTCCAGCAGAGGGCCGGGGGGCCAGTGACAGGGCTGTGGCCGGGGTCACCCAGCAGAACCAGACCTGATAGAAGCATGAACGTCAAGTCTGTGACACGGTCACAGTGTCACCTCAGACTCGTATCACACTCAGGTCGACCGAAGTATTTCTTTTCCTATTCGTTTTTCTTTGTGCAAAGAATTGTATTATTGGTAAGTTAAATAAGTCGCCTCTGGAAAAGTTATAGGGTCTTGGACTCATTCTTGGAGGTGTCCCCGGCCTAGGTGTTTGGTGCGCTTTTGTGATGGACAGCTAGGTTTTAGCTTTGGCAGGTGAATTAAGTGTTCTTGTTTTTTTGTTTTACTTCCTTCATTTTCTGGTTGCAGAATAGATATCCAGAATGTCTTTGTTATACACTCATCATCTTAACTCAGAATCGAATATGTTTTTATTCCTCTACTATCTCACAAAATGGTTCTAAGTTATTGTTCTTATTTCTACTATTTCTTTCAATGTCAAAGACTGCTGCCTCCTCTCAGCCTAGCAAGGATTCCACAAACGCATCCAACAAAGACTTAAGGCCTTCTTCCAGTGATTTCATAAATTCTCTGTCTCAGGACTTTTCTTTTCAGTGATATCAATGGTTTTTTTATTAGTTCTCGGCCTTCATACAGGTTCTTAACTTGGCTCTGTGAACCTTAGGATTCAACAAAAAACTACCTCAGCCGGAATGAATGTGACGTGGGAAACCTTTTGGGTCCGTCTTTTCCCCCTGCGTTCAGTTACTTTGACATGTGGAGCGATCGGTTCGTAAAACACGAGAACAGGTGCCACGCTACCTCAGATGTCAAGAACCGCCGCTCTCCTGCTTGTCGAAGCGAGGGGGGGGAAAAAAAGAAGAAGAAAAATCAAACGGAAAGCACTTCAAAACGCTGAAGTCCACGTTCTACCTCAAGATAACAATGTTGTAGTTGTTCTTTCTTTCATAATGAAACATGTACTTCTGTTGTGAGAGCTCCTGGCTTCCCTCCGTCGATGAATTGCTGTTTGTGGATATGTCAGTACCTCATGCCAGTTGACAGATGATATTGTTGTAAGAATTCTACTTGTAAAAGACATTTTTTCATAGTTTTCCATCGTGTTTGCGTGAGATATTTTCTCTTTGTTTTATTTGAATCTTAGTTGCTTCTGTTGATTGAAAAGACTGTTAGCGTTGCACTGCACTGCCACTAATACTTTCAGGACAGTTTTACTGCTATGTGAGAACTGCTGCAGATATTCCATTGGGCAGGTGAGGTTTTAGTTACATTTACACTTATATGTGTATTTATGAATGATTTCAGGATGGAATTGTGCGTGCGTGTGTGTGTGTGTGTGTGTGTGTGTGTGTGTGTGTGTGTGTGTGTGTGTGTGTGTGTGTGTGTGTGTGTGTGTGTGTGTGTGTGTGTGTGTGTGTGTGTGTGTGTGTGTGTGTGTGTGTGTGTGTGTGTGTGTGTGTGTGTGTGTGTGTGTGTGTGTGTGTGTGTGCGGTATATGTGATGTATTTAGATAAATAAGCACAAATGTATCAAAATGTCATTGTAGGCGTTGACAACCACAAATATTAATGTATCTGATATGATCCCAGGTAATTGGCTTTTCAATTGGCAATAGTGTTGTTCTAATCTGATTTTTTGGGCTCTGCTTGTCACTCACTCCGAGCTGTGGCACAGTGCACTCCTCTTGTTATAGTTCATCAATTCAAATCAATTGTCTGCTGTCGTAATAGCCAAGACTTCTCGAGCCTGTCCATCCCAGATCCCTCACTCCATCCCTCCTCCACACTGGCAAATTAAAGTGCTTCAGGAAAACCTTTATCACAGTGCTGCATGCAAATCCAGAGGGAGATGGTTTAACAGGTGGACCATAGGTATTAACTCACAGCCTGAGCAAACACACAGTCAACTTGATGTTATTAGACTTGGATCTGATCCAGGGTCAGATCTGGGAGTGCCACCACCACTGCTCCACCTGTTACTCCAGAACCATGCTCTCTGGAGCTGGAGCGTCCCTGAGGCAGAGCCAACCTGAGCCAGGCCAGTACTCTTACGGTAGCCTGGGTTAGGGCCGCTGTCCGACGGACACCCTGTCTTCTCCCTGGCTCTCTCTACTGTAGAGATAGATCACATTTGAACTCTCACGTAATGGCCTATAGCAGTATTACTCTGGTAACCTACCTCAACCCCGACACGACCGTCCTGCTCTCAGGTTGCTCCCTCTCACACTCTGACCGAAACTTCTATATGTACATAAATATAGACCACACACACATAATGACACACACACTCCTAGGGAAGGGAGGATGTCTTCAGGGCCTTGTGGTAGTGCAGTTGTGTGACAGAAAAACTTTATGCTTAGCTTTTTGTCTTTATGCTTAGCTTTTGTGGATGTGAATGTATCACAATTGTTTTTATTACATTTTTGTTGTATTAGAAGCTTTTATGTTTTTGTTTTTTCACTCAGCCTTGAATGTCTTTGAACATGTGTCTGTTATAGACTAATAAACGAGGGCATCAAACACTCACTGCAAACTGTAGTACAGCTACTCGGTATAAACTGTAGTACAGCTACTCACTGCAGACTGTAGTACAGCTACTCACTGCAGACTGTAGTACAGCTACTCACTGCAGACTGTAGTACAGCTACTCACTGCAGACTGTAGTACAGCCACTCACTGCAAACTGTAGTACAGCTACTCGGTATAAACTGTAGTACAGCTACTCGGTATAAACTGTAGTACAGCTACTCACTGCAGACTGTAGTACAGCTACTCGGTATAAACTGTAGTACAGCTACTCGGTATAAACTGTAGTACAGCTACTCACTGCAGACTGTAGTACAGCTACTCGGTATAAACTGTAGTACAGCTACTCGGTATAAACTGTAGTACAGCTACTCACTGCGGACTGTAGTACAGCTACTCGGTATAAACTGTAGTACAGCTACTCAGTATAAACTGTAGTACGGCTACTCAGTATAAACTGTAGTACAGCTACTCACTGCAGACTGTTGTACAGCTACTCACTGCAGACTGTAGTACAGCTACTCAGTATAAACTAGTACAGCTACTCACTGCAGACTGTAGTACAGCTACTCAGTATAAACTGTAGTACAGCTACTCACTGCAGACTGTAGTACAGCTACTCAGTATAAACTGTAGTACGGCTACTCAGTGTAAACTGTAATACAGCTACTCAGTATAAACTGTAGTACAGCTACTCAGTATAAACTGTAGTACGGCTACTCAGTGTAAACTGTAATACAGCTACTCAGTATAAACTGTAGTACGGCTACTACTCTTTTATTCCCAGAACCCTCCTCACAGATGATGTGCAGCAACAGGTGTTTGTAAATACAGATAATGAACAGTCACCAGTTCTCACCCCTGATTTATTGCAAGGGGTTTCTGCAGTTATCATACTCAAATTGTGTTAATAATTGGAGTAACTCTTATTAGATATGAAATACTGTACTCGATATAAATCATCTCCTGTAAAGGCACACACATATTCCTACCTTCCTAGGCTGCAGTCATGTTGGTCCAATATGTTTGAGTTCGATCGTTTAGAGCAGCCGGTGCTCTCATCTCTTTGTAGTTGGCTGATTAGAGGAAGTGTGTGCAGCGCTTGGTCCATTCTAGACTTGACATGGTAACGACACTAGCCTGAAACGGACTGGTTAAATAAATGGGGTGTGTGTTAAAGCCGGGCTGTAGAACTGTGTTTCTGTTAGACTATCTATTGTACAGTGGTAATGCACATTACATTCCAGAGACTGTGTGTCAGTCAGTGTGTGCTCCTCCGGGCAGAGGGTTTTTATTGTACGATGCAGTAGAAGTCGTTGTTGTTAATGCTTTGCATTGTTGCCGAAAACGTGGAACCAGAACTCGCCTGCAGTAATTCTGTACGTTGTGTTTGTTTGTTTCGTTCACCGTGCGTTTCTTAAATTGTCTTCATTTCTTGTATTGTTATTGTACATGATGGTAGATTTACATTGCAAGTCTTAGTAAACCATAACGATAGTTGTCAAACTAGCAGAAAGAAATGCCTCAGAAATGTCACACGTGTATTTATGAACTGTTGATGTAATGTTCTCTCATGTGCGTCTTTAAAAATGTAAAAGATGTGGAGGGGAGGAGGGGTCTCTCCAGATAAACCAGAGGTACTTTTTCTTTGTAATTTACGGTTAATTTCCGATGCTGGAAATTGCCCACATCTCATCCCTGATTTGACAGGTTTTAGTACCATACAGTGCACAACTTATTTACCCTTCACCCAGAATGCCGAGCTGTAAATTGAGGCATCATGTTTACATGATTGATATGATCATGATTCTCCCAGTGCTTTACACTCCTATAGATCAGTGTTAAGAGCTGCCCTCTGTGATCAACTGCCGAAGCCGCTCTAGTCTATTCTGACTTATTACCACTCCATTGGCTGGTGAGATGAGATTCTCCCGCTATCTATTCTCAGCCCTGCTTCTTCCTCTCGTGAGATTCCTGTCCGTGGAGTGTGTTTCTCTGGACAAAGAGAGAGTGGGCTGACTGTGCTCAGGGAACGTCTATCTAATCCTTGTGTTGTATTTGTCACAGCGGAACATGGACTGGGCGCTCCACTATGAGAGTCCATGTTATTTAGTACAATCTTCCTCTCACAGTGCTCTGACTGTGCTCTATTCAACCAGTTTAGGGGGAGGGATTGCCTTTTTTGTTTTTTCGACTAGGCAAATAATCAAGAAGATAATCTGTCCACTGTCACACATACTGAGCAGATAATGGTAATCCTCCATGCATGAAGATGTGTAGCCTCAGTGAGCCACGTATGTAGGGATTCATAAATGAAGTTCACAACCGCTCTTCTTAGTATGGTTTTGTCTCTCTTCCTTGCCCCTCTGTAATGCCACCTCTCCCTACACACACACACACACACACACACACACACACACACACACACACACACACACACACACACACACACACACACACACACACACACACACACACACACAACACACACACACACACACACACACACACACACACACACACACACCAGCGACACACACACAACTTTGTAAAGAAAGGAGTGTTTGCCAGAATTACCCCATTGCCCCAGCTCTCCCCAGAGAGAATCAGGGGAGAGACATTAGCTGGTTTATCTCTGGCCCCACAAGCCTATTGAGAACTGGAGAGTAAACACGTCAAACCGGGAATCTGTAAAACAAACATTTTTTCTGTGTGACAATAATGTTACCATTTCAGCTTTTTAAGCCTCTTCATGAAAGGGATGAAATGTTCAAGCGTTTTCTCTGTTCTCTCACCCAGCCATGGAAGGCGAGGGGAAACTCTGAAACTACTGCCGGCCATCTTTTTTTCCTGGTGTTTTTTCTTTCTATTTTTGCCGATCCTTTTCATGCTAATTTGGACTCCTAATAAGTTAGGAATTCTCTTAACTGGCAGTTGCTGACCAGTGGCCACAAAGGAAATAGTCAAGTATCTACCAAGACTAATATAGACACTTGCACAGTCTTGTAGAAGTGATTGTTTGCATTTTAGATCATGTTACTGTAGGAGTAGGTACTCACGGTATGCCACACTGGCCTGACATCTTAAAACAAAGCCTCCCCCAAAACTGGTTTGGGCATGAGTTAGTATCTTAGTAAGATTTGTTGCAACACATCTATGAAATATGGTGTGGTGTTGTAGTTACATGAGATACAACTCCAAGTCTGTCCATGTCTTCCACATTTTTTTGCTCATATTGTAGAAACAGGAGAAAGCGAGCTACATATTGTAGGAGCTTAGCGAAAACGATTACAGTGATATCTCATTGTTGACATGTTTGAAGCCACAGTGGGTGTAACCAACGAACAAGGCCTGTTGAGGGATTGGCCTTTTTGTCATGCTGTAACACCACCCAGTTCAGATGTATTGATCGTATTGATCACTGTGGCAACAAATGACTATACTTTAGATTGTAAATGGATTGCATTTCTGATGCTATTATCTCTCAGATATCCTCCCAAGAACACAATGACTGTACATGGCAGATAATGCCGATTTGAAGATGGTCTAGTCATTTGAATTCTTGTAATTTAATGGTGAATTAATGGAATTGTAACTTAAAGCATGTTTGAGATCAGTAGTATATTTGCACCTCTGTTGAGAAACATGTTAAATCCAATGTATTTCAGCCACAGAGAAAAATCGTTTTTTTTTTTTAAACCATATCTTTCTCAGCTATTCGCAAATGTGCTGTTTCAGCAGATTGCTAAAGTGTTCGTTTATCATTATTGGATTTGTGATGGTGACACTGTGACATTTAGCCATTGGGATAGGGCGAATATTGTCATCTCAACATGGTGCTACTGACGTTTCTATTCCACACCGTTGGTCTACATATTTGATAGTGTGTATTTGCTGCAACTGTTTCTACTCAGAAAGACATTGTTATATAATCATCCTGACTGCTTGTCGATCATCGCCGTACCTGTTAGTATAACTCACGTTGTCCTGTTTGATCCCTTTTCCACCACTAAGAGATGTAATTGATTTCGCCGTCAAACCGTCAAATCGAGTTCATGGTCATTCAACAGTGGAGACAATGAACCTTTTCAGACAAACGTTTATTAACAGGTTTTCGTGTTAAAGCTGTGCTTTAGAGGAGCGTGCGCTTATGGAAATACACACAAAGTTTGCGCAGCTTTAATCTACAGTACAGACCTGCGTTGCTACGCCATCAAGCGGGGATACGAGAGCTGCTTGTATCTACAGGAAAACCTGTGCCTACTTATTGTAGCTACAGTTGAGCTTACACGGGTGGTATTTCTGTCATATTTGATCTCCTCTTACCCAGTTTGGTTGGCAATAATGACTGTATCCCTCCTCACAAACCTGTGGCATTCTCTCCACCAGGCACAGAAGCCACCAGGCACATCGCACAGGGCAAGGAGGAAAGACTTTCCAATGCAGTTACTATACATACGACTGTCAAAGTCATTGTTGCTAATGCTACTACCATGCCATTGGGTTATTATATAGCCGCAAAAGTGCTAACCTAAACCAAATGTCAAATGCAGTGCCCAGCCAGTTTCTATAGCCTCACTGTACCTTTAATGTGGGGAAAGGTGCCTCGGTTTTTAGTGCTTGTGTTGGGTTTGATATAGGGACAGAGATGGTGTGATGAGAATAGCCAGGCTATGGAGAAGGAACTAAGAGAGCACAAACCTGTACAGTATAGTATAATCAGCTGCATATTGTCTGTGGGGAGCTGTTCAGTCACATCTGTCTGTCTGTCTGTCTATCTATATGTCTGCTGAGGTCAGTGCCTCTGCCTGCCCTTGTGTCCCACAATCAAATTCAGGTCAATATCAAGTTTTTCCCGTCGGGGATCATTCTTTATGTGTCCACAAATGTGTGTTCTCTGTGATACAGTATCTGTAGTTGGTCGTGATGGTTGGCCGTGATTCACATGTGTATACATATGTATAATACTGTATGTATGTGTATATGTGTATAAAGACAGACTAGATCTTTTTTTAGTGGTTTGTATTGTTTTAGAAGTCATTGTGCCACACTGATTAAAGGCAAAAGACGACAACAACGACAGTAATAAACTAGCTCTAGTAATTAAACGGACAAGTGTGAGTGTTTCTTACTCTGCGTGTGGATGTGTGTGTGCGCCTGGCGCGTGGTTGTTTTGCCGATTATCTTCACATTTGTCTTGCGTATTATAATTAAGAAATGGCGACCTTCATCAAAAGCACATCCACGCTCATGACACATCCGGCTAAATAAGGCATAGCAGAAAACGTAAACACAAGGTTAACCCTACAGTAGCCTTACAGTACTTCGAAGCTGCATCCTACAATGCCTCACATTCTACCATGGTGAACCCCAGTCATGGCATTGATTTATAATACACTCATTACTGTATGCGGATTTCTAATCCCTGCCAATCCAACAATGTCAGGTTTTAAGAAAGACTAGGAATCTAAATCAAACTCTCTCTGCTTATTTGGGCTGTGAATTATATTCTGAAGCATGTTTCAGTACTAGTTTCATCATCCAGTTCACTTGCTTAAATGTATTTCCAACTTCTTTTACACTCCACTCTTTAATTCTAATTCTAAATCGGAACATATTGTTACCGCAATCCTAAACTTTTAGTATCCCTTACTTTTCAGTACCAAGGAGCTATCCATATTTTATCTGGTTAAGCCATGGATGCCCAGTAAAAAGTGTGTGTAGTGTTTTACTTTGATAAAACATTGGGCAGTAAAAATGCACATCTTCACGTGGCAGAAACTGTGTGTACTCGGGCTCGGAATAGCCAGTGACCTCACAATATGATATTATCAAGATACTTAGGTGCCGATATACACTATGTATTGTGATTCTCACGATTCAATATGTAGTGATTCGATACTGTGATTTTGTTGAGATTCGAGGAGTCATCATGCCAGGTAGTCCTGAGGCATGGTCCTAGGGCTCAGGTCCTCCGAGAGAGAGAAAGAAAGAGAGAATTAGAGAGAGCATACTTAAATTCACACAGGACACATGTTAAGACAGGAGAAGTACTCCAGATATAACAAACTGACCCTAGCCCCCCGACACATAAACTACTGCAGTATAAATACTGGAGGCTGAGACAGGAGGGGTCAGGAGACACTGTGGCCCCATCCGATGATACCCCCGGACAGGGCCAAACAGAAACGATTTAACCCCACCCACTTTGCCAAAGCACAGCCCCCACACCACTAGAGGGATATCTTCAACCACCAACTTACCATCCTGAGACAAGGCCGAGTATAGCCCACAAAGATCTCCGCCACGGCACAACCCAAGGGGAGGCGCCAACCCAGACAGGAAGATCACATCAGTGACTCAACCCACTCAAGTGACGCACCCCTCCTAGGAACGGCATGAAAGAGCACCAGTAAGCCAGTGACTCAGCCCCTGTAATAGGGTCACCTTCATTTGGGAGGACGGGCTTGTTGTAATGGCTGGAGCGGAATTAGTGGAATGGTTTCAAATACATTAAACACATGGTTTACATGTGGTTGATGCCATTCCATTTGATCCATTCTGGCCATTATTATGAGCCGTCCTCCCCTCAGCAACCTCCTGTGATGACAGTGTATATGGGTGCGTCTGTGTTGCGTATGTGTATCTGTATGTGGTGTGTATGTATCTGTGTGGTGTGTACGTGTGTGTGTATCTGTGTGTGATGTGTATGTGTAAGTGTGTGTGCTTGCGTACATGTGACTGAGTGTGATGTGTATGTGTGTGTATCTGTGTGGTGTGTGTGTGTATCTGCGTGTGTAACTGTAAGTGTGTGTGAGAGAGAGTGTGTAAGAGTGTGTGTGAGAGAGAGTGTGTGAGAGAGAGTGTGTGAGAGTGTGTGTGAGAGAGAGAGTGTGAGAGAGAGAGTGTGTGAGAGAGAGTGTGTGAGAGAGAGAGTGTGTGAGAGTGTGTGTGAGAGAGAGTGTGTGAGAGAGAGAGAGTGTGTGAGAGAGAGAGAGTGTGTGAGAGAGAGAGAGTGTGAGAGAGAGTGTGTGAGAGAGAGAGTGTGTGAGAGAGAGCCCTGGGGCGCTGGTTTCTTCATTATCTCTTGCGATACTAAATCAGAGAAAACAGGGAGCTGTGTTCACAGGCAGGATGGATGGCCCCTCAACTACATAACAGCACAGAGCTGAGCAGAGTGGCCCAGACTGGCCATATAAACCAGTGAAACTCTATCCCCGGCCCGGCCGGACCACCTCCACTGGGGGTCAACCAGCCCCCCTGACCCCACATAATTTAGACCTGAACTGAGAGAGGGGGACCTCTGCGCTCCCCAAGAGCGCTTCAAGAAGGGGGGTGCAGCTGTCTTTTGGCTCCTCACAACGCACGCCTTTTAGCAGCTCAAAGGGAGCAGTCGGGAGAGAACAGGGTCACAGGTCAGACCAGCCAACTTTCATGCCCGCCTCCCTCTGAAGTTTTCTGCTTTTTTTCTCTTTTTTTACTGCTTCCAGATTTCCCAGCCGTAACACACTTCCCAGGTGACTGTGAAGGGGAAACGTACCTCCTCACACATCGCAAATAATCAAAACCATCTTGTCAGCTCCTATGGTTTTGGAGTGGGTCCTGTGTGTGTGTGTGTGTGTGTGTGTGTGTGTGTGTGTGTGTGTGTGTGTGTGTGTGTGTGTGTGTGTGTGTGTGTGTGTGTGTGTGTGTGTGTGTGTGTGTGTGTGTGTGTGTGTGTGTGTGTGTGTGCATGTGCATGTGCGTGTGTGTCTTTGTGTCTTTTTCTAATTGTAACTGCATACTAAGCACAGACGATTTACAGTCATTTTGACCCTTCCCATCCCCTTCGGTTGGTGCTGGACTGACATTTCTTCCCTTTGGTCATGGTGGAGTCATATAGGATTTCAGTGCTAGCTCACACTGTGTCGTGTGTGATGGAGGATGTGTGCATTAACATTGGGAGGCCACAGGAGACGTGGCACTGAACGCATTAATGGAGTGACTGTTTCTCCCCAGAAAGGAGGACTGATGTAATTGCAGACCGTGCCGAGGGAATTGCTTTGAAGGAGTAAAATGGCTGCCCCTATAACACACTTCTATGTATTTGCCGGAAATAAATCTGGTGACCTTTTCAGTGGCAGTGAGTGAAAGGCTCACATGCACAGATATGGAATCATATCTCTGACACATGCACTAATCTCTTTCTTTCTCTCTCGCTCTCCCTCCCTCCCTCCCTCTCCATCTATTCCTCCCTCCCTCTCCATCTCTCTCCCTCTCTCTCCTCCACACACATACAGCACACACAGATCAGCCCCTGAAGGAAGGAAGGAAGGAAGTGAGGAAGGAAGGAAGGAAGGAAGGAAGGAAGGAAGGAAGGAAGGAAGGAAGGAAGGAAGGAAGGAAGGAAGGAAGGAAGGAAGGAAGGAAGGAAGGAAGGAAGGAAGGAAGGAAGGAAGGAAGGAAGGAAGGGGAGCTGCTGTCATTGGGCAAGCAGGCAGGCAGAGATGTCGCATCCCCAGAGCGCCTGATGCCTGAGATGTGTGAAGCAGGACAAAGAGGGGAGAGAGAGAGCGAGGGAGAGAGGAGAGGAGCAGGAGGATGAAGAGAAATGACATCTCCAAAAGCACCCATCCGTGAGCCCAGGGTGCCCCTCCCTAATCAAACACATGCAGACAAAGTGAAAGCCAGCAGCCATGGCACCAGTAATAGCTGGGAGATAGAGACGGAGCCCCAGCCTGCTCAGCTGGCTAAGGGACGCGTGCAGCCTTTGTCCCCACAGGAACAGACAAATACATATTTACCTTGCTTTGGCCTTGGAGGTGAAAAATAGCTTGGGCATAATGACATGACAAAATATATAATTCATTGTGTGTTTGACTGACTTGGACATGTTCAGTATTGATTTCCATGGGTCTAATCAAACTCCTCTGTGTCAAGGTCAAATCACTGTCTTAGAGAGAGAGAGGGGGAGTGAGAGAGAGAAAACAAGCTAACGCAGCAATCCAGGCTGCATGGACAGAGAGAGGGAGATGGGGACCCATGTGGTTGACTCTCTCTTCTCTTTTCGATCTGTTTAATCACATGTAGCCATATGGGTGCACAGTGTGCTGCATTAATTAGACCCTAGAGCAGCAGCTCACACACTGACTCACTCGCTAGGCTACCGGTGGAGGAGAGGAGAGGCAGTGTGAGAGAGTCTACCTATTTCAACTGACGGAGCAGCTTTGTTTTTAAGCAGGATCATGGCCACCATCACCACCACCACCACCCCTCAGCTGTGTTGTGAAAGCCGCTGTGCTTGGTTGAACGATTGGCTCAGTTTGTGTGATGGTGTGCTGGTTGCACAGGGGAGACTTGGAGGGAAGCAACATATTTGATCTGATCTTACTACTGGGTGGCTCCTGGTCTAATTAAAATAATCTATATTTGAGGAAATGGGAGGTACCTATTATTGTATCGAGCTAGTTGAAAAAGTACAATTTTGCTTCTGGCCTCAAGGTGCAGAACATTGATTAAAATGATCATTTTTATAATTATCCAGTCCTTAGAAGTATCACTGTGTGTTCGCTAATTACACACTAGATACCAGTGCCTTCATGTTCTGTGTCATGTAAATGGTCAAAATGAAAAATAACAAGTCTCTCGCAAATGACTTCCTAGACTGCTTCAGATCCTGTCCAATATGGGGACAGCCCTCGTCTGTGTGTGAGCCTAATAATGAACATAGAAGTAAATGTACACAGAGGCAGCCCTAATTCGCAGGTCTATATTTAGCAGTGGCCTGTGTTTGTCAGGTGCTGTGGCCTGTGTTTGTCAGGTGCTGTGGTCTGTGTTTGTCAGGTGCTGTGGCCTGTGTTTGGCAGGTGCTGTGGTCTGTGTTTGTCAGGTGCTGTGGCCTGTGTTTGTCAGGTGCTGTGGCCTGTGTTTGTCAGGTGCTGTGGCCTGTGTTTGTCAGGTGCTGTGGTCTGTGTTTGTCAGGTGCTGTGGTCTGTGTTTGTCAGGTGCTGTGGTCTGTGTTTGTCAGGTGCTGTGGTCTGTGTTTGTCAGGTGCTGTGGTCTGTGTTTGTCAGGTGCTGTGGTCTGTGTTTGTCAGGTGCTGTGGTCTGTGTTTGTCAGGTGCTGTGGCCTGTGTTTGTCAGGTGCTGTGGTCTGTGTTTGTCAGGTGCTGTGGCCTGTGTTTGTCAGGTGCTGTGGCCTGTGTTTGTCAGGTGCTGTGGCCTGTGTTTGTCAGGTGCTGTGGTCTGTGTTTGTCAGGTGCTGTGGCCTGTGTTTGTCAGGTGCTGTGGTCTGTGTTTGTCAGGTGCTGTGGTCTGTGTTTGTCAGGTGCTGTGGCCTGTGTTTGTCAGGTGCTGTGGCCTGTGTTTGTCAGGTGCTGTGGCCTGTGTTTGTCAGGTGCTGTGGCCTGTGTTTGTCAGGTGCTGTGGTCTGTGTTTGTCAGGTGCTGTGGTCTGTGTTTGTCAGGTGCTGTGGTCTGTGTTTGTCAGGTGCTGTGGTCTGTGTTTGTCAGGTGCTGTGGCCTGTGTTTGTCAGGTGCTGTGGTCTGTGTTTGTCAGGTGCTGTGGTCTGTGTTTGTCAGGTGCTGTGGTCTGTGTTTGTCAGGTGCTGTGGTCTGTGTTTGTCAGGTGCTGTGGTCTGTGTTTGTCAGGTGCTGTGGCCTGTGTTTGTCAGGTGCTGTGGTCTGTGTTTGTCAGGTGCTGTGGCCTGTGTTTGTCAGGTGCTGTGGCCTGTGTTTGTCAAGTGCTGTGGCCTGTGTTTGTCAGGTGCTGTGGCCTGTGTTTGTCAGGTGCTGTGGTCTGTGTTTGTCAGGTGCTGTGGCCTGTGTTTGTCAGGTGCTGTGGCGTGTGTTTGTCAGGTGCTGTGGCGTGTGTTTGTCAGGTGCTGTGGCGTGTGTTTGTCAGGTGCTGTGGCCTGTGTTTGTCAGGTGCTGTGGCCTGTGTTTGTCAGGTGCTGTGGCCTGTGTTTGTCAGGTGCTGTGGCCTGTGTTTGTCAGGTGCTGTGGCCTGTGTTTGTCAGGTGCTGTGGCCTGTGTTTGTCAGGTGCTGTGGCCTGTGTTTGTCAGGTGCTGTGGTCTGTGTTTGTCAGGTGCTGTGGCCTGTGTTTGTCAGGTGCTGTGGCCTGTGTTTGTCAGGTGCTGTGGTCTGTGTTTGTCAGGTGCTGTGGCCTGTGTTTGTCAAGTGCTGTGGCCTGTGTTTGTCAGGTGCTGTGGCCTGTGTTTGTCAGGTGCTGTGGCCTGTGTTTGTCAGGTGCTGTGGCCTGTGTTTGTCAGGTGCTGTGGTCTGTGTTTGTCAGGTGCTGTGGTGTGGTCGTCGATCGGTCCGTTGCTGCTGCATGGTGCCTGACTACCTTTGACTCTTTCCTCTCTGCCTCCTTCTTTCCACTCCTCTCCTCTTTTGACCTCACCCTCTCACCTTCCCCCCCTACTCACAAGGCAGGCAATACGCTCGACCTCATCTTTACTAGATGCTGTTCTTCCACTAACCTCATTGCAACTCCCCTCCAAGTCTCCGACCACTGCCTTGTATCCTTTTCCCTCTCGCTCTCATCCAACACCTCCCACACTGCCCCTACTCGGATGGTATCGCGCCGTCCCAACCTTCGCTCTCTCTCCCCCGCTACTCTCTCCTCTTCCATCCTATCATCTCTTCCCTCCGCTCAAACCTTCTCCCACCTATCTCCTGATTCTGCCTCCTCAACCCTCCTCTCCTCCCTCTCTGCATCCCTTGACTCTCTATGTCCCCTATCCTCCAGGCCGGCTCGGTCCTCCCCTCCCGCTCCGTGGCTCGATGACTCATTGCGAGCTCACAGAACAGGGCTCCGGGCAGCCGAGCGGAAATGGAGGAAAACTCGCCTCCCTGCGGACCTGGCATCCTTTCACTCCCTCCTCTCTACATTTTCCTCCTCTGTCTCTGCTGCTAAAGCCACTTTCTACCACGCTAAATTCCAAGCATCTGCCTCTAACCCTAGGAAGCTCTTTGCCACCTTCTCCTCCCTCCTGAATCCTCCTCCCCTCCCCCTCATCCCTCTCTGCAGATGACTTCGTTAACCATTTTGAAAAGAAGGTCGACGACATCCGATCCTCGTTTGCTAAGTCAAACGACACCGCTGGTTCTGCTCACACTGCCCTACCCTGTGCTCTGACCTCTTTCTCCCCTCTCTCTCCAGATGAAATCTCGCGTCTTGTGACGGCCAGCCGCCCAACAACCTGCCCGCTTGACCCTATCCCCTCCTCTCTTCTCCAGACCATTTCCGGAGACCTTCTCCCTTACCTCACCTCGCTCATCAACTCATCCCTGACCGCTGGCTACGTCCCTTCCGTCTTCAAGAGAGCGAGAGTTGCACCCCTTCTGAAAAAACCTACACTCGATCCCTCCGATGTCAACAATTACAGACCAGTATCCCTTCTTTCTTTTCTCTCCAAAACTCTTGAACGTGCCGTCCTTGGCCAGCTCTCCCGCTATCTCTCTCTGAATGACCTTCTTGATCCAAATCAGTCAGGTTTCAAGACTAGTCATTCAACTGAGACTGCTCTCCTCTGTATCACGGAGGCGCTCCGCACTGCTAAAGCTAACTCTCTCTCCTCTGCTCTCATCCTTCTAGATCTATCGGCTGCCTTCGATACTGTGAACCATCAGATCCTCCTCTCCAACCTCTCCGAGTTGGGCATCTCCCGGCGCGGCCCACGCTTGGATTGCGTCCTACCTGACAGGTCGCTCCTACCAGGTGGCGTGGCGAGAATCTGTCTCCTCACCACGCGCTCTCACCACTGGTGTCCCCCAGGGCTCTGTTCTTGGCCCTCTCCTATTCTCGCTATACACCAAGTCACTTGGCTCTGTCATAACCTCACATGGTCTCTCTTATCATTGCTATGCAGACGACACACAATTAATCTTCTCCTTTCCCCCTTCTGATGACCAGGTGGCGAATCGCATCTCTGCATGTCTGGCAGACATATCAGTGTGGATGACGGATCACCACCTCAAGCTGAACCTCGGCAAGACGGAGCTGCTCTTCCTCCCGGGGAAGGACTGCCCGTTCCATGATCTCGCCATCACGGTTGACAACTCCATTGTGTCCTTCTCCCAGAGCGCCAAGAACCTTGGCGTGATCCTGGACAACACCCTGTCGTTCTCAACCAACATAAAGGCGGTGGCCCGTTCCTGTAGGTTCATGCTCTACAACATCCGCAGAGTACGACCCTGCCTCACACAGGAAGCGGCGCAGGTCCTAATCCAGGCACTTGTCATCTCCCGTCTGGATTACTGCAACTCGCTGTTGGCTGGGCTCCCTGCCTGTGCCATTAAACCCCTTCAACTCATCCAGAACGCCGCAGCCCGTCTGGTGTTCAACCTTCCCAAGTTCTCTCACGTCACCCCGCTCCTCCGTTCTCTCCACTGGCTTCCAGTTGAAGCTCGCATCCGCTACAAGACCATGGTGCTTGCCTACGGAGCTGTGAGGGGAACGGCACCTCAGTACCTCCAGGCTCTGATCAGGCCCTACACCCAAACAAGGGCACTGCGTTCATCCTCCTCTGGCCTGCTCGCCTCCCTACCACTGAGGAAGTACAGCTCCCGCTCAGCCCAGTCAAAACTGTTCGCTGCCCTGGCCCCCCAATGGTGGAACAAACTCCCTCACGACGCCAGGACAGCGGAGTCAATCACCACCTTCCGGAGACACCTGAAACCCCACCTCTTTAAGGAATACCTAGGATAGGATAAGTAATCCCTCTCACCCCCCTTAAGTTTTAGATGCACTATTGTAAGTGACTGCTCCACTGGATGTCATAAGGTGAATGCACCAATTTGTAAGTCGCTCTGGATAAGAGCGTCTGCTAAATGACTTAAATGTAAATGTAAATGTACAGGTCAGTGTCTCAAATGAAGCCCCTTTCGTATCTCCTTCAGACTCGTCATGACGCTAATGATCCCTGCTGTCAGTTAGAGGATGGGACGGCAGGCAGGCTGCTAGTCTGTACTATACTAGCCTAGCCTATACACTGGGCTGTTTCCTGTTTGCATTGCCAGAGCACTGTAGCCATGGCAGGCATTTCTGAGCCCCATTCTCTCACTGTTTTGTTGGGTGGAACCAATGCAGAGCTCCAAGTTTTATGTATGTAAATGTGTACTTCACAGATTATATAAGCCTGTATAAGCACTGCGCGGGGTTAATTACTGAAACAACTAGGGGATGGAGCAGGCAAGGGGGTTGGGGGGCTTGTGTGTGTGTGTGTGTGTGTGTGTGTGTGTGTGTGTGTGTGTGTGTGTGTGTGTGTGTGTGTGTGTGTGTGTGTGTGTGTGTGTGTGTGTGTGTGTGTGTGTGTGTGTGTGTGTGTGTGTGTGTGTGTGTGTGTGTGTGTGTGTGTGTGTGTTTCACTCTTCAGATGTGTATGAGTTTAAGCTATGCACCATGTTAGTCACTGACAGAAACAAAGCTCTGTGGGACTCTACTTGACTAAGTAACGTCTTGGTCAAACCTCAGCTCTTTTATCTACTGCCACTTTAGATTACGTCTACTGCAGGTATAGTACTGCACATCATTAGACCTTCACCATTTACCCTCCTTATCCCTTCCTGTCTTTCATTTCTCTACAGGGATCATGTGTGTATCAGCATTAGAGAGAAAGGTAGAGGGAGAGATGCTGGAATAAAAAGGGATGTGTTCAGACAAAGAGAACATACAGCTAGACTAGGAGGAGAGAGATGCAGAGAGGTAGGGGAATGTGTACAGACAAAGAGAACATACAGCTAGACTAGGAGGAGAGAGATGCAGAGAGGTAGGGGAATGTGTACAGACAAAGAGAACATACAGCTAGACTAGGAGGAGAGAGATGCAGAGAGGTAGGGGAATGTGTACAGACAAAGAGAACATAAAAGATGATAGGGGAGGAATGAGAATGGGAGGGAGAGAGAGAGAGAGAGAGAGAGAGAGAGAGAGAGAGAGAGAGAGAGAGAGAGAGAGAGAGAGAGAGAGAGAGAGAGAGAGAGAGAGAAGAGAGAGAGAGAGGGAGAAAGAAAGAGAGACAGAGACAGAGAGAGACAGAGAGAGAGTGAGAGAGAGAGAGAGACAGAGAGACAGAGAGAGACAGAGAGAGGGAGAAAGAGAGAGAGAGAGACAGAGAGAGAGGTGTAATGTTTTTCTTCCAGTCATCCTATTTCACTGTGTGCACATGTGTAGTTGTCATAGTTGACACTGTGCCAGACCATACAGACTCTGAGCTCTGTCTCCACACCACTGGATAAACACAGCCGCAGGAACACCACGCATAACCTTTCTCAATGGAGTGCCTCATCTTCCCATCTTCCCACAAAGGAGGAAAGAGAGCAGCTTGTCTTCTCTCATCCTTCTATCTTCTTCTCACTGTCTCTGGCAGAACTCACACTGCCTTGCTATCTTTGCCTATTGCTGGCGGTAGCCTGAATGGAATTTTCAGCCAGATTCACACACATTCAGATTCCGGACACTGCTTCAGTGTCTGTGTCTCTGCCTGACCTTTGCTGTTTGCCAAAGTTCTTAGGGTGTTTAGAATTCCAGCGTCTCACGTGTATAGTCCCACAGAGAGCCCTGGTGCCATGGGTGGGCCACTGTCCCAGTTGCTAGGCTGGTGAGGTAGAGGCTGGAGCCAGGGGCCAAAGCTGGGGGCGAGGCTGGGAAGCGAGCAGGGATTCTGGGGGTCATGGGGATAAATGGGCGATACGGGTCAGTATTTGCCCAGCTGTCTCCGGGGCCAGTTGAAGAGGGAGGGACAGTTAGAGAGTTGAGGACGGAAGGGGGTTTAGGAGGGTGGTGGGCGTAGGAAGGGATAGTTAGAGGGGCGAGGACGGAGTGGGGCGAGGACATAGGGGAGGGGGTGTAGAGGGGTACAGTTAAAGGAGCGAGGACGGAGGGGGCGAGGACATAGGGGAGGGGGGGTGTAGAGGGGTACAGTTAAAGGAGTGAGGACGGAGGGGGTGTAGAGGGGGTGGGGGCGTAGAGAGGGATAGTTAAAGGGGTGAGGAGAGAGGGGGCTGTAGGGGTTGGGTGGGGGCGTAGAGAGGAATAGTTAAAGGGGTGAGGACAGAGGGGGTGTAGGGGTTGGGTGGGGGCGTAGAGAGGAATAGTTAAAGGGGTGAGGACAGAGGGGGTGTAGGGGTTGGGTGGGGGCGTAGAGAGGAATAGTTAGAGGGGTGAGGACAGAGGGGGTGTAGGGGTTGGGTGGGGGCGTAGAGAGGGATAGTTAGAGGGGTGAGGACAGAGGGGGTGTAGGGGTTGGGTGGGGGCGTAGAGAGGGATAGTTAGAGGGTTGAGGACGGAGGACGGAGGGGGTGTAGGGGTTGGGTGGGGTGGGGGCGCAGAGAGGAATAGTTAGAGGGTTGACGACGGAGGGGGTGTAGGGGTTGGGGGCGTAGAGAGGGATAGTTCGAGGGTTGAGGACGGAGGGGGTGTAGGGGTTGGGTGGCGTAGGGAGGAATAGTTAGAGGGTTGAGGACGGAGGGGGTGTAGGGGTTGGGTGGCGTAGGGAGGAATAGTTAGAGGGGTGAGGACAGAGGGGGTGTAGGGGTTGGGTGGGGGCGTAGAGAGGGATAGTTAGAGGGTTGAGGACGGAGGGGGTGTAGGGGTTGGGTGGGGGCGTAGAGAGGGATAATTAGAGGGGTGAGGACAGAGGGGGTGTAGGGGTTGGGTGGGGGCGTAGAGAGGGATAGTTAGAGGGGTGAGGACAGAGGGGGTGTAGGGGTTGGGTGGGGGCGTAGAGAGGGATAGTTAGAGGGGTGAGGACAGAGCGGGGTGTAGGGGTTGGGTGGCGTAGGGAGGAATAGTTAGAGGGTTGAGGGCGGAGGACGGTGGCGTAGGGAGGAATAGTTTGAGGGTGAGGATGGAGGGGGTGTAGGGGTTGGGTGGCGTAGGGAGGAATAGTTTGAGGGTGAGGACGGAGGGGGTGTAGGGGTTGGGTGGGGGCGTAGAGAGGGATAGTTAGAGGGTTGAGGACGGGGGGTGTAGGGGTTGGGTGGCGTAGGGAGGAATAGTTTGAGGGGTGAGGACGGAGGGGGTGTAGGGGTTGGGTGGCGTAGGGAGGAATAGTTTGAGGGGTGAGGACGGAGGGGGTGTAGGGGTTGGGTGGCGTAGGGAGGAATATTGTGAGGGTTGAGGACGGAGGGGGTGTAGGGGTTGGTTGGGGGCGTAGAGAGGGATAGTTAGAGGGGTGAGGACAGAGGGGGTGTAGGGGTTGGGGGTTGGGGGCGTAGAGAGGGATAGTTAGAGGGTTGAGGACAGAGGGGGTGTAGGGGTTGGGTGGTGGGCGTAGGGAGGAATAGTTTGAGGGGTGAGGACGGAGGGGGTGTAGGGGTTGGGTGGGGGCGTAGAGAGGAATAGTTAGAGGGGTGAGGTGTAGGGGTTGGGTGGGGGCGTAGGGAGGAATAGTTTGAGGGGTGAGGACGGAGGGGGTGTAGGGGTTGGGTGGGGGCGTAGAGAGGGATAGTTCGAGGGGTGAGGACAGAGCGGGGTGTAGGGGTTGGGTGGCGTAGGGAGGAATAGTTAGAGGGTTGAGGACGGAGGACGGAGGGGGTGTAGGGGTTGGGTGGGGGCGTAGGGAGGAATAATTTGAGGGTTGAGGACGGAGGGGGTGTAGGGGTTGGGTGGCGTAAGGAGGAATAGTTTGAGGGTTGAGGACGGAGGGGGTGTAGGGGTTGGGTGGTGGGCGTAGGGAGGAATAGTTAGAGGGGTGAGGCCGGAGGGGGTGTAGGGGTAGGGGGCGTAGGGAGGGATAGTTAGAGGGGTGAGGACGGAGGGGGTGTGGGGGGAGTTTGGAGGTGGACAGGGAGTGGCCTTTTCTCTGATAAATCACAGAAGACAAAGTGGTGGGATGAGGCCCGTGTCTTACATCACGACGGGGGAGGGGTTTGGGGGGTTGGGGGGGAATGTGTGGAGGGGTTAGCCGGCCCTGTGATGTTTAGAGGAGAATGCAGCTGTATCAGTTTCAGAGCGCGCCCACCCTCTCTTTACCCTCCTCCACTGTTCCCTGTCCTGCCGGGGCTCCTGGCCTTGTGTTTCCACTCTAATGCCTTCCTCATCCACAGACACTGTAATCCCCACAAAGCCCCCCGTCCCCCATCACACGGGAATGTCACCCCCCCGGTCGTCTTACCCTGCAAAATTCCCCCTGTCTGTCTTCTTTTATTTTCCACCCACATTTTCCAGAATGCAAAATTGAAAACTTAAGACCACCACCTCAGTTGCAGTGACATATCACTTTTTTGGCCGTCGCCAACCGATGGAGACCATGGTCCCCAGGAGTGTGATTGCATTAGCATGGCCTGGCAGGCAGGGCTCACCTGTGGTATGATGATTTAGGCTGTGTTCTGATGCCAACAGAAATGTGCTTTACACATCTCATTTATATATTTATTTACCCCCCAGTCACGGGGTGACCTCTGGACACTTGCTCTCATCCCTCCATCTCTCCCTCTCCCCACTCCCCCCTCCTCCCTCTCCCTCTTTCCCTCTATCCTTCCATCCATCTGCCTCTTTCCCTCTATCCTTCCATCCATCTCTCCCTCCATCCCTCCTTCCAGTGCTTAATTTGAGCCAGCTCCTACCGGAACAAGATCCGTAACCTCTCTGATTTGACTTTATTTGTTCCGGGCACCTATTTTCTCAGATCCGGTACCTCTGGCGGCACGACTTGACATGGGGAGAGTCATTGTAGGAGGTTTTGAAAACTAGTCGTTTATTTTTTTTTCCTTTACCTTCACAGCACAGAACAAGTTTGTAATCTGAATATGTGCTTCATATTATCACGTAGGCAGGAGGCCTATATATTCTCATATGTGTGTTCTGCTGTAGCCTACATTGATTTAGTTTATTTGAATTTATATTCCAATATTGTGATATTTGTTTGACTGCTACATTGATGTCTTGAAAATGATATGAAATGTGTGTCTTATGAACCCCACAGCTGAGTATGTGTACATATGGTGGGTGTTCTGCAGTGTCGTCTTCAAATGTTGCTGTACGTTGATATAATAAATGTGGACTTGTGTAAAAGCCACGCAGCTATACTCAAGTATGTGTGCAGTGACGTATAAAATGCTTTGAATTAATTAGCACCTTGGAGACTGTTGTTTCACCACCATAGATAGTAGGTTACTTGGAGAGTGTTGTTTCACCACCATAGATAGTAGGTTACTTGGAGAGTGTTGTTTCACCACCATAGATAGTAGGCTACTTGGAGAGTGTTGTTTCACCACCATAGATAGTAGGTTACTTGGAGAGTGTTGTTTCACCACCATAGATAGTAGGTTACTTGGAGAGTGTTGTTTCACCACCATAGATAGTAGGTTACTTGGAGAGTGTTGTTTCACCACCATATATAGTAGGTTACTTGGAGAGTGTTGTTTCACCACCATAGATAGTAGGCTACTTGGAGAGTGTTGTTTCACCACCATAGATAGTAGGCTACTTGGAGAGTGTTGTTTCACCACCATAGATAATAGGTTACTTGGAGAGTGTTGTTTCACCACCATAGATAGTAGGCTACATAGATAGTAGGTTACTTGGAGAGTGTTGTTTCACCACCATAGATAATAGGCTACTTGGAGAGTGTTGTTTCACCATCATATATAGAAGGCTACTTGGAGAGTGTTGTTTCACCACCATAGATAATAGGTTACTTGGAGAGTGTTGTTTCACCACCATAGATAATAGGCTACTTGGAGAGTGCTGTTTCACCACCATAGATAATAGGCTACTTGGAGAGTGTTGTTTCACCACCATAGATAATAGGCTACTTTGAGAGTGTTGTTTCACCATCATATATAGAAGGCTACTTGGAGAGTGTTGTTTCACCACCATAGATAATAGGCTACTTGGAGAGTGTTGTTTCACCATCATATATAGAAGGCTACTTGGAGAGTGTTGTTTCACCACCATAGATAATAGGTTACTTGGAGAGTGTTGTTTCACCACCATAGATAATAGGCTACTTGGAGAGTGTTGTTTCACCATCATATATAGAAGGCTACTTGGAGAGTGTTGTTTCACCACCATAGATAATAGGCTACTTGGAGAGTGTTGTTTCACCATCATATATAGAAGGCTACATGGAGAGTGTTGTTTCACCATCATATATAGAAGACTACTTGGAGAGTGCTGTTTCACCACCATAGATAGAAGGCTACTTGGAGAGTGCTGTTTCACCACCATAGATAGAAGGCTACTTGGAGAGTGCTGTTTCACCACCATAGATAGAAGGCTACTTGGAGAGTGCTGTTTCACCACCATAGATAATAGGCTACTTGGAGAGTGCTGTTTCACCATCATATATAATAGGCTACTTGGAGAGTGCTGTTTCACCACCATAGATAATAGGCTACTTGGAGAGTGCTGTTTCACCACCATATATAATAGGCTACTTGGAGAGTGCTGTTTCACCATCATATATAATAGGCTACTTGGAGAGTGCTGTTTCACCACCATATATAATAGGCTACTTGGAGAGTGCTGTTTCACCATCATATATAATAGTCTACTTGGAGAGTGCTGTTTCACCACCATAGATAATAGGCTACTTGGAGAGTGCTGTTTCACCACCATAGATAATAGGTTACTTGGAGAGTGCTGTTTCACCACCATAGATAGAAGGCTACTTGGAGAGTGCTGTTTCACCACCATAGATAGAAGGCTACTTGGAGAGTGCTGTTTCATCACCATAGATAATAGGCTACTTGGAGAGTGCTGTTTCACCACCATAGATAATAGGTTACTTGGAGAGTGTTGTTTCACCACCATAGATAGAAGGCTACTTGGAGAGTGCTGTTTCACCACCATAGATAGAAGGCTACTTGGAGAGTGCTGTTTCACCACCATAGATAATAGGTTACTTGGAGAGTGCTGTTTCACCACCATATATAATAGGCTACTTGGAGAGTGCTGTTTCACCACCATAGATAGAAGGCTACTTGGAGAGTGCTGTTTCACCACCATAGATAATAGGCTACTTGGAGAGTGCTGTTTCACCACCATATATAATAGGCTACTTGGAGAGTGCTGTTTCACCATCATATATAATAGGCTACTTGGAGAGTGCTGTTTCACCACCATATATAATAGGCTACTTGGAGAGTGCTGTTTCACCATCATATATAATAGGCTACTTGGAGAGTGCTGTTTCACCACCATAGATAATAGGCTACTTGGAGAGTGCTGTTTCACCACCATAGATAATAGGTTACTTGGAGAGTGCTGTTTCACCACCATAGATAGAAGGCTACTTGGAGAGTGCTGTTTCACCACCATAGATAATAGGTTACTTGGAGAGTGCTGTTTCACCACCATAGATAGAAGGCTACTTGGAGAGTGCTGTTTCACCACCATAGATAATAGGTTACTTGGAGAGTGCTGTTTCACCACCATAGATAGAAGGCTACTTGGAGAGTGCTGTTTCACCACCATAGATAATAGGTTACTTGGAGAGTGCTGTTTCACCACCATAGATAGAAGGCTACTTGGAGAGTGCTGTTTCACCACCATAGATAATAGGTTACTTGGAGAGTGCTGTTTCACCACCATAGATAGAAGGCTACTTGGAGAGTGCTGTTTCACCACCATAGATAATAGGCTACTTGGAGAGTGCTGTTTCACCACCATAGATAATAGGTTACTTGGAGAGTGCTGTTTCACCACCATAGATAATAGGCTACTTGGAGAGTGCTGTTTCACCATCATAGATAATAGGCTACTTGGAGAGTGCTGTTTCACCATCATAGATAATAGGTTACTTGGAGAGTGCTGTTTCACCACCATATATAATAGGCTACTTGGAGAGTGCTGTTTCACCACCATAGATAGAAGGCTACTTGGAGAGTGCTGTTTCACCATCATAGATAATAGGCTACTTGGAGAGTGCTGTTTCACCACCATAGATAGTAGGCTACGATGTGTTCCAGTACCTCACGATTTACAAATTAAGCACTGACTCCCTCCATCCTTCCATCCATCCCTCCATCTCCCTCCTTCCCTCCCTCTATTCTTCCCTCTATCTATCCCTCCATCCCGTAGTTTCTCCCTTCTTCCATCTCTCCATTCCTTCATCTCCCTCCCTACCTCCCTCCCTCTATCCTTCCCTAAATCCATCCACCTATCTCTCCATCCCTCCATCCCATAGTCCCTCCCTCCTTCCATCCTTCCCTCCATCTCCCTTCCTCCCTCCCTGACTCTATCCTTCCCTCCATCCCTCCATCTATTCCTCCCTCCCTCCTTCTCATCCTCTCTTCAGCCCCAGGTCGTATGGATGTTTACTAGTGGGACCAGCGCTGCTGAATAAAACCAAGCCAGCATGATCTGACATACTCACTCAGATATAATGACTTCCACTGTAGGTTCCAAGGTTTTGTGTATAAACATATACAGAACATACAATAAACACCCATAGTCACTGACATGTTAGATAATATGATATATGCTGGTGACTGGTTACTCCTTTTTTATTTTACTGACACACTAACCATAAAAACCCTTGTCTATAAATAGTCATTACTCACCTCATCTATGGCTATCTCGTCACTCTTGGTTTATTTAGACTTTCCACTTATTGTCGTAGACTTACAGTGGTCTGTAGATGTCCCCCAGAGTGATGGAATGAGAATGTGTTGTTGGTGTTGATGTGTGTCTCCCTCTCTCTATCGTTGTCTAGAGGCAGGGGGTTCAGTCCTGGGGGTCTGAGAGAATCCCAGAGAGCAGAGAGCTAATCCCCAGCCTGGGACTGAAGAGTGGAGACTGGTGAGAGCCTGGAGGGGGAGCTGTTGTTGTTGGACGATGAGGTAAGGAGAAGGAGAGCCCTTCTGCCCTGGGTTCTGTGTTTAATCACATGGCTTTACCCATGGAACAGTGGCGTGATGCTATTGCTGCTGATTGCATCATCCACATTCACAGGGTGCGGTGTGAGGGCTGGATACAGGGTTATGATGTTATTATAGAGCAGGGATCATCCACTAGATTCAGCCGCGGGCCAAATATTTCTTGAGCAGATGTTCAGGGGCCAGAACATTATTACAAATCCTTTGTAGACTGCGAATTGACCGTAAGATGCCCAACCAGATATAATATTTGATTATAACAATTATTTCAAACCTTGCTTATATTTGTATACAATCACATATCTCTCTATTATGCGTGGGAATAGTTGGGAACAGATTTGCAAAATTAAAATCAGTTGGAGCTGATTTCTTGGTGTTTTTACAGTCTTTTATGTCCAACAATGACAATTCAGCCATTTAAAAAAATATATATAATGATAATACAATTTATTTGGGGGCCAAATAAAACCACCCAATGGGCCAAATTTGTCACGGAGCCTCCAGTTGTGGAACCCTGTAATAGAGGAAGGGTGATCTGGTGATCTCTAGCCCTCTCCATAATCCATTAACATGACCATCTCCCTGTCCAGGCTGAGCTTCCAGTCTGGTGACCATGACCAGGTGGTCAAAGGGCAAAATACCAGGGAACACAACACAGAGATCTTATTGGTTAAGAATAGGAAGCGCTAATTGAATCCCTGTAATTACGCACAGGGGGCCCTTGGAGATTTTATGCATATTCTATAATCAAGTTCAATAGGCTACATCTGGTCGGTACAAGCAATGAAACATAAAACTATGAAATTATGACTTCATTGACTTTTTTCTCTCTTGGTCCTGCACCTATAAAAATAGCACTACACCACTCCTCACAGCAAAACCTTTTAGAGGATCCCTCTTGATGGCAGATCATTTTCATTTGAAAGTATATTTCCTGCAGTTCTACACGTTCCCACGGGGCGGAGAGAAAATGTTGCAATTTTCTAACACATTTCATGCTACTCAATACATTTTCCCATGGGGCAGAGTGAATTCTTTTCCAGTTTTAAAGCTAATTTCCTGCAATGCTACACATTCTGATATGACTTATGACATGTTAAATGTTCATGTTAATGTTGTCTGATGAGAGTGACTAACAAAATCTTTTGCGGCCCCCTGGAGGTCAGGGCCCCTGGGCACGTGCCCTGTGTGTCTGGTCGGTGTTCGGCCATGATTACTACAAGTTTAGATAGCTGGCTAGACTAATTACCAATATAAAAATTGGTAGCTGACTTTGCTAATTGAGTGACTAACATTGACTGACTTAACAAGATAAAAACTGCTGATGCACAACCACATTTAGAAATTTCACCTTGTGTATTCCACAATTCTCACTCTCAACAGTAAGTTGAGACCCCGACTAGGTCGGAGCCCCCTAGCAGCCTGGGGCCCTAAGCGACTGCTTATGTCGCTTATGCCTGGTGCCGGCCCTGCACATGGGGCTGACTAACTGACCTGGGGACAAGGGGAAAGACATGAAGGGCACTCAGGGTCAGCGCTTATGTAGCTGAGTGGTGGATTGCTTTCATAACAACCTTTCTCTGTGACTAGCACAATCTATCTTCTGCTACTGTACAGATTGGTAATAAGCCTCCTAACCTGCCCCCATTGTTAGATCAGCAGAGGAGAAGAGATTCATTTCATTTCTCTTTCGATGGTTTTAACCTGTACTGATAGTCTCCCGTTTGTTGATGAATGTCCAAGGGTTCATACCAGCGGGAGCTGCTCATTGGACAGACAGGGAAGAAAGACACTGCCCTCTGCTGGACGGTCAACCGCAGACACCGTACTCAGGACTCACTAGCAGGCAGGATGATCATCGCTCGCTTCCCCTTCCCCCAAAACTTGAGTTACTGTAATACAGACCTTTCCTCAGCTTTACATTGTTCACACTCCTAGAGAGAGGATCTCGTATTGTCTTGCATGATTGCAAATGATTGATCGGCATCGCACAGGCTTTCACCAACTCTTTTCATAATTCTCTCTGTCGCGTCTCTCTTGAGTCAGTCATGCAGAGTTGATTCTCTCTCTTTAATTCTCTGCGGAACATCCTTCCCCTACGCTTCTGCTACAAATCTGCTCCATGCAAAGGTAGCAACACAGCCACTCACACACCTAAGGAGCCCACACTGAGCTCCCCAGTGGTCCCGTAGTCTTTGTTCTCTGTAGGTCTGTCCCTGTGCTGTGACTCAGAGTGTGTTGTGCTGCTAAGGGAGGCCTGATTAGAGGAGTACAAGCCTAGCTGGGCATGTTTAACGATGCGTAGGGCTCAGGTCAACAACGGAGGACTGTCAGCTATCCTCAGCGGCGCAGTCAATCACTGGCCAGGGAGCCTGGACAATGGCTTCTGCTGGACACACACACACATACAGTATGCACTGACCCCCCAACCCCCTTTCAGCGTACAAACAAACAGGAGGAACAGTCTCCTGTTCTCAAGAAATTAGGTATCCAAATGTTACACAGTACAGCTTCCTAACCCAGCACCTGTGGAAACTATACAGTCTGTTCTGAGCCGGAGGACACCCTAATACACGTCTTTGTCACCACAGTTGTCTGTGGTACTGCTTCTTCACCTGGCTGGCTGCAGCTGGTATTGGTTAACAGACACTCACAAGGCTTGATGGAGATCATTTGAGACTTGTGCTCAGACCATGCACCAAATCAATAGCTGGGGATTTGTCAACACTCCTGCGAGGAAGCATGCAGCTATCTCTCTGGCCTGGCCTCATCACATCACCTGCTTTGTTCCAAAAGCCACAGCTGGCTGATGGCTCAGCCTGCCTGCCTGAGTGTCTGACTGGTTTGTGTAAGTGATTTGGCCAAGGTGCCACTGTAATAAGAAGCAGGGGATGGTTGCCTAGTTCAGGCCATCCCTCCCTTTCCACTCCCTCTCTCCTCCGTCCTCCCTCCCTCCTGTTGTATAATATTTGAATATTGAAAAGATGAATATGGCGAGATGTGCTTTAAAAAAGAATGGTCCCTCCTCTCACATCACAATCACAGAGATCCTGTACCTTCCTTCAATTATTCTTTTTTATTTGACCTTTATTTAACTAGGCAAGTCAGTTAAGAAAAAACATCTTATTTTCAATGACGGCCTAGGAATTATCATCACAATCTACTGTAATTTCAGACGGAGGCCTTGAATTATACATAATGCATAACGTAACCATCGCTCCTGGAGATGGAAAATAGGAATTTAAAGCCTCCCTACTCACTACTTCACAGTATACAATATATAGTGGATATCCATATACTGCTGCCACAAAGCAGTTCACGGCAATCTGTCCGCGATACACGGGATGAGACCTCGGGAGTCATCTGTGTTACATTACATCCTGATGTAAAATATAAACAGTGAGGCTGCAGGCGTACAATTGCATTTTAAAACGGGCATCTGACTGAGGTAATGTATTGGTTTAAATGTGCAGGGAAATGGAAAAACATCTCATTGCAATCCCAGGCAAACCAGATCTCTCTGTGTGTGTGTGTGTGTGTGTGTGTGTGTGTGTGTGTGTGTGTGTGTGTGTGTGTGTGTGTGTGTGTGTGTGTGTGTGTGTGTGTGTGTGTGTGTGTGTGTGTGTGTGTGTGTGTGCGTGCGTGCGTGCGTGCGTGCGTGCGTGCGTGCGTGCGTGCGTGCGTGCGTGTGTGTGTGGTCTGCGTTTCTGTTGGTGTATACATACTGAATGTCATATGGTAGCTGTGAGATTGCAAACAATGTATCAGTGTTGTGATCTCCACAGAGTATTACCAGGAGAATCAGCCAGCAACCTGATTACTGCCCTGTGGATGTGGTGAAGTGGTGGGCTTCTATTCACTCGAGATTTGACGGGCGTGTCCTCTCCTTCAAACTGACACACACAGACACACACACACAAACACATGAAAATGTGTGTCAACATAAGAAGTTACTCTGCATTGATTTAAACCAGTCTCCTCCGTGTTTCATCTTCAGCAGTGAGCACAGCAGGGTTTAGATCTAACAGTTCTCATATTGCACTACGAGACAGAGTTCACCAGCCAGCTTTAATATGAAAAATCTGCTGATGTTTGCGACCTCTTATTATTATTCTAATTTGCTTTTCAATAACTGCAGTGTGACATGTTGTTTGGCGAGAGATAATGCCTGTCATAATGCGATAACAGAGAATGAAGAATTCTCCTTCCCTCCTCTCTCCCCCCCTCTCTCCTGTCTTCCTCCCTCCCCTCCCTCCTGTCCCCCCCTGTCTCCTGTATCCCTCCCTCTCTCCTCTCCTCTCTCCTTCCCACCCCTCCCTCCTGTCTTCCTCCCTCCCCTCTCTCCTGTCTTCCTCCCCCTCCCTCCTGTCCCCCTGTCTCCTGTATCCCTCCCTCTCTCCTCTCCTCTACCCTTCCCACCCCTCCCTCCTGTCTCCCTCCCTCCCCCTCTCTCCTGTCTCCATGTCTCCCCCTCTCCCCTGTCTCCCTTCCTCCCCCTCTCTCCTGTCCCCCCCCTTTCCTGTCTCCCTGTCTACCCCTCTCCCCTGTCTCCCTTCCTCCCCTCTCTCCTGTCTCCCTTCCCCCCTTTCCTGTCTCTCTGTCTCCCCCTCTCCCCTGTCTCCCCCCTTTCCTGTCTCCCCCTCTCCCCTGTCTCCCCCTTTCCTGTCTCCCTCCCTCCTGTCTTCCTCCCTCCACCTGTCTCCTGTCTCCCTGTCTCCCCCTCTCCCCTGTCTCCCTTCCTCCCCCTCTCTCCTGTCTTCCTCCCTCCTCCTCCCTCCTGTCCCCCCTGTCTCCTGTATCCCTCCCTCTCTCCTCTCCTCTCCCCTTCCCACCCACCCCTCCCTCCTGTCTTCCTCCCTCCCCCTCTCTCCCGTCTCCCTGTCTCCCACTCTCCTCTGTCTCCCTCCCCTCTCTCCTGTCTTCCTCCCCCTCCCTCCTGTCCCCCCTGTCTCCTGTATCCCTCCCTTTCTCCTCTCCTCTACCCTTCCCACCCCTCCCTCCTGTCTCCCTCCCTCCCCCTCTCTCCTGTCTCCATGTCTCCCCCTCTCCCCTGTCTCCCTTCCTCCCCCTCTCTCCTGTCTCCCCCCTTTCCTGTCTCCCTGTCTCCCTGTCTCCCCCTCTCCCCTGTCTCCCTTCCTCCCCCTTTCCTGTCTCCCTCCCCTCCCTCCTGTCTTCCTCCCTCCACCTCTCTCCTGTCTCCCTGTCTCCCCCTCTCTCCTGTCTCCCTGTCTCCCTTCCCCCCCCCTTTCCTGTCTCCCTCCCCTCCCCCTGTCTTCCTCCCTCCACCTCTCTCCTGTCTCCCTGTCTCCCCCTCTCTCCTGTCTCCCTGTCTGCCCCTCTCCCCTGTCTCCCTTACCCCCCCCTTTCCTGTCTCTCTCCCTCCCCTCCCTCCTGTTTTCCTCCCTCCCCCACTCTCCTGTCTCCCTGTCTCCCCCTCTCCCCTGTCTCCCTCCCTCCCCTCTCTCCTGTCTCCCTCCCCTCCCTCCTGTTTTCCTCCCTCCCCCACTCTCCTGTCTCCCTGTCTCCCCCTCTCCCCTGTCTCCCTCCCTCCCCTCTCTCCTGTCTCCCATATGAGTCCTGCCACTTACAGCCAGAGCAGCTTTATAAACCACAACCACACAGGGATTAACAGTGGCACTTCTCTGTATGTTCCTACATTCATAATTGACATGTTTTCAATTAGTGACAAATGTGTGGTGGGGTTTTGTGCTTGCCTCATTTGCATATGCTTTAGAAATAGTGTTCGTGTGTGTGTGTGTGTGTGTGTGTGTGTGTGTGTGTGTGTGTGTGTGTGTGTGTGTGTGTGTGTGTGTGTGTGTGTGTGTGTGTGTGTGTGTGTGTGTGTGTGTGTGTGTGTGTGTGTGTGTGTGTGTGTGTGTGTGTGTGTGTGTGTGTGTGTGTGTGTGTGTGTGTGGAGTCTGTGTTTCTGTTTGTACATACATCTCCTTGAGCTTGCAAACAATGTGTCAGTGGTGGAATGTATCAGTGTTCTGATCTCCACAGAGTATTACCAGGAGAATCAGCCAGCAACCTGATTACTGCCCTGTGGATGTGGTGAAGTGGTGGAATGTATCAGTGTTCTGATCTCCACAGAGTATTACCAGGAGAATCAGCCAGCAACCTGATTTACTGCCCTGTGGATGTGGTGAAGTGGTGGAATGTATCAGTGTTCTGATCTCCACAGAGTATTACCAGGAGAATCAGCCAGCAACCTGATTTACTGCCCTGTGGATGTGGTGAAGTGGTGGAATGTATCAGTGTTCTGATCTCCACAGAGTATTACCAGGAGAATCAGCCAGCAACCTGATTACTGCCCTGTGGATGTGGTGAAGTGGTGGAATGTATCAGTGTTCTGATCTCCACAGAGTATTACCAGGAGAATCAGCCAGCAACCTGATTACTGCCCTGTGGATGTGGTGAAGTGGTGGAATGTATCAGTGTTCTGATCTCCACAGAGTATTACCAGGAGAATCAGCCAGCAACCTGATTACTGCCCTGTGGATGTGGTGAAGTGGTGGAATGTATCAGTGTTCTGATCTCCACAGAGTATTACCAGGAGAATCAGCCAGCAACCTGATTACTGCCCTGTGGATGTGGTGAAGTGGTGGAATGTATCAGTGTTCTGATCTCCACAGAGTATTACCAGGAGAATCAGCCAGCAACCTGATTACTGCCCTGTGGATGTGGTGAAGTGGTGGAATGTATCAGTGTTCTGATCTCCACAGAGTATTACCAGGAGAATCAGCCAGCAACCTGATTTACTGCCCTGTGGATGTGGTGAAGTGGTGGAATGTATCAGTGTTCTGATCTCCACAGAGTATTACCAGGAGAATCAGCCAGCAACCTGATTACTGCCCTGTGGATGTGGTGAAGTGGTGGAATGTATCAGTGTTCTGATCTCCACAGAGTATTACCAGGAGAATCAGCCAGCAACCTGATTTACTGCCCTGTGGATGTGGTGAAGTGGTGGAATGTATCAGTGTTCTGATCTCCACAGAGTATTACCAGGAGAATCAGCCAGCAACCTGATTACTGCCCTGTGGATGTGGTGAAGTGGTGGAATGTATCAGTGTTCTGATCTCCACAGAGTATTACCAGGAGAATCAGCCAGCAACCTGATTACTGCCCTGTGGATGTGGTGAAGTGGTGGGCTTCTATTCACTCGAGATTTGACGGGCGTGTCCTCTCCTTCAAACTGACACACACAGACACACACACACAAACACATGAAAATGTGTGTCAACATAAGAAGTTACTCTGCATTGATTTAAACCAGTCTCCTCCGTGTTTCATCTTCAGCAGTGAGCACAGCAGGGTTTAAATCTAACAGTTCTCATATTGCACTACAAGACAGAGTTTACCAGCCAGCTTTAATATGCCACCTTGTTTGGTGAGAGATAATGCCTGTCAAGCATGTTGAGATAACAGAGAATGAAGAATTCTCCTTCTCCCATGTCTCCCTGTCTCCCCCTCTCCCCTGTCTCCCTCCCTCCCCCTCTCTCCTGTCTCCCTGTCTCCCCCTCTCCCCTGTCTCCCTCCCTCCCCCTCTCTCCTGTCTCCCATATGAGTCCTGCCACTTACAGCCAGAGCAGCTTTATAAACCACAACCACACAGGGATTAACAGTGGCACTTCTCTGTATGTTCCTACATTCATAATTGACATGTTTTCAATTAGTGACAAATGTGTGGTGGGGTTTTGTGCTTGCCTCATTTGCATATGCTTTAGAAATAGTAAAGTGTTCGTGTGTGTGTGTGTGTGTGTGTGTGTGTGTGTGTGTGTGTGTGTGTGTGTGTGTGTGTGTGTGTGTGTGTGTGTGTGTGTGTGTGTGTGTGTGTGTGTGTGTGTGTGTGTGTGTGTGTGTGTGTGTGTGTGTGTGTGTGTGTGTGTGTGTGTGTGTGTGTGTGTGTGTGTGTGTGTGTGTGTGTGTGTGTGTGTGGTCCAGCAGTGATGGGTGTGTGCAGTCAATGTTGACATCTCCTCTCCAGCTGTCTTTGTTCAGGTGCTTCGTCCTGTGTGCCCTCATTCTTCCAACCAATAGCCCTCAGAATAATTGCCACAATGGGACTCCAAATGGAGGTTGGGCCCTTAATGAAATGTCTCTGGGTCCCTGTACACCGGCCTAATTGGAAATGATAACTGCCCTTTGTGAAAACAGGACGAAGGGGAGAAATGCAGTGAGTAACGGAAATGACAGGAGCTGAAAGAGAGGCGTGACAACCAGGCTTATTATTATCTCTCAAGGTCTAATAAAGGACGAGACCAGGCTTAGCAACAGATTGCCTCCTCGCTCTCTCTCTCCCCCACACTCCTCTTCTTCTTCCCCCAACTGAAAATCAATGTCATTCGGCACACTTTGCTCTGCTCTGTTCTGCCACCAGCCCTTCCCCTCCTATTTTTCATCAAATACCTTTTCCGAGGAATAAGACACCTCTCAAATCAATTCACCTTGTGCCCTCTATTGAACGGTTCGGACAATAATCAAAGGCAGGGGGGGGGGGCACTAGACAGTACACACACTCTCATAAAGCTTAACTCATACACTAGCATGGTGTACTCAACTCATCCTGGTTGGGGTAACTTTGGATGGGGCCACAGTGTCCTCCGGCCACCCTTGTCTCAGTCCCAGTGTCTATGCTGCAACATCTTGACTTCCTATCGGGCACAGCCAGAAGAGGACTGGCCACCCCTCGGAGCCTGGTTCCTCTCTAGGTTTCGTCCTAGGTTCCTGCCTTTCTAGGGAGTTTTTCCAAGCTGGCTTTATAAAATACATTTGATTGATTGATTAGATTAGAAGATGCTGGATGACTCTTTAAAATCTAAAAAGAGAAGAATCCTGACCTATCTGATTTGTCACACCCTGATCTGTTTCCCCTGTCTTTGTGCTCGTCTCCACCCTCCTCCAGGTGTCGCCCATCTTCCCCATTATCCCGTGTATATATGTCTGTGTTCTCTGTTTGTCCATTGCCAGTTCATCTTGTTTGTCAAGTCAACCAACGTTTTTGTTAACAGCATCTGTTTTTTCCAGTCTCTCTTTTTCTCGCGCTCCTGGTTTTGACCCTTGCCTGTCCTGGCTCTGAGCCCGCCTGCCTGACCACTCTGCCTACCCCTTACCCTGAGCCCGCCTGCCTGACCACTCTGCCTACCCCTTACCCTGAGCCCGCCTGCCTGACCACTCTACCTACCCCTTACCCTGAGCCCGCCTGCCTGACCACACTGCCTACCCCTTACCCTGAGCCCGCCTGCCTGACCACTCTGCCTACCCCTTACCCTGAGCCCGCCTGCCTGACCACTCTACCTACCCCTTACCCTGAGCCCGCCTGCCTGACCACACTGCCTACCCCTTACCCTGAGCCCGCCTGCCTGACCACTCTGCCTACCCCTTACCCTGAGCCCGCCTGCCTGACCACTCTGCCTACCCCTTACCCTGAGCCCACCTGCCTGACCACTCTGCCTACCCCTTACCCTGAGCCCGCCTGCCTGACCACTCTGCCTACCCCTTACCCTGAGCCCGCCTGCCTGACCACTCTGCCTACCCCTTACCCTGAGCCCGCCTGCCTGACCACTCTGCCTACCCCTTACCCTGAGCCCGCCTGCCTGACCACTCTGCCTACCCCTTACCCTGAGCCCGCCTGCCTGACCACTCTGCCTACCCCTTACCCTGAGCCCGCCTGCCTGACCACTCTGCCTACCCCTTACCCTGAGCCTGCCGACCTGTACCTTTGCCCAACCTCTGGTTTACTGACCCCTACCTGTCTATTGCCTGCCCCTGTTGAAATATTAACCATTGTCAATTCAACGTGTCTGCATCTGGGTCTTACCTTGATTTCTGATCATCTGATTTGTCACAAGTTCTTTTTGTTGTGCTCAAAGCCAGTACAGTGCCAATGGTTCACATTAGCTCACAGAGAATCTAGTTTGCAAGACAATGGACATTTTTTGTTTTTTTCAATCACAATTTCATAACCACAATAGTGTTGCAAATCTCAGGTCACATGTCAAGGCCGTGTGCTGTAGAGAAAAAGTGGAAAACTAAGAAAAGTTTCACCCTCTTATGGGAAGGCGATGCTCTTTTTTCCCAATCACTGTTATATTGTGAATTTTTCTAACACATCCACTACAACTTTTTATTCTTCATTGTATTGCACCTTGTCAAGTCCGGCAGAGGTCATTTCATCTGTCTCTCGGGCATTAAAGTTGGAATCCGTAGCAGTGAAACTGCCATGTTCGCTTGTGATAATCACAACAGCGAAGACGTTACTTCAAACAACGTACAGACGGATATCAGCGCGTGTGACAGAACAGCAGAGTATTTACTACACGGTTGTTTTACGTTGATGCTGCAGCTCCTCTCCTCCATTCCATAATCAAAAGGAAAACAATACCATAAATGCCTCTGGGGCGGCCAGTGGCGCTGTTTCTCCTAACGTGGATCTCAGCTTTAGGCCTAGATTCAATCAGATCAACCGTTAACCGGGGAAAACAGACACCCACATTGGCAGATGTTTGGGCGGTGTAGGAGGTGGAACTGCATTGGAGTCGTCAAATGGTGAGCAGCTGCTCTTGCGATCATGGTCACGAAGCCACACCCGTCCCACTCCTGTTACCAGTTCAGAAAGAGAAAGTGTAGGCTATATAGACATAATTTCTCTCAAATTGAAAAATGATTCAACTAAATAGTGAGGATTTCTAGCAGCCTAATCGAGGTGTAGATTACATCTCATATTCCAATGGTCCAACTTGTAAACAGGGTTGCATGGGATTTCTGTTAATGCGACTCCATGCAGCCAATGGCAATGTCCTCCTTAGGTGTAATGCCAGGAGCCACTTGTGTATTTAACAGCTCTAAAGCAGTTCCCCTTCTGACAACATCAAAACAACCCTAGGCAGATGTTAGCTACAGCGGATCTGATTGAATAGAGCCCTTAAAGGTACCTACACAAGAAGGACAGTCACCATTGGAAATCCATCATGATTCATTGATCAATATCGTCCAGGGAATATAACCTTGTAGGGGTAATCAATTGCCCGCTTCCAGCCTAGGATGAGATTTGACCAACATAATATTGACCTCTGGACTGCTGAGTTGCAAAAAAATGAAAGAAAGAAAGAAAGAAAGAAAGAAAGAAAGAAAGAAAGAAAGAAAGAAAGAAAGAAAGAAAGAAAGAAAGAAAGAAAGAAAGAAAGAAAAGAACGATCATCAAGCAGGGGTAGGAAATTCCAGTCCTCGGGGGCCTGACTGGTGTCACAGTTTTGCCCCAGCTCCAGCCAACACACCTGACTTCAATAATCAACTAATCATGAATGCAATCAACTAATTCAGTTTAGAATGCAATTTGATTAATCAGCTGGGTTTGCTAGGGATGGAGAAAAAGTGTGACACCAATCAGGCCCCCGAGGACTGGAGTTGCCCACCCCTGGTGAGGGGAAAAATAGATGAATAAATTGTTAAAGGCTGAGGGGATTCTCCTAGCTAGCCTGGTCCTATAGTTACCATGGCTCTGCTGTTGTATATAGTAATGACACCCAGTGATGTAAAGGGACGATGGTTTTTTTTTTTTTTTTTTTTGTATCTCAACTTTACTTAACTATTTATATTTTTAACAACTTCTACTTGTACTTCACTACATACCTACATTTAGCAGAACAGAAAAATGGTCCAATTCACACACTTATCAAGAGAACTTCCCTGGTCATCCCTGCTACCTGATCTGGCAGATTCACTCAACACAAATGCTTTGTTTTTAAATGATGTCTGAGTGTTGGAGTGTGCCCTGGCTATCTGTAAATGATGTCTGAGTGTTGGAGTGTGCCCTGGCTATCTGTAAATGATGTCTGAGTGTTGGAGTGTGCCCTGGCTATCTGTAAATGATGTCTGAGTGTTGGAGTGTGCCCTGGCTATCTGTAAATGATGTCTGAGTGTTGGAGTGTGCCCTGGCTATCTGCAAATGATGTCTGAGTGTTGGAGTGCCCCCTGGCTATCTGTAAATGATGTCTGAGTGTTGGAGTGTGCCCTGGCTATCTGCAAATGATGTCTGAGTGTTGGAGTGCCCCCTGGCTATCTGTAAATGATGTCTGAGTGTTGGAGTGCCCCCTGGCTATCTGTAAATGATGTCTGAGTGTTGGAGTGCCCCCTGGCTATCTGTAAATGATGTCTGAGTGTTGGAGTGCCCCCTGGCTATCTGTAAATGATGTCTGAGTGTTGGAGTGTGCCCTGGCTATCTGTAAATGATGTCTGAGTGTTGGAGTGTGCCCTGGCTATCTGTAAATGATGTCTGAGTGTTGGAGTGTGCCCTGGCTATCTGTAAATGATGTCTGAGTGTTGGAGTGTGCCCTGGCTATCTGTAAATGATGTCTGAGTGTTGGAGTGTGCCTCTCGCTCTCCGTAAATAAATAAAAACAAGAACATTATGCCGTCTGATTTGCTTAATATAAGGAATTTGAAATTATTCATACTTTTACTTTAACTTTTGATACTTAAGTACATTTTAGAAATGACATTTATTTTGATACTTAAGTATATTTAGAACTAAATACTTTTAGACTTTTATTCAAGTAGTATTTTACCGGCTGACTTTCACTTTTACTTGAGTCATTTTCCATCTTTACTTTTACTCAAGTATGACAATTGGATCCTTTTTCCACCACTGGTCTCGGGTTGCCCCTGGGAGCAGATTGGTCCTGAAGCAGGAGTGGCTCACAGAGAGAGAGGGAAAAGGATGCTCCTCTGACCCAAGATGTTCACCCTGATGGAGTTAGCTGGAGGGGAGCAATGCATTTTCTTTTTCTTTCTCTGTGGACAGCCATCTGTGTGCTTTAACATAATGATATATGAAGAGCTACTTGAATGTATGCTGATGTGGCCGGTAATCATGGCACTGTTGCTAGGTATGGGAATTGGGATCTAAGATATGTTGCAGGCATTAGTGTTGGGGTGATGGGGTCTGAATTATTCAATACATACATTACAACAAGAAGATAACGGCATGAATGTGGTTATTCTATTTTTGCCAGACAACACTGCTTGTCGATTATCACAATATATCAACTATATACAGTAAAATCAGTATATACATGTGATATGAGCAATGTAAGATATGTAAACATTATTAAGGTGGCATTATTTAGAGTGCATTGTATAAAGTGACTAGTGATCCATTTATTAAAGTGGCCAGTGACTGGGTCTCAATGTAGGCAGCAGCCTCTCTGAGTCAGTGATTGCTGTTTAGCAGTCTGATGGCCTTGAGATAGAAGCTGTTTCTCAGTTTGATGCACCTGTACTGACCTCGCCTTCTGGATGGTAGCGATGTGAACAGACAGTGGCTCTGTGGTTGATGTCCTTGATGATATTTTTGGCCTTCCTGTGACATCGGGTGCTATAGGTGTCATGGAGGGCAGGTAGTTTGCTCCCGGTGATGCATTGTGCAGACCGCACTACCCTCTGGAGAGCCTTGTGGTTGAGGAGGTTGCAGTTGCTGTACCAGGCTGTGATACAGCCTGACAGGATGCTCTCGATTGTGCATCTGTAAAAGTTTGTCAGGGTTTTGGGTGACAAGCTAAATTTATTCTGCTGCTCCTTCTTCACCACGCTGTCTGTGTGGGTGGACCACTTCAGTTTGTCTGTGACGTGTACGCAGAGGAACATAAAACTTTCCACTTCTCCACTGCTGTCCCTTCAATGTGGATAGGGGGGTGCTCCCTCTGCTGTTTCCTGAAGTCCACGATCATCTCCTTAGTTTTCTTGACGTTGAGTGAGAGGTTGTTTTCCTGACACCACACTCCGAGTGCCCTCACCTCCTCCATGTAGGCTGTCTCTTCGCTGTTGGTAATCAAGCCCACTACTGTTGTGTCGTCTGCAAACTTGATGATTGAGTTGGAGGTGTGCATGGCCACGCAGTCGTGGGTGAACAGGGAGGACAGGAGGGGACTGAGCATGCACCCTTGTGGGGCCCAGTGTTGAGGGTTAGTGGAGTGGAGATGATGTTTCCTACCTTCACCACCTGGGGGGCGGCCCGTCAGAAAGTCCAGGACCCAATTGCACAGGGCGGGGTTGAGAGCCAGGGCCTCCAGCTTGATGATGAGCTTGGAGGGTACATGTTGAATGCTGAGCTGTAGTCAATGAACAACATTATTACATTGGTATTCCTTTTGTCCAGATGGGATAGGGCAGTGTGCAGTGTGAAGTGTGATGGAAATTGCATCGTCTGTGGACCTGTTTGGGCGGTATGCAAACTGAAGTGGTTCTAGGCTGGCCGGTAAGGTGGAGGTGATATGATGACAGAAGTGCACTTCCTGATGACAGAAGTGAGTGCTAAAGGGCGGTAATCATTTAGTTCAGTTATCTTTGCCTTCTTGGGTACAGGAACAATGGTAGCATCTTGAAGCATGTGGGGACAGATTGGAATAGGGAACGATTGAATATGTACGTAAACACACCAGCCAGCTGGTCTGCGCCTGCTTTGAGGATACAGCTAGGAATCCCATCTGGGCCAGCAGCCTTGCAAGGGTTAACACGTTTAAATGTTTTACTCATGTCAGCAACAGAGAAGGAGAGGGGCGCAGTCCTTGTTAGCGGGCCGCAACAGTGGCACTGTATTATCCTCAAAGCGGGCAAAGAAGGTGTTTAGTTTGTCTGGAAGCGTGACGTCGGTGTCCGTGACGTGGCTGGATTTATTTTTGTAGTCCGTGATTTCCTGTAGACCCTGCCACTTACGTCTCGTGTCTGAGCCGCTGAATTGCGATTCCACCTTGTCCCTGTATTGGCAATTTGCTTGTTTGATTGCCTTACAGTGGGAATAGCTACACTGTTTATATTCAGACATATTCCCAGACCTCTTTCTATGGTTAAATGCAGTGGATCGTGCTTTCAGTTTTGCTGCCATCCATCCACGGTTTCTGGTTAGAGTAGGTTTTAATAGTCACAGTGGGTACAACATCTCCAATGCACTTCTTTATAAATGCACTCACTGAGTCAGCTTATAGGTCGATGTTATTCTCTGAGGCTGACCGGAACATATTCCAGGCCGCGTGATCAAAACAATCTTGAAGCGTGCCCAGCATTGAATGGTTCTCGTCACTGGTACATCCTTTGTAAGTTTGTGCATACAAGACGGAAGGAGCAAGATGGCATCGTGGTCGGATTTGCCGAAGGGAGGGTGGGGTAGGGCTTTGTATGCATCGCGGAAGTTAGAGTAGCTGTGGACGAAGGTGTTGCGCATGCGCGTAGCGCAATCAATATGCTGGAAGAATTTAAAGGTAGACTTGTTCTCAAATTTGCTTTGCTAAAATCTCCAGCTACAATAAATACAGCCTCAGGTTGTATGGTTTCCAGTTTGCATATAGTCCAATGAAGTTCCTTGATGGCCGTCTTGGTGTCCACTTGAGGGGGAATGTACACAACTGTGACTATAACTGAACTGATGAGAATTATCTTGGTAGGTACAGTGAGGGGAAAAAGTATTTGATCCCCTGCTGATTTTGTACATTTGCCCACTGACAAAGAAATGATCAGTCTATCATTTTAATGGTAGGTTTATTTGAGCAGTGAGAGACAGAATAACAACAAGAAAATCCAGAAAAACGTATGTCAAAAATGTTATAAATTGATTTGCATTTTAATGAGAGAAATAAGTATTTGACCCCCTCTCAATCAGAATGATTTCTGGCTCCCAGGTGTCTTTTATACAGGTAACGAGCTGAGATTAGGAGCACACTCTTAAAGGGAGTGCTCCTAATCTCAGTTTGTTACCTATACCTTCCACAGAAGCAATCAATCAGATTCCAAACTCTCCACCATGGCCAAGACCAAAGAGCTCTCCAAGGATTTCAGGGACAAGATTGTAGACCTACACAAGGCTGGAATGGGCTACAAGACCATCGCCAAGCAGCTTGGTGAGAAGGCGACAACAGTTGGTGCGATTATTCGCAAATGGAAGAAACACAAAATAACTGTCAATCTCCCTCAGCCTGAGATGTGTGCAAACCTGGTGGCCAACTACAAGAAACATCTGACCTCTGTGATTGCCAAGTACTAAGTACTAAGTCATGTTTTGCAGAGGGGTCAGATACTTATTTCCCTCATTAAAATGCAAATCAATTTATAACATGTTTGACATGCTTTTTTCTGGATTTCTTTGTTGTTATTCTGTCTCTCACTGTTCAAATAAACCTACCATTACAATTATAGATCATTTCTTCGTCATTGGGCAAACGTACAACATCAGCAGGGGATCAAATACTTTTTTCCTTCACTGTAAAGAGGAAAGTAGAAAGGAAAGAGAACAGGGGATAGGTTATAGAGGGTAAAGGACATGATAGAGGGCGTTGTAATTTGTTCAGGATGATGCACAGTCTCTATCCAGGTCAGGGTGGAGCGGGGTGGGAGCTACTGTCCAGCTCAGATGGCCAATGGAAACTCAATCAGGCCTTTTGTGCCTGGGCCATTCAAAAAGCCATGCGTACAAAATGAAGGGCTTTAAATGTAATCTAACAGATAATAGACTCCTGCTGAGTCCTGGCCAGTGGGGATCAATGCTGGGTAGGGAATCCTAGAACTAGAGACATTCTCTTCCTTCTTCTACCAGGGAGCAGAGAGACTCTACCTCCAGCCCCTCGTCCATCATCAGTTGACTGGTGGAGGGCGGGAGGGCGCTACAATCGCTGCCTTTATCCCAGCTGCAGCTCCTTGACCACCTCCTCAACTCTCTGTGTGGATTATGGAATGACTCTCTCTCTCACTAAGTCTCTATGGCATCACCCATAGACACAGACAGATAGAGGACAGTGTATGAAAGAGCCATTCACTCTCCTCCTCTGAGAGCTCTTCTTTCTAATCAGCGAGTAGCAGAGGCAATTTAATCGCCACAAAGCCAGAGATTGTCAGAATGAACTACTCATGGTGATTCCTCTCTACTGGCTTTACTATACTGTAACTACTCTACTATAATACTGTAACTACATCTGAATATGTCCGTCCCTCTGCACTCCAGGGGTAATGGGAGGATGGAACTCATATAGAAGAGTAAAAGGAGTTTGTTATCCACATTCTGCTCTCTGTAGACAATGGCAATGGCGACATGCATTGCCCCAAAGCTGCAGGTCATAGGAGAGGAGAGTATTATCCATGAGAGGGCTTTGGATCTCATGTCCTAACAGGATCCTTACCAGCTGCCGTCACCCTGGTCCGTCCGTCCACCACACCTAGCCTGATCTACCTCCACACACAGAGGGCCTCTGTCCCAGACGTCTCTCCACACATAAACTGTTCTCTCTGCTTCCGCATGGCAAGCGGTACAGGTGCATCAAGTCTGGCACCAACAGGCTCCTGAACAGCTTCCATCCCCAAGCCATAAGACTGCTAAATAGCTAACAAAATAGCTACACAGACTATCTGAGTTGACCCTTGTGTATTATTATTATTTTTTGCACTGTCTCTGTGCACACTCACAGGGCCCTACACACTCACAGGGCCCTACACACTCACAGGGCCCTACACACTCACAGGGCCCTACACACTCACAGGGCCCTACACACTCACAGGGCCCTACACACTCACAGGGCCCTACACACTCACAGGGCCCTACACACTCACAGGGCCCTACACACTCACAGGGCCCTACACACTCACAGGGCCCTACACACTCACAGGGCCCTACACACTCACAGGGCCCTACACACTCACAGGGCCCTACACACTCACAGGGCCCTACACACTCACAGGGCCCTACACACTCACAGGGCCCTACACACTCACAGGGCCCTACACACTCACAGGGCCCTACACACTCACAGGGCCCTACACACTCACAGGGCCCTACACACTCACAGGGCCCTACACACTCACACACAGTGACACTCCAACACACACACAAACATTCAATTCATAATTTTCTCACACACATAATATGCACATACATTTATACTGACTCTACACACACACACACACACACACACACACACACACACACACACACACACACACACACACACACACACACACACACACACACACACACACACACACACACACACACACACACACACACACACACACACACACACACACACACACTCACATACAATCATCATATACGCTGCTGCTACTGTGTATAATATATCCTGATGCCCAGTCACCTTACCCATATACATACCTACCTGTATAGATCCAGTATCCCTGCACATTGTAAATATGGTACTGGAACTGACCCTGTATATATTATGCTTACTTACCCTCTCGTGTTCTTCTTATTTCTTATTTTTATTTCTTGTTGTGTTTTTGTTCTTCCTTATGTTATTTTTAGTATTACCTTGTTATTGATTACTGCATTGTTGGGTTTAGAACTTGCCAGAAAGGCATTTCACTGTACTTGTGCACGTGACATTAAAACATGAAACTTGAAACACCTGGAGAAAGACGTATGAGACAACTCCCTCTCTCCCTGTCTGTCCCACAGCATTGTACATAGAGAGGCCCTCATTCAGCCTGTAAAACACACTGCAGACAGGAGCACTCTCACAGGAACACTACATATTATCACCCAGGCCTGAATCCAACCTGACCCGTCCACAATACCTAACAGTTGGCTGGACAATAGAGGTGTGGAGCAATTGTGCAGGAGGATGGTGTCACTCCCTCCCAACGGTCCTTCAGTCTGCCCCTCCACTCCCCATCTCCTCATGTCCTCACACGCTGCATTAGGACTGTTAGGCCTGGAACACGCGGCCGCTCTCCATGGAGGTGACGCTCCCCTACAATGCCCCTTGTTGAACAGAGGAAGAACAGGGAGTGGTCATGGGGACCCAGAGTCCATGGGGATCCCAGGCACAGCCCTGAGCTCTCATTGCACTGGAGAGGGTCAAGGGGCACAAGTGCATGGAAACTGTGACAAGAATACAGGTCAAGAGTGTCGGACACACAGCACAACATAAGCATTCATAGCACCCAGACGTCCTCTCATTCAGAACCCCCACAATGGCCAATAGCCTGTTGAGGAATGGAGAGAGGTTTATTGTTCCAGCAACTGTTCCAATGTCATGGAAATGAATGAGGGAAAAGGTGGTTTTGTGTTTTGTGTGGAATTACGTTATTTCCCTCCTGTCTTTCTCTGCTCTCATTTGGAGTTTGACGGGAGAGGTGGAGTGCTGAGACTGTTGCCGGTTATCCTCACCACACAGCAAGACACACTTGAGATCAGAACATTGGCAGGATCAGAGTTGGAGTGTGTTCAGAGCCGTGTGTGTATTCAGACTCCTGTCGTTGCCTATCAGAGGGCTACCATTTGTCAGACTGGAAGCTGCTCTTTCAAATGAACAACAAAAGGCTCTTTTCCCAATGTTCTCCTCTCTGCAGACCCACGGCTTCCCTTTTGAAATGGGCAAAGCCAGGAGCGCAAAGACAAAGAATGAATAAATGAAGCAACACAGAAAAGGATTTAGAAACTCATGTAAGCAGAGCCATCCCAAGAGGGCCGCAGAAAGGGTGAGATGCAGAATGCAGGGAGAGAGGCGGAAGAAAGAGGAGGAATAACTACTTTAAATAGATAGATAACAGTGTAGGGAAATTCTCCCATGCCATTCTTTGTTTACTTGTTTCTAGTTTTGCCCACACAGGCTCTTATTGTAGCAGTTCTCAGTAAAGCTGTGGCTGAATCCTCTGTGGCCACTACAGTGCAGCCCAGTCCAGATGGCCTGTTCTCCTGTTCTCCCTACAGCCACCCACAGTACCACTGGAGTCCACCACCCGATGTGGAGAGACAACACAGGGCCTGTAGAATCCCTGGTTGGAACCCCAGCAGGAGTCCAGCCCTCCCAGTCCGTCATCCTGCCTCGCCTGCTGCTGTTCTCAGGAGGTCCCTGCCTGCAGCTGCGAGGTAGATCTCAAGGTCCAAGGAGCCTCTCCATAGCGGTAACGCCCCCTCTACCCTGCAGGTAAAACGCGCCTCCATTATCTCTGACACACAGCCTGCACACTTCACTTCACAGGCGGTAACAAGCTAGAACCAGCACATGGGATCTGCTCTCTCATCCACCCACCTCTAAGCAATCACATTCCCGCTTTCTCCAGCGCTCTCTCACCCTCAATCTCTCTCTCTCTCAATCTCTCTGTCTCCCCACCTGAACAGTTTACGGGAGTGTGGTGAGTAAAGATAGCAAATAGCTTTTTAGAAGCTGGTTTCAATCTAGTAAATATTTCATTTTCAAACAGAGCAACTGCTAAATGCTTTCTATCATTTATGTGGCTCGATGACAGCTGTACAGTGTTTGTCCTTGAGCAAGATGTGGCACCACCAACTCATTAACACTGTATTTGTGTACTCGTACAAGTACAAGATAAGCTATTAAAAAAACGATGTTTCACACCCTCATTTGTATACTGTATACTGTATATCGCTCTACATTAGGGGTAAGCAAACGTGTTCCTGGAGTGCCATATATTTTGTTCCAACTAGGCACCACACCTTTACCAACTGAGCTAATTGATCAGTTCAGTGATTGCCTAAATTCAACACACCTGGTCTTCCAGGTCGGTTCAATCAAAAACAGGACCATGGTTGCCTACCCCTAATCTACATGGTCTTCTCCCTGATCTCTGTCTACGTTCTTCTCCCTAACGAACATATGTTTATTCTTTACATAGGCATAAGGGCCAGGACGATACCAGTAACTGCAATATTTTTTCCATGGCAAACTCTTTGGTCCTTTAAAAACCTGCCGTATGTAAAATATAGTGTGCTGTAGCTTGGAGAAATGTGACAGGATGACAACATAATGATGTATGCTTCCAACATTAGGACTTTTATTTCCTTGCGATACTGGTATCGTCCTGGCCCGAAAACATAAGCCTCGTTCATACCTGGTGCTAACATGCATTGTCTTGATCTTGTATAAATTCTGATTGTGCCAATTTATTAGCCGATGCATCTATTCGTGGTATTAAAATTAGTCTCTTATCCATCCACTGTGTCCGCATTGTGACCAGATATCCCTGTATGCTAATTATTTTACAGATATTTGTTCTGAATAACATGTATTTATTTATTTTAAGACACATTTATACCATAAATCAATAGTGCCACCTGTCAATGATTTTAGAGGGTGGGGTAATGAGTTACATTTATTTGTACTTTATTTATTTAACCTTTATTTAACTAGGCAAGTCAGTTAAGAACAAATTCTTATTGTCATTGCCCAATTCTGGTATTTCTTCCACTAATTGATCTTTTGTTCAATCACATCAGATCCTTTCACATCAGATCTTTTTCAGAGCTGATTTGATTGGTCAAAATACCAATACATTTTCAAAAAGCACAGGCTCTGGAGGCCCCCCAACCCCCTAAAATAAGAATAATACCATATGAACACATCATAAGCCATGGCAAAAAAAAGATTTGACAGGATGTTAGCTGTAAAACAGCAACATTTTCAGTTCGCTGTACCTAGCGACTGGAACGAGCTGCAAAAAACACTCAAACTGCAACATTTTGTCTCCATCTCTTCATTCATGGACTCAATCATGGACACTCTTACTGACAGTTGTGGCTGCTTTGCGTGATGTATTGTTGTCTCTACCTTCTTGCCCTTTGTGCTGTTGTCTGTGCTCAATAATGTTTGTACCAGGTTTTGTGCTGCTACCATGCCATAATTATAATTGTAATTATATGCCATTTAGCAGACGCTTTTATCCAAAGCGACTTACAGTCATGTGTGCATACATTCTACGTATGGGTGGTCCCGGGAATCGAACCCACTACCCTGGCGTTACAAGCGCCATGCTCTACCAACTGAGCTACAGAAGGACAATGTTGTATTGCTACCATGTAGTTGTCATGTTGTGTTGCTACCATGCTGTGTTGTCATGCGTTGCTGCCATGCTATGTTGTCGTCTTAGGTCTCTCTTTATTGTAGTGTTGTGTTGTCTCTCTTGTCGTGATGTGTGTTTTGTCCTATATTTTTATATTTTTATTTTTGATTTAATCCCAGCCCCCGTCCCCGCAGGAGGCCTTTTGCCCTCTGGTAGGCCGTCATTGTAAATAAGAATTTGTTCTTAAATTACTGTCATGTCGGTATAAAGGGTCGGGAGACAGGCACAGGAATGCATAATAGGGGTTTTTATTTACCCAAATCACAGCGTGCCGTGTAAAGGACCAAACAAACACCATACAAAACACAGGGTTGAAACCCAAACAAAAGAGCGAGTAGTACCTCAAATAAATAACAAGCGCACAATGATTATCACATGGGACGAGACCCGTAATAATCTGCGCAATCCACAATGGCACGAAAGCCAAAACACACAGGCCTCCCGGGTGGCGCATTGGTCTAGGGCACTGCATCGCAGTGACTCTGGGTTTGCGCCCAGGGTTTGCGCTCTGTCGCAACCGGCCGTGACCGGGAGGTCCATGGGGCGACGCACAATTGGCCTAGCGTCGTCCGGGTTAGGGAGGGTTTGGCCGATAGGGATATCCTTGTCTCATTGTGCACTAGCGACTCCTGTGGCGGGCCAGGTGCAGTGCATACTAACCAGGTCACCAGGTGCATGGTGTTTCCTCTGACACATTGGTTGTGGCTGGCTTCCGGGTTGGATGTGCGCTGTGTTAAGAAGCTGGGTTGGGTTGTGTTTCGGAGGATGCATGGCTTTTGACCTTCGTCTCTCCCGAGCCCGTATGTTGTAGTGGTGAGACAAGATAGTAACTACTAACAATTGGATGCCACGAAATTGGTGAGATTTGTATTGTTTAATTTTTTTAATTTTTTTTAACACACAGCACGACCAAAAATCGACAGGACACTGGCACACTTTTACAATTACTAATCACTGGGAATAGAGGCCAGGTGTGCCAAAAGAATGTTACGGAGGGATCCGTGACACTAACTTGCCTAGTTAAATAAAGGTAAAAATAAATAACAAATTAAAACATTTCTGTCAGCTTCATGACAAAATGTGTAGAATAGCCCTTAAACTGAAATGTTTTATCTTTGCCCCATGGCAAATGTGTAGAATTGCTGACTCACACCCATAGATAACATTGTAAAGAATTTAATTAAAGCTCTAGTTGAGATGAATTGGTCCGAATTTTCAGTCAGAATCAGGAAAGGAACGTTTCCTTGTGACAGTTGTTCAGCAGCAACAGAGGCAGTCCAAACACCCCACCTTGGCCTGGGATGCCCCCCTCAATGGGACTTCTGTCATTGTAAGACAGCTGCAATTCATTTACGGCTAAGATTGTCTGTCCAGAATGAGCTCCGGCGCTTTCTGCTGTCACCTGTTTGGTTCACACACTAATGTACACTAGCTAAAAGACTGATTATGTACTCTTACTGTAATACACTAGAGCTGGACACACGCATTCAACAGTCTCCATCAAAAGAGCCAAGTGAACCATCAAACCATCAAATGAACCAATCTAAAAATGTCATAAAATATAAACGGATTCTTATTGAATACTAAACCAAACCTGATTGTCCTCATGTCCTCTGTTATTTCCAAATGGCATTGCTAAGCATGACACCACATGCATCGTCCAAAAGGGGAAGAGGAGAGAGAGAGAAATCTGCAGAGTAAGCTTTAATTGGGTAATTAAGGCAAAGTGGGAATGAGGCGTTTAGAGGTCCTAATGGGAAGCGAATCGGCCGTTACCCAGTGATTGTCTTTTGCCTGTGTGACTATTACTTATGGTATGCAGCAAAGGGTCTGTTCTGCTTAGTGCTGCCTGTCACAAGCCTGGACTATGACCAGCAAATTACACTGATTACTGCGGGTTAGCTAGGCACGCCACACCTGGAGGAACAAACACACACACTCAAGCACACACATTGAGTCATATAGTTGATGCTTGTTTAACACGTCGTCAATGGCTCTTTCCACACCTACTATTTATTGTCTTGTCTTTGGGTGAGAAATGTGTGATAATGGCCATTTGACCAGTAACAGGATTGGTTTTGTTTTACTGCTGGGGTAAACAACCTCACAGAGTGAGGATTTAAAGACACAACGTCATCACCTATTCCTAGTAGGAAACGCCTTGGACCAGCCCACCCTTTAGAAAGCTATCGTGGCTTAATGTGAGGCTGCTGACTCTGATGGAGCCATTCATTTGAGTGGACTTCTGGAGGACATGGCTCTGATGGAGCCATTCATTTGAGTGGACTTCTGGAGGACATGGCTCTGATGGAGCCATTCATTTGAGTGGACTTCTGGAGGACATGGCTCTGATGGAGCCATTCATTTGAGTGGACTTCTGGAGGACATGGCTCTGATGGAGCCATTCATTTGAGTGGACTTCTGGAGGACATGGCTCTGTGTTTTCCTCTCATCCTGTCCTTTGTTTCATTAAAAGCTCCATGTGAGCTCTGCATATCTGGAAACAGCTTTTTGCCTGACTGATGGATTTCATCTCACTATTCATGTATCATTAGCTGTGTTCCAATGGTGATGCATACATGTGGTGGCCATCCACTGCCTCCCAGTGACACCCTGTAGCACAGCAACACAATCCACACGTATTTCCGCTAACACACAGTCAACAGGCCATTTCACATTTCAATTTTTTAAATTTACATTATTGGGGATCATTTTTAAAGAGATTCTGTAGTTGGTCTCTATATAAATTGAGGAGTTCGTAGTAAATAAAGCATAGGTGAGTGTTCCCAATATCAATCTTTGATCTCTGTACCTTATGCTGTCCCCCCCCCACCATACTTTTTGGTCCTGCAGTTAAATAAAATGGGTGAATGTGCAAGCACAGGTGAGAGTAGCCTTTAACCACAAGGTGGCAGTAATACTTTACTTTTTCTTTTTTTTTCCTTTTTTTTCTTTATCCGTTATTTTACCAGGTAAGTTGACTGAGAACATGTTCTCATTTGCAGCAACCACCTGGGGAATAGTTACAGGGGAGAGGAGGGGGATTAATGAGCCAATTGTAAACTGGGGATTATTAGGTGACCATGATGGTTCATGTTTCAACCTGCAGTCCAAAACCATCAGCGTATGATAGTGGTATAAATTTACACAAAACACAATACTTAAGAAACACTAAAGAAACGTACTGTGCGCTACCTTCCCTCTTTTCTGCATACATGAGCAGAGTTTAGGATGATCATTGTTCCAGTAAAGAGCAAATGGATGGAGTGAAGAGAGGGAGAGTGGTAGAGAAGGGGGTGACAGAATCTCTGTGTCTGCACTGTGGAGCTAACAGAACGGCTGTCTGAAAGACGGTAAATCACTGGCCAAGACTAGAGTGATTCTTCCGATTCATTATTCTGTAATGGTTCAGAACATTTTTGTACTTTTGCTAATAGAGCTGCCTGACTGTCCAACTGTCCAGATCAGTTGGCTGGGCTCCCTGCCTGTGCCATTAAACCCCTACAACTCATCCAGAACGCCGCAGCCCGTCTGGTGTTCAACCTTCCCAAGTTCTCTCACGTCACCCCGCTCCTCCGCTCTCTCCACTTGCTTCCAGTTGAAGCTCGCATCCGCTACAAGACCATGGTGCTTGCCTACGGAGCTGTGAGGGGAACGGCACCTCAGTACCTCCAGGCTCTGATCAGACCCTACACCCAAACAAGGGCACTGCGTTCATCCACCTCTGGCCTGCTCGCCTCCCTACCACTGAGGAAGTACAGTTCCCGCTCAGCCCAGTCAAAACTGTTCGCTGCTCTGGCCCCCCAATGGTGGAACAAACTCCCTCACGACGCCAGGACAGCGGAGTCAATCACCACCTTCCGGAGACACCTGAAACCCTACCTCTTTAAGGAATACCTAGGATAGGATAAAGTAATCCTTCTCACCCCCCTTAAAATATTTAGATGCACTATTGTAAAGTGGCTGTTCCACTGGATGTCATAAGGTGAATGCACCAATTTGTAAGTCGCTCTGGATAAGAGCGTCTGCTAAATGACTTAAATGTAAATGTAATCAGTTTTCAGTAGTTCAGTGTTTACTTTAAAACCCTTTACCATCATAATGATTTTGTTCTATGACAATATGCACAAAAAATTCTGAGGTGGATGGGTGTTTTGTCTTGGCTGAGTAGACCTGTCACTCGTGTGGTTTGTGTTGTTCATGTTCCTCTTCTAGTAGGATACGTTTGGTGTAACGGGAAAGGAGGAGGAGAGAGAGGGGGATGAGGTGGACTCTGATGGCTTTTCCAGCCCCACTGTTTCCTGTCTAGTAGAGGAACTGGGGGAGCACCACTTCCTGCCAAAGCTGCTTTACTGACAGCAGGTTTATCATATAACATTGTGTTACCACACCAGTCTTTAAAAAGGGGTTCTTGTCTCTGTTCTCAGTTCATTTCAGGCATCCATCAGCTCTTTCTCTGGTGTTAGAGTCTCAAAGCCGAGGGGAGGAGGTTAGAGATAGAGATGGAATGGGGCGATCCCAGCCCAGCAGATATGTTTGTCTCCATGAAGTAATGAATCTATGAATTATTGAGACAATGGACAAATGGGTGATGTGGGGTCAATGCTTTTCTGAAAGCATAGCAGCGAGAGCTCCAAAAGAAGCCACACCACACACAGGAGTGCCATGGTTACAGAGTGGAGAAGATGTGCTTCTTCAGCCAAACAGGACCTGAACAACAGGCTCACTCACTCAGTACATGATCTCAGTCCAGTCGCCAAGACCTTCATTTCAATTACAAACAGATGTTGTTCTGGAAATAAGTAGCAGTTCTGCATTTCTTGCATTATTTTGTTGTTGTATTCTCTCTGTAAGGGACTCCAGGATAACATTTGTGTTCCTTTAGCCAGTGAAGGTGAAGAATCCCAGTCTGGATGGGGAATATCAGTTTTCCAGTTTCCCACTGTGGCTGGCGTGATAAGATGGTGAGCAAGGAGAAGGAAGGAACTGGGACTGAGGCTGGCCAGGAGGTTCTAGACAGTGATGTCATGTGTTTCTCAAAAACAAAAAAGTGATTGCAACACCTACTTCCCAACGGGGTCACATTTTGTGGGAGACTGGTTCTCTCTATACCAAACCACATGGAATTTCCTCTGTTGCTGCTGTTTTTAGCCAGACTTATCTCCATCCCTCCCACTCCACATTATGTTGCATCATAGTAACCCATACCTTCCTGTTTCTCTCTCATGGAACGTGGAGAGATCCTTTGAATTACAACCTGCAGCAGGTTCACCCATTAAAGGTTAAGATCCGTGACATGACAGTTGCCTGACTGTGGTGGTGTGACTCAATGCTCTAGTGTTTTTTTTTTAAACTGTCTATTTTTGTTGTTTTTATGTAAGGATCATGTCAGTATAATGAAGAATATTCTCAGTAACACTTGTATATATTTGGATATTCCACTACAGGTGGTTTAAAAATCAACAAACGGTTCAACTAACTATCGACCAGCCCTAACTCTTACCCCAACCTCTAGCTTTGTGTCCACACCCTGGCTCAACAACCCTAGCCATAACCTTGATCCCAGGCAAACTGTTGCATGTCAACAGAGTTGTAGTTGATCATTTCTTATTAGTTTGAGCATCTATGTACCATCTATAGGTGACTATACTATTAAAGTGAGACTAATTTCTCAGCTGGTGCAGTATGTGGGAATTCCAGCCCGAGTTAAGTTAGCGTAAATCTTTTGCACTTTTCTCTCTACGCGTATTCTGATCTTGAATTTAAGCATGAGAATAGCATGCTATTCGTTTGGGGTGGAGATCAGCGAAATGAAGGTGTGGCAGAGGTGTGTCTACAGATACACCGTATTCTGACCTTGACCCTCATAATTCCACCACCTTTACGCACTATGAAACGATGAATAAGGTCAGCAACCTGTCGGTTCCAAGTGGAGCAACATCTACTTCCTTTTTCCGATATAAATAACACCAATCTCCATGCATTATAATTTACAAATTGATAAGAGCTATTGATAAGAGTTAGCCCACATGGCACAGACGTCAATTCAACGTCGGTTCAACCTAATTTCATTGAACTGAAATGTAGATTCAACCAGTGTGTGCCCAGTGGAAGGTAAAAAGTCGTTTGAATAAGGGGATTGTAAATATAAAATACAATTGATTTAGATCTATTTGACCTTATGATCGCTGAAGACAAATGTGAAACCAGTCATAAGACAGCAAACTGAAGCACGCGGTATCAACACATCACCTTTTCCACAGTGAAATGTATGAAATGCCGGCTTTATAATTTGGGATGAAATGTAGAGACCCAAGTTATAGGCTTCTGTAGCCATGCGCAAATGACAGTATAGCGCCAGACCTACAAAGTTCATTTAGGATTTCTAGAATAATATATTGAATGAAAACTCAATGAGAAAATCTGTTGGCCAGCAAGTGTTCTGATGACATGTATTCAGGGCGCACAACGGAACCACGCCTGCAAAACCCTTCACGGATCTGCATAAGGCAATGCCAACTACTGAAAAGTGCATAGGAAAGGCAGAAATGACGTGAGAGATCATATATCAAATCAGATAGATGCGGTAAAGAGGTCAATGGAACGCAGACTGTGGGGATAGAAGAAGGACGCTGGAGTGGTTCACATTGAACACATCTGATCTAACAAAGTGGATATTCATCAAATCCGTCATGATTGATGGATAGTAACAGGCCTACAATGTGGTTACTGAAGTCCGATTTTGATATATTTGGCTGTTTTTGCTGCATTATATTTAGAAGTAGTCCATTTTACAGTTCATAAGATATGACTGCTAAATGCTAACTCCCGTTCGTTTAAGCTGGTAGCATAGCTAGCCCAGAGAAACCGGTGGTGGTAGTCAAAGTCGTTTTTTTGAACTGTAATGCAGTTGATTGGTGAAGATGCCATGAATATTGGGATTGACATCCGTACTCATGTTTTTACCTCAACATAGTGTGAAATACACATAAAACAACAGCCTGAATGTAGGCTCATTTTGTTGGGGAGAAATGAGGAGATTCTGGATCTGTCCCCCACACGTTTCCATGGCCTTTCCATTGTTTTTGGAAGTTCCATTGACTTCTTTATAGATCCCTATGGGAAAGTGAACTAAGATCCAAGATTTCAATTCTACCCTGTTTATATTCAGCAACCACAGACGTCTTTACACAGAAAATTGGCCAGTGTACATTTTTCAGTGTATCATTTCTAGTGTTGATTCAGGAGTTAAATTCACTCTGTAAGACTCAGTGGTGTAAAATAACCCCCAGTGTTGGTGTTAATAACCAGAGTTATTGTGTTACACTTTGGAAAGTAAAACAGTCCCATCAAAACCACACCCATCATTATCATATTACCCAGCGTGCTCTACTGCAGGTTGATTTTTTTAAAGGATTGTTTTTAATATCTGTGTTTTTGCATGTACATTGATTGGTTAATATCTTGCAGCAAAGATAAATAACAGTCATTTTTCTAAAGTAATCAAGTTAGTTAGATTCATTTGACCCGTTAATGAAATGGTTGTTCCAGCTTAAGTGGTTTAAGTAGTCTTCTTACCCACAAACCCTGACAGTTATTCTAAATGCAGGTTGCGGGTGAATAAAAATTCCAACTGTTGGATATCCAAACTGCCTGGATTTCAGTAGGAATTACATAGCACTTTGGGTAAGGGTAAAATGAGGCCATCAAGTAAGGCCCGATGATGTATTGTCATAGTTACATTTTTATGATAGCATTCACCTAGGAACTCACTTGGTGAAAGCCACAGACCTTTAAAAGGATAATCTGATAATCATGTCTCTGTCACGAACAAATACAGTCATGGGTGGTAACTCTACAACTCTCTCGAAAAGAAAAGGCACTGTGGGAAATGTGCACATTTGGTTTTACACCATACAGTGTTAAAACAACACCCAAAAACGATTTACTGTAACAATACAGATGTTAATTTCATACACTGAGAAAGTGTAACAGGGTCAGCACTAAGCAAAGTGACTCCAGTTTACTCTAAATCAAGTGTTATGTTTTACAATGTAGGTGTTGCATATTACTCGACAGTAGAGCTATGCAAACACCACCATCAACTTCATTGCAACAGAGTTAAATCTTGAACACTTTCAAAACACAGGAACGTTGCCTTCAAACGGCGTATTGTCAACAAAGCAACATTGGATTGAATCCCAGCCCAAAAGTGTATGAGGAGTTGTTTCATTGTTGCTCCTTGTCATGAACATACTAATCTAGATAGATTGTAAATACTACTTTTTAGACAGTGCTTCCTTCATAATATGCCTATGATAGTGGTTATCCCTATTGGATAAGACACTGTGTTATAGAGCTCTTCCATCACTTCCTCACAGACTACCCTGTAATAACAGTTATTGTTCCACATTAAAACATTGGCCAAAGCCCTTTGACAACATTCACCACTCTTCTTTGTCATTATGTGTGCTGCCTTGCCAGTGAAAGCCAGTTGAGAAGCGTGTATTTGCAGTATTTCCAGACCACCTTTTATGGTCCCATTTTAGTATGAGAGCACTGTATACATATCACTTTTTATTTCGTTAGGTAATTGTTTTCCTTTCAGTGTTATTTTCTCTGGTACAGTGTTTAATGATTTTTTTTTTATCTAAAGGAGTCCACATGAAATACATTGAACTGTAGGGAGGTCAACTATGACAGCATTGAACTGTAGGGAGGTCAACTATGACAGCATTGAACTGTAGGGAGGTCAACTATGACAGCATTGCGAACCTCATTTACCACAATATTTATGTCATTGTCTTTGTGCTCATATTTTCAGGCTCAGATCACCAGACAATGCAGGTATTGTAAAAGCATTAAGCTGGAGAAGCATTGGGCCCTGAGAGAGACACACAGACACATTTGATAGGGTGCTCCCTCCAGACCAGGTTTCATGAGGACCTGTGAGAGTGAGTCATCTGATTCGGGGAACAGGGTTCACCAGCTCCCTGAGAGGATCCTGCTTACTGACGACTCTTTCAAGCCCAGATGAGGCTCTAGACTGAGCAGCATGAAACCATTCGCAACCCTTTCCCATGTCTTCAAACGGTCTAAAGCTCCTGTCTTCAGAGGTCTAAAGCTCCTGTCTTCAGAGGTCTTGGAATGGAGACAGAGTAAAGGATTCGTCATGGTGTAGGTTGGGCTATTTATGGTGTATGGATCGTCTGTGTCTTCTCAGTAACACCATTTTTTCCTATTCTTATTTTATTAATGTATGAGTTAAGTTTCTCCTAAAGATAAGACACATTTTAAATGTATGCATCGCTGCTCTGGGATCTGATTTTCCTTTATTTTATTTTTTATTTCACCTTTATTTAACCAGGTAGGCTAGTTGAGAACAAGTTCTCATTTGCAACTGCGACCTGGCCAAGATAAAGCATAGCAGTGTGAACAGACAACACAGAGTTACACATGGAGTAAACAATTAACAAGTCAATAACACAGTAGGAAAAAAAAGGCGAGTCTATATACATTGTGTGCAAAAGGCATGAGGTAGGCGAATAATTACAATTTTGCAGATTAACACTGGAGTGATAAATGATCAGATGGTCATGTACAGGTAGAGATATTGGTGTGCAAAAGAGCAGAAAAGTAAATAAATAAAAACAGTATGGGGATGAGGTAGGTAAAAATGGGTGGGCTATTTGCCGATAGACTATGTACAGCTGCAGCGATCGGTTAGCTGCTCAGATAACAGATGTTTGAAGTTGGTGAGGGAGATAAAAGTCTCCAACTTCAGCGATTTTTGCAATTCGTTCCAGTCACATTCCCTGCTTCTAACTGAGGAAAGTCTTTCTGAGGGCTTCAGAATGTAAGAGTGTTATTTTCATATCTGTAAGGAATAGGATCAAATAAAAAACATGCAGTATGAGACACCTGTGCAATGTTGTACTTTCAACAAAACATTTTCTCTGTTTCTCTTCTCCAGAGTGAGTCAATCCCTCCTGACCTTTAGCTGGAGACCTCAGGGGTCTCCGGCAAACAAGAGCGGGCAAAAGATGGATGACCTCGTCCTGCTGATTTCATGAAACACATACCATCCGTCTTTCAGGTCACCCCACGTGTTTTTAATCTGGCCATTCTACATGCCTCCATGGTTTATAGCTGTGAGCCAGACCCGGGCTGGCTAACACCATAGAGGATGTGCCTGAGCCTTTACTTGTGGTCTTTAAATTATGTGTGGGTGTACGTGTTACTCGTGTGGGAAAGTGAAACATATGTCCTCTCAACTACATCTGCTCAGGTAAAGAGTCTACATAGTGGTGTAAGTGGAACTAGGTTTGCACTTGGTGGTGTGTGTGCATGCCAATGAGTGCACCGTAAACCTTTACAGGTTTTCTTGTCTCTGTGATGTTTAGTGAAGAGATGAGGCACCTGTAGGAGAGCAGATGTGACCTACACTTCCGTTTCCTACACAGCTGTGGACGGGGATCTCTGACGCTTGAAGAGTTGACGTGCTTAGGTCCACAGTTGGCTCGGGAATACCGGGTCTTCAATGATTTCAACCTTAGAAACGAGGGTTCAGTAATGTGTTTCACCTTTGTTTTTTTCTCCCAAAATACTATGAAATCTGAAAGTCACAATGAGACCCACTTGCCCTGGGAAAGTAGAGGCTAAATCAGATGAGGTTTTGTTATATCTTGAATCAATCATTGTTTAGCCCTAGGAGCATTAATTACCAAAAGCTTTCCATATTCTTTTTCAAGTTTTCTCACTCTTACCACAGCGTTTTCCTTTCTGTCTCCTTCTGTTTTCTATTTCATCACACCTTTTAATGCTTTCATTTCATATGGCATTGTTTTTCGCCTGCTCCTTTTGAAAGGCTTAGACTGAATGACATCTTCGAAACGTTATTGCCCTATTATTATGTAAGTGCTTAAGTACACATTTTGAAACGGTTACTTTTTCCTCGCTTTAATAAAAGCAGCCTGTTAAATCTGAGAGAAATCTTGTTGGTAAAGACCAGTCCCGCTTCATCACATGGCAGTTGGAGACTGACCTCTCAACCCTGTCTCCGCTCAGCTCTTAATTATGCACGTCTCTCAGCGGCACACACTGTCCCAACTGTTGGGTTCCAGCAAGACTTTTCCCATTGACGATTAGACAAGAGACTTTGTTTTATAGGTCTGTCAGTGTTAATAGCAGGCGTTGATTTAATCTGAAATGAGGAAGATTGTGTACGAGCCAAGATAACGTTATTCAGTGTTTTGTGAAAGGGCTAAGAGATTACTTATCCAGTGGCACACATCGTCTTGACGTACCTGTGGGTGTGTATGGAATTTCAAATATCAAAAGCATCAAACAGGAGTCTGCTAGGCCTAGAGTATGTAGCTGAACCTCCCCATCCATTGGCTTTTCACTTTCTAATATTTAAACCAACGGGGAGACTACAAAGAACACAATGAGAAAACCATTCACAGTTGGAGACGTTGTCCATTGACTACATCCATCCATTTCCTTCCAAGAGTTAAACGTACAGACGTTGACATCCGCAAGTGCCGACGTCTTTCTGAACATGTTAGGAAGAAGAAGAAACCCTTTCTCCTCCTCCATGTCCTCCTCCCGGGATGCGGGCCCCTAACGACAGAAACAGAAGCTGCTCTGGTGGAGTCATTAAGCCCAGGTTCCCCATGAACCCCCCCCCAGTCCACACCGATACAAACCACTGGAGTCTCATGTCTGCTCTGGTTAGGTATGGTTTCAACTCCACAACGCTTCAGGGAGACTGTTGATGCTTGGCTGGGCCTCAGCAGAACTAGATGTTGGAGGTGAATATCACTGTGAAAATGGGGTTAGACTGTAAATTGAAGAAACTCTTGAAGTAACGTATTACTTGAACAGATTTGGATTATACCGCTCTTATCCTGGGAAAATGATTCGTCCCGTAACGTTTTAATGTAAAATCAGGAGTCATGGATCATGTTTTGGTTCACAAATCCAGTTCACAGAAAGTTTAACCTTCACCATGCTGCCAGATTGTATTTCTAAGGATCTGATTATCTTGTTGTCATTTATACTTATGTAATTGTATGGGAGCCATATCATTTTCCGTCCAGATTATGGAGATTATGCTTATGTTGGCTGTAAAACAAAGCATACAGACCAATTTCAATTTCAAAAAGCATATTTCCATCGTGCCATAACCGTAACAATGTTTGCTCCTCATACTGTTGTTGGAACACTTCTTTATCAGGAACCGTATAGCTGCAGCCATTGACTTCTAAACGATGACGACGTCATACATACAGACAATGAGATAATGACTGTCACCCTATTAAACCAGAACAACATAAACCAACAAATAAAACTGGACACAGCTTGGGTAAACTGGACAGTGTTGTGCAATGTCGTTATAAACATGGCCTGTCTGGAGTCCAACTGAAGGACAGACCATGTGGTGTCCTATCTATGCCCCAGACTGTTGCCTGGAAACGTTGAGTGTTTGCTTATGTTTTTTGTTGTCCTTATCCCACTTCCTTTCCCCTCCAGCCCGTCCTCCTCATTTAGTGAGAAAGAACTGCCTTTGAAGACTGACAGAATGTCATAACGTTGTCCCCTCTTAAAAGCTTGTAAATTGTACAGTTAGTAAAATACACCTTTATAGAAAATTGCTGTCTGGGTGTTTTAGCTGGCAGTACAGTGACATGGGAAATGTGGTAGGTAGCTAGGTGACTGATGGGGGCATGTCATCCAGCCCTGTGAGAGTCCATCTAAGACCACCACTGTTAAGGGCATAATGCTCAGTAAGGTCCCAGTTTACTGCAATCCATAAAATGCATAACCACACCACATGATTCATTCGTAATGTTAAATAACACATGATGTATTATACGTTGAAACATGCCTTCCGTATAAACACACCAAGTCCACCAAGCTACTGTACTAGTCTGCCTACCATAGCATTCTTCTGCTAATTAATGGTCCCTCCCCTGTATTCCCCTTTCATTAGTTGCTATCAGTGAAAAGTACAGGAGAGTTAAGGAATCCAGTGGAACACTGTCTGGAAAGAGCTCCATCTCCCTGGGACCATGTGTCTGGCTTGGAGCCCCGTTCCAAACTACTTACTGATTTCACTATTCTAATGACCTCACACCAAACCAAATCACTGCACAGGAAATGCAATAATTGGTGGCAGGTAAACATGAGGTAAGAGTGCAGGCTTTTCCATGTGGACATGGTTCTCGGGGCCACTCCGTAGGAACTTCCTTTTCGACTTCGACAAGCTTTGGTCTGCACCTTTTCATTTTACACAATCTATAATCTATCAATGTCAACAACTAAAACCATCGGTGAACATCAAACACAAAGCTCTCATTAATATCAGTATTTATCGGTGAGGTTAGGGATATAAATAACAGCATGCATCAATAGAGCTGTGGTTTCTCTCTGCCACTTCCCCTGTGTGTAAGACTGGCCCCCTACCCAGCTCTAGATGTAGACATCTCTGGGAGAAACCCTCTGGTTCTAGCACAAGCATTTCGCTACACTCGCGTTAACATCTGCTAACCATGTGTATGTGACCAGTAACATTTGATTTGATTTGCTGTCCATTTGAACTTCAGTTCTGTTGTTATGCCAGCGGGTGAGTGGCATCCGTACACGCCTCCTGCTGTGCATACTGCGCCTTGTAATTTACATGAGGTAAGTTAATGAGGCTCGTGTGGAAAACCATCAGACTAAGAACTGTCCTCGACCGTCTAGTAGAGTCACGCTGACCAGGTATTTTTAGTAGGTTTCCACAGTTCTGAAAAATTCCAGTCTACCAACCAGCCTTTTCAACCAAGGGGAGGATCTTAATGACTTCATCAATCCCAGAAAATCCATGAGAAAACCTCATGTCCTTGTACTGATGACCAATAATTGATGAGTGGACGCAATGATTGCACGATGCAAACATAATGAAATAGACGTTCATTTCATAAGAGCCCTATCTCTAAAGTTGTTTATGAATGTAAATGACTCATGTGAAGACTACTGCCATTCCATTTCCAAGATTGTGCAAGCCTGCTATAAGGTGATTGAGAAGATAGGGTTAAATGTCTCATACAAGGATCCCTGATGATGATGCAGCGTCAGTCAACATTAATCTCTATTAAGGGTTAATGTTTGGTTTCACCTCGATTTAGTGGACGATGAAGAGTGAGTGACAGCATGATGACAAGTGGATAAGTTGTATAAATACAGCCTTTTATTTGGCTTTGATCTAATGTTCCTATAATGATATTTTCTGATCTTAATGAGATTGTGTCTATGAATTTTTTTTTTTTTTACATAGTGGATTTGAAAGTTAATTTATCATGTTTAAAGACACCTTGAGTCTCTTAAATTCTCATTAGGTAAAGAAACAAACTCGTTCAATTGGATCCAGCTGTTGTAAAATTTCACACTAATGCCGCACTGTGCTCAGGTGCCAAGTGACGGGTTTCTGATGTCGACAGTGCAGGGAATTCTGGTGGTGAGAGGGATGTTAGTAGAATGGGATTCACATGATTAAACCGATGAGGGGCTATTCTGTTCTCACCCACCTTCTCGCAAATGGTGAATCAATGTATGAATGTGTCCACTCCACTGGTTGAATAATGTCAAGTTGAATGTTGTCCTACTCGTATATAGTAGCAACAGACTCCTAAACTGGTAAGTACTTACGTTTACATTCATCCTTATAATCAGATCATTTTTTTGTTAACCTTAACCTTCGTTCAGAAACTAAGCAATGAGTCATGGAAGATTTTCCATCACCCGTTCTGTCACATCTTCTCTACAAACTAGCTAGATGTGTGATCGCTATGACCTCATGTTGTTGGGCTACACATGTACATCAAATCAAATATAGCTGTAGTTTATAGCTTTTAGTGCTATCATACATCAGTATATTGCTGTTGGCAGGCCATTACGGAAAATCACAAAGACACTGTTTATCAACCGATCGAAGTCTGGGTAAATGAATACTAATAATATGTTGACATTCAGAGTAAGTCGGATTCCCAAAGTTGACACTGCATGGGACTATTTTTATATGAAATTTGTGTGGATTTGCGATAAGCCCCTGTGAAGAAATGTAGAATCAGTGGAAGGGACAATCCCTGGTTTTCAGAAAACTTGGCAGAATTCATTAGAAAGAGCAATGTCTCTTGAGCTCAAGCTGCCCCTGTTGACTGGGCCTCCTTCAGAGCACTAAGAAACAAATGCGCAGGATTGATCAGGAAGTCCAAATCATATTTCTATCTAAATGCAGAGTCACAGAGAACCTGAGCAACCCTACCAAGTTCTGGATGCTAATCACATCAGTGTCTTCTGGCCTTCCTGACCATTTAACGATGGGTTCTAATGAAGTGAAGGATAAAGCCGACATTGTAGGGGCTTTTAACAAGCACTTCATATTTGCTGGTTCAGTTTTTGATAATGGTGGAGCTCTGTTACAGTAAACTATGATATAGGCCCTCATGTGAACCATTTTAACTTTGAGCCTGTTTCTTATGCTGAGGTCTATAAAGCACTAAAGGCAATAGACACTAAAAAGTTTGCAGGTCCAGACAACCTGGACCCCTACCTCTTAAAGGCAGCTTGTATTATTACTGAACCTGTGGCTCACATTTTCAACTTGAGTCTCTTGACCAATTCGATACCCACCATTTGGAAATCAGGTTAATTCCTCCCACTGTTAAAGGGTGGAGATCCCACAGATGCTAATAACTATCCTCCTATCGCTAAACTCCCTATCCTGGACAAAGTCTATAAACCCCTTGTGAACTCACAGTTTAAAAAACTTCTTCATTGAAAAGCACATACTGATCGGGGCACAGCACCACAACTACAGCTATGGCAGTGGCATATGACATCATAAATGCACTTGATAAAAAGCAATATTGTGCTGCTCCGTTTGTTGATTTATCAAAGGCATTTGATTCTGTTGACCGTGAATTGATGCTAGCTAGACTCAGTAACATTGGTCTCAGTGAAGGGACAGTAAATTGGTTCAGGAACTATCTTTCTGACAGAACACAATGTGTATATACTGACAATCACAAGTCTAGCTTTCTTGAGATTAATAGAGGCGTGCCCCAGGGTTCCATTTTAGTTCCTGTGTTTTTCTCAATTTTTATTAATGATTTGGGAAATGGGATGCAACCAGCAAAGTTACATCTATATTTAGATGATAGAATCTATATGCAGATGATAGTCATATGTGCTCCTTCTCTGGTTCAGACTGTTGAAGAGCTCCAGACTGCTTTTCAGTCACTGCAGGTCTCCCTTTATGGTCTCAAACTGGTCTTGAATGTACAAAAAATAAAATTCATGACCTTTACCAGAGCTCGCGCTCAGACAGAGAAAGTTAGCAATGTCACATCTGGTGGCTTATCCATTGAAAAGGTGTCATACTACAAATACCTAGGTACATGGTTGGATGACTATGGATAATCTTGTGAGGAAGCTTAAATTGAAATTGTGTTTTTATTTTCGTAATAAGGCTTGCTTCCCGTTTATGGCTAGAAAAATCTTGTTCAAGCCACTTTTCTCTCTGTAATTGATTATGGTGACTTGTTGTATATGCATGCAGCCTCCTCCGTCTTACAGCGACTGGACTGTTTATCATGCATCCTTGTACTTTATTACAAATGCCAGTTCACCATTGCACCTTGTACCAAATGGTATGTTGGACCTCACTTTATATGTGCAGAAAGCTGCATTTGAATGTGTTCATCTACAAAGCCCCTTTGGATCAACTCCCTCCTTACCTCTGTAGTCTGGTCTACTTCACCACAAGCAGTTACCATACCTGGGCTGCTAGGTGATTGCTACTTAAAGTCCTCAGGACATTCACAGTATTAGGCAAGACTTCCTTCTCGTCTTGTGCACCAGAGGCATGGAATTAGTCTACAGTTCATGCTTCATCGAGATATGTTAGTGCCACTGAATGAATTTTAAATATTGACGGAAGACTCTGTTACGGAGTGTAAATGCTTTTCTTTAGGCTGGATCATGTTATTGTATTGTATTGTTGTATGTTTAAATTCTGTAATGTATTGATTGTTGCTGCCTTCTTGGCCAGGTCTCCCTTGAAAAATATACTCAGGGTCTCAATGGCTTTTCCTTGTCAAATAAAGGTTACATTTAATAAATATATAATAATAATCACAGAATTCTTAGTTAACTTCAACCTCTGTTCAGAATCTAAGCAGTGAGTCATTGAAGATTTTTCATCACCCGGTCTGTCACATATTCTCTCCTAACTAGCTAGATGGGTGACCTCATGTTGTTGGGCTACACATGTTTATAGCTTTTAGTGCTATTGTAAGTCCGTATATTGCCGTTGGCACGCCATTACGGAAAATCACAAAGACACTGTTTATCAACAGATCGAAGTCTGGGTAAATTAATACTAATAATAAAAGGCACGAATCTGTGTGTTTACTGTCCTAACATGTTGTTCATAATAACTGTTTTCATGGCCTCTAATCTAAACTGTTGATGGGAGCAGCTTCAGAGAAATGTTACTGTGTGTTGATGTTGCACAACAAATGGGATGAAGCCATTGTGATTACCAATTCACATTAGAGGCTATTGCTGGCATTTCAACTTGAAACCATTAATATAATCGTTTAGGAATGGGTGTGTTGTGTTCTTGTCTGTGTTGGAAGGTCTTTGACTCTCTCTTTCTCACTATAGTTACCACAGTATCCTACTCTCTTTTTGTATAGTAGAATACTGACATGGACCTACTCCAATGTGAAGGGTAGAAAGTACCAGACCATCCATCGCATGTACATTAGGTGGTTAAAGATGGAATCCGCAGTCTGGGGAATCAGCTCCACTGGCCGCCCCAGCACATTGTTTTTGTTGACAAACTGAGGAGCTTCACGCAGCAGTTAAAACATAAATGTTTTCAGTCACTTCTTTGTTATAGTAATATCCCAAATGGACGGGATAGTTTCACCATTAACCCTAATCACTTGTGGGAATTGGACTATATGGATAGGGCTAAAATGAAATGTTCCTTACAGAATAAATATGAAAACCATATGCATAACCATGGTAGCAATTGAAATGGAACAGCATGTTTTTATTTGTTTTTTTTTTTAAATGGGAGAGTTAGGAAATGATTAGACTAAAGGTGAGGACTCAACAGTTGACGGGACAAGACTCAATCCAAACATTACACTGTTGATTTTATGCACATTTGACATTTACTGTACTTCTCACCGCACTTGTCTATAACAACATCTGAAAATACTCTGGATACATTCAGTAACATAAGAATATTCCTGACAAATGCAGTGTAGGTGCAACATAAGACATCAAAATGACAAGGGTTTGAGTCATAGGACTGACTGGTGTCTCCAAGTGGCCACTCACCTCTCCAAAGTGTACACAGTTCCCAAGTCATTTCAATGCGCTTTCGGGACTTAAAAAAAGAGCCTTCAACTATAAGGTGCTTTGTTTCGCTCTCCTAGCTATGCCATTGAGGAACTAGAGCAAGCACATTACTGTTGTTGTAATCTGGGTCAGGTGGGCCTAATTTAAAAGCTTGTTCTATTGCCAACATGACTAGCTAAGTTATAAAATATGATGTTACAGTTTTAGGCTTTTACGACACAATTCAGGGAAACAGATCATCATTTTGGTGCGCATAGAAAGGGGTCAAGAGTGCATGCGCGTTGAGATACATTTTCTTCACAATAGACAAACATGTTCAGAACACCCAAGAGTATGATGCCATGTCATCTTGTAACTGTACATCAAACACAGAGATCATAAACGCTTTAACTAGGTTCCATGTCCACTTAAAATGACGACCCACCTGACTGAGGTCAACTCTCCCTTAAGTCTATGTCTAGACCTGGGTATCCTCATCTTTAGACAGAGGTACAGCAGGTTACAGTAATCCCCCGACCTTCCCAGAAGCAGCAGCAGAGAGTGGGCTCAGTCATACTTGCGGTCTCCAGTCTTCACGCTCTCTGCTGGCTTCCTGTGAATAGCACAGATCCGACCCCTGGGCTCTGCACTGAGCTATATAAGTGAGAGAGCAGCAGGACCGTCAGCACAGACACAGCACCCTGCATACAGGGAGGAGAGAGACTACTGAACACTACTATACAGAGGTACTCACAGGGTAAGCCTGAGATCCATAGCCACCTTCTCTTTCCCTCTCGTTCCCCGTTGACCCATCTTTGAACTTTACTGTTCACGTTGTTCTTTCAACAGACAGATTTTTTTACAAACGATTTGGGGGTGCTGAAGCGAGTTCAGCTTCTGTTCTTTGAGTGTTGGTTTATTGATGATATAAAATTGTTCAACATTTGAGTTCAGACGTTTCATAAAATACTGTAAGACATTCTCATTAGTCTGTGTGAACGTGAAAGAACGTTTGCCGTATTGTTGGACAATAGGTTTCAGCTTGCATGTGTGTAGCTATGAGTGTTTGTGTGTGATTGTGCAAGGAGGTAACCTGTTCATGGGAATAAGTAAGTGTGTGCGTGGCTTTTCATGGGATATCATTTGTGTATGTAAGTGTGCTTGTGTGCGTGTGTTTTCTATTTGGCTTGTGTAGCCCTGTGGTTGGTCAATGGATGCAGAAACGTTTTAGTGTTCCCTTGACACCAAGTGATGGCTAGCACAGATGTGTCATTTGAGAAGGGTTCTCCATGTTCTTTCATTCTGTATGTTTCTGCACCCGCCTTTAGTTTCACCCCGAGACCTCAAAGCGTGAGAAGAATTTTAAAAAATTGCAATTGTTTTACTTGATAAATCTGACATTCTGCTTGGGGTATTTAATCACCAATATACTGTATGTTTTTACTTTTTAAAATCTCTTCAGTGAAAAAAATGCATTTAATAACTGTCACCGGGTTGTAGAACAGTGGAGGCTGGTGGGAGGAGTTATAGGAGGACCGTCTCATTTTAATGGCTGGAACGCCATTATCGGAACAGTCAAACGTAGTTGCCATATGTTTGATACCTTTCCATTTATCCCATTCCGTCTGTCCTCCTTTAGCTCCTCCCTCCAGCCTCCTTTGGTGGAGGTCCTCTACTTGTTATGTTTGAGATATTTATGACCTAATATTCCATCCAGGGAATCATATGCAATAGAAAATAAAATCATTAAATGTAATACTGTGGAACACAGTTACACTTTACTGTTTTTGTTTGTTGTGAATCTGCCAGCAATGATTCTGGCTAAGTATTTACATTTTCCCTCTACAGGGGTTGCTGGACTACTCTCAGTGCTGTCGTGCCTGGCGTGTGAAGGTCATTACCACAAGGTCAGAGGCAACAGCAGAGTGCCAGGATGTGCTGCCTGTCAACATGGGCTCTCCTCCTAGCTCTGGGAGTCACCACTACGGCACAAGGTCGGTCTTCATTAGTAGTTATTATTTACATTCTTACTGTCCCCAATACACACACACACAAACATCCCTAACACACACACACTCACTCACACACGAATATGCAAGACACACACACAGCTCGGTTTGGGAGCTGTAACTCCATAATTCATTCACAAGGCTCAGCTTGGGAATTGTAACTTATTTCAACTGGAAAACTTGTACACTTTTTTCAACATGTGTCAAAACGTAAACCAGGATGATACCCTGTATGTGGAAATTCGATTATCATTGATTATTTCATTATGCAGTTGAGAGTATTATCTAATGTGAATTTGAGAAGTCAGAACAGAGGTCTCCCTTGGACATAGACAGCAGCCTGGTGATCCTCTGACTCTGCAGAAGCCTGTGCTCCTTCTCCCAAACCGTTAGTAAACAGAGGCATGTTGTTGCATGTCCTCATTACGGATTCTGCTCCACATCCTTAAGTAGGCGGGATATGTATAAGCACCAGGCTAAGGAGACACCTGTCTGCAATTGGCCACAAGTATGTGCCAGTAGCGTGTTTATACTGAGCCCCAATGTGAACTCAGAACAATTGTAGTGTTTGGTGGGTACTGTGCAATGGTCTGGGAAAAGTCCAGATGTGCATTATGTAACACTGTACGCTACAAATGTAAGTCTGTAAATTACACAGCAATGAGAATGAATAAATGAGTATCAATATCTTGGGATCAGTGACATTAGTACAAAGCAGTTGATTGTTTCAGGCTGAGAGTAACGATGGGACATAAATGGAAAATAAATCAACTCTTGTAGCCTTTTCACTGTTGGTCCACAACATATTTCCTTGACCACTTTGAAATGCCATTGGCACATTCATGTGTTGGAGCAATTCATTTTATTTCCAAAGTACAGGGCAAATCACCAGAAATAGATTAGAGTGTGGCATATCATGAAGAGAAAGTCAAAGTCGTAATATATTGTTCCATGACTCAGAGTATAGTTGAAAAGTTGAACGATTTGAAAGATACAGATTCATTCCAATTGCTTTACAGAGTGGCCAGACTACTCTAGGAAGAAATAGCCAGAGGTTTGGCCAGTCTGGTTGGCATTAAGGAATTGGTCTGATGTCACAACAGGTCAATCATGAGTCATCGTGAGGTGTGTGTGATGTTTTACAGGAACATGGAGGAGAGACAGTTTGAGAGCTGCGAGACAAAACAACCCTGCAGTGTACCACTCTGAAGGTAACATCCCAAAAGACATATCTTTACACAATTGTCACTACCGTGGCTTTAAGTCCAGGTTGTGGCTTTCAGTCTGGTTAATGTCCATGTAATAATATGGTATGAAGAACTATAACTTTCAGAATCACAGCCCAATGGCACCACATATGTTTACGGCAGCAGCGAAAAGAGCTAAACAATAATGCCATTGTTTTATGGCCAAAGTGGAAACACTAACATTCTGAAGTAGTACTCACTGTGCGACATTCTGTGTCCAGATAACTATGAGTGGACCACTTGGTTCAACGTGGACCACCCTGGAGGTCGAGGAGACTATGAGCAGTTGGATGCTATCCGTTTCTACTACCGTGCGCGGGTGTGTGACGCCCCCCGGGCCCTGGAGGCTCGCACCACGGACTGGATCTCCGCTCGCAACACGGGGGAGAAGATCCACGCAGACCCTACCCTGGGCTTCTGGTGCGCCAACGCTGAGCAGGCCCCTGGCCGCAACTGCTCCAACTACGCTGTGCGCTTCCTGTGCCCCAAAGGTCAGTCTGGTATGTGTGGCTGGGAGCCTTACTTTAAAAACAGTTGAGAAGTAGCTACTGTATTAGGTCAAATAAAAAAAGTTATATAATAGTGAAATGCTTCATTTATCCTCCAAGCAACATTTCTATCTACTGCAATTATATCTGTCTTTTGTAATGGAGTGAAAACCTGTTTTCAATCAGGCAACACTGGGTCAGAAAGCTCTCAGGATGCCTGGGGTCCTTGGTCAGACTGGAGCCATTGCTCTGCCAAGTGTGGTCAGGTGGCAATGCAGGTGCGCTCCAGGAAATGCCAGTCCCAGCCTAAGCAGTGGGATAAGCAGTGCAGCGGACCTACAGTGGAGGGTAGAGCCTGCAAAGGACCTGAATGCCCTGGGACTGGTAAGTCGCTATCAACATCTCCATTACAGCTATTAAATATGATGGAAACATCTGTAATGTCACAGTACCATTAGCATTTTATTCTAGAAATGTTCATGATCTAAACCAATGTACAAAGTCCCTATCTGACATGTTAAACTGTATTGCTGCTGCTGTTCCAGGTTGCACACTGCACTGCGAGATGGGTAGGACGAATGCGGAGTGTGACGCCTGCATGTGTCAGGACCACATTGTACTGGGCTCTGTCCGCAGTGCTGGAGGTCTCCCTGCCCCAGGGGCCACCATCCTCCGCTTCGGCCCCAGTGCCAAACTCCTCACCCTCACTGACCACAATGGACACTTCCGCATCCCAGGGATCTGTCCCGACGGCAACGCCACACTGACCGTCCAGCTGCGGAACCACGCCCCTCACACAGTCACTGTGCCCCACAGAACCGGACACACCTCTGTCCTCAGTATCATGCTGAAAAGAGCAGGTAAAATGGTCACAAAAAAAATAAATGAAAGCTGACATTATTACATTTCTGTTTTACATTGGTCTCAGACACTGTAATGTGATCCCTCAGAGAAGCTCCATGTGGTGAAGAACCCTGAGAACAAGGCCAGAAGAGAGGGCCAGACAGCTGCTCTCTGCTGCAAAGTGGGTGGATCACCAGAGCCAGAAGAGTACCAGTGGTAAGCCAATGGATCTCTAATGACCGCTTGAAAAATGTTATATATACCATATCAAAATGAAACCAATTTAGCTGAGTATAGTGTTCAACAGTCTTCTGTGACTTGGTAGGTTTCACAACGGCAGACTGCTGGACAGGAAGCAGCTGAACTATGACAGCACGCTGGTCTTAAGAAACCTGAGCATGGAGCAGACTGGGGAGTACTACTGCAGAGCCAGCAACCAGGCTGGGGCCATCAAGTCCAAACCAGCCATAGTCACAGTCTTAGGTCTGATCACAAAGCACCACGGTTGATATTTACTATGTGAACAGCCATTAGCATGACATCAGTCAATGATCAGATGGAGTATGAAAGGGTATTGATCTTCTCAAAATAATTCCATTGTATAATCAGATTGTAAATCTTTTAATATGGGATGTTCTCTTTTCTACCCCTTTCTCCTCACAGGTAAAGATCAACCTTCATGTAACCCAAAACCCGAATCCTACCTTATTCGCTTACCTCATGACTGCTATCAAAACAGCTCGGACTCACTCTATTACGACGTAGGAAAGTGCCTCTCAGGGACTTGTGCAGGACAGCTGGACAACGGAATCAGGTGCAAAGACTCCGTGGCATACTGCTGTGGGGTGGCAAAGATGGAGGAGAAACAACTGAAATGCCAGGGCTATGAGCTCCCCACCATGGTGGTGACCGAATGTGGCTGCCAGAAGTGTGTGGAGACCAGAGTCATTGTGCGTGGGCGGGCTGTGGCCGCAGACACTGGCGAGCCCATGAGATTTGGTCACGTCTACATCAATGGAGCCAGAGTCAGCCGCACAGGCTACAAAGGCACCTTCTCCATCCAGGTCCCCCATGACACTGAGAGGCTGGTGATGACCTTTGTGGACAACATGGATAAGTTCGTCAACACCACCAAGGTTCTTCCATTCAACACCAAAGGGGGCGCCGTCTACCATGAGATCAAGCTTTTGAGGAAGAAGGAACCAGTGACCATCAGCTCAACAGAGCTCAACACTCTTCAGCTGGGGGAGGTGGAAGGCCAGGATCCTATTGCTGAGATCCAGATCCCACCCAACTCCTTCTACAAGCAGAGTGGAGAAGTATTTGTGGGTAATGTGAAGGCTAGCATCACTTTTCTGGACGCTAGAGACGTGTCCACAGCAGCAGCCGCACAGAGTGACCTCAACTTCGTAGGAGATGAGGGTGACACCTTGCCCCTAAGAACCTACGGTATGTTCTCAGTTGACTTCAGGGACGAGGAGGCCGGAGAACCACTGAACGCCGGAGAGGTGAAGGTGAAAATGGATTCAACACAGGTGAAAATGCCTGAGCACCTGGACACCATGAAGCTGTGGTCCTTGAACCCCGACACAGGCATGTGGGAGGAGGAGGGGAGCTTCCAGATGGAGAAGAAGCAACGTGGTAAAAGGGAAGAGAGGACCTTCCTCATTGGGAACATGGAGATCAGAGAGAGGAGGCTGTTTAACCTGGACGTCCCAGAGAACAGGAGATGTTACATCAAGGTGCGAGGTTTCCGCAGCGATCGCTTCATGGCCAGCGAGCAGGTAGAGGGAGTGGTGGTGACCCTGATCAACATGGAGCCCACTGCAGGTTACTCCTCCAACCCTCGTGCCTGGGGACGCTTTGACAGCGTAATCACTGGCCCCAATGGTGCCTGTCTGCCTGCCTTCTGCGACGACCAGAAAGCTGACGCATATTCTGCCCATGTCATGGCCAACATGGGAGGAGAAGAACTCGAGGCAGTGCCATCTGCTCCCAAGTTTAACCCCAACATCATTGGAGTCCCTCAGCCATACCTGGGCAAGCTGAACTACAGACGGTCAGACCACAATGACCCCAGGTTAAAGAAGACAGCCTTCAGCATCAATGTGGCCAAGCCCAGCCCAAACACAGCTGAAGAGCTCAACGGACCTGTGTACTCATTTGACCAACTGAAAGAGTGTGAGGAAGCCCCATTTACTGCAGGCCACTTCCGCTTCACCAGAGTGGAGGGAGATCGCTACGACTACAACACAGTGCCTTTCAACGAAGACGATCCTATGAGCTGGACAGAAGACTACCTGAGCTGGTGGCCCAAGCCCATGGAGTACCGAGCCTGCTATGTCAAGGTCAAAATCAATGGTCCCCATGAGATCAACATGCGCTCCCGAAACCAGGGCGGCACTCACCCAAAGACCGTTGGCAAACTGTATGGCCTCCGCGACACCCGCAGCATCCGCGACATGGACCAGTCCACCGTCTCTGCTGTGTGCCTGGAGTTCAAGTGCAGCGGCATGCTCTATGACCAGGACCGAGTGGACCGCACTCTGGTGAAGGTGATCCCTCAGGGCAGCTGTAAGAGGGACAATGTTAACTCCATGCTTCAAGAGTACCTGGTTAATCACCTGCCTCTAGCCGTCAACAACGACACCAATGAGTTCACAATGCTGGCACCACTGGACCCTCTGGGCCACAACTATGGCATCTACACAGTGACAGACCAGGACCCCCGCACAGCTAAAGAGATAGCACTGGGACGCTGCTTTGATGGCACCTCTGACGGCACTTCCCGTGTCATGAAGAGCAACGAGGGAGTGGCACTTACCTTTACCTGTGGCAAACGTGAGGTGACCCGTCAAAGCGTGTTCCAGGCTCTGCAGAACTCCCCCGGGCAGTCTTCGGCGAGGGCAGTGAGGGATGGCCGAGGTAGGAAGCAGAGAGCAGGAGCCAATGCACTCCGCAACAGCCGTAGACGCAGTACTCGGAATCCCACTGACACACGCACCTCAGGCTAAATTACAGCACTACAGATCAGGGTCTCCACATCAGACATGTTGGCAAATCACTAAAGAAAGTGGGTATTGGTGATGGGATTCAAATGTATATATTTTAGCCCTTTAGTAAAGATAGTTTTTTTGTCTTCATAATGTACTGTTTGTAATAACATTTCATTTGTTATTGAAAGATGTTTTTCAATTGTAAGGCCCATAACCATAAATTCATAACTGAACAAATATTTGATCTATAACACAGGTAACGCCCAGGGAACATTTGGAGATTTTAATGTTACTGCAAATATTGTATTTTCTTCACCTGTGGTGTGATTCATATTTACTACTTGAAATTGTAAATAATGGGATATTTATTACACATGCCATTCAAGAATGTAACCAGTGATTAAGACACCACGCCCAAAATAAAACAAGAACAACCTGAGAACACGTGTCAGATTGCTGATTCGCTTGCACAAGTCTTTGTTGGCGCACATTCACAACATAGCTGACAACATTGTGAAGCGCACACTAGACAAGCTACTTCTAATTCACGAAAGCCATAACGGTCAGTGAAATCAGGTAGGGAAAAAAGTAAAGAAATTGAATCATTTCGACCAGTGATTTTATTCAATTAGATGCATATAAAACACTGAAGAGCTGGTAATCTTTTATGGTATATTGTACACCATTTCCAATTTCCTTAACAATTTGAAAACTATCAAATGTTAGAAAATAGGAATAAACATGTCCGTTTCTACCAGTATGAAGACATTAAGGTCAGCCCATAAGCCCCCTCCTCGTCTCACTTGATACAAGCCTGCAGAAGCAATGTTAAGGAGACCAGTTGTGTGAGAACATGCCAGATCACAATTTTATCTGCATTAGTAGTAATTGATGAGCAAATTCTGTTTGTCATGCACACAAATGAACTAAAATCACTCAACTGTTCAAGGATGTCCATGAGGTTTGAGTCACATATGTGGTAAAAATGAATTAAGCTTGGGCGGTAAAACCATATAATTTTGAAATACAGACTGTATGATTTTGAATACAACTGCTTAGAACAACTATCTTTAGACATGCCAAATAAATTATCTCCAGCTATACATTTGGTTTGCTAACTTACTAGATCAGTGGCTAGCTTGCAAGATCAAGCTTCTTGGTTACAGCAGAGACAATCAATTCCCTCCTGGATAAATCCCTGCCGCTTAAAATGTATTTTGAGCGTACAGGACCAGTATGATGGTATAAAAATCTAGATACCGCCCAACTCTAAAATGCATTACACTTGTCTATCCATTTTTACAGTGAATGCATAAGCCACCTGTAAAAACTACTAAACATGTAGTGTCAGTTTCAAAGCATGAACGCAACTTTCAATAGATAAAGATAACATGTGTATTTGGCAACCAACGTTATAGATACTATATACTTTCCTGTAAGAAACCCATCGACAGGTAAAGTGAAACACCTATATTTATAGACATTCTGGGTGAAATTATTTGCATAGAACCTAATTTGTTTAGATGTCACTGCAGTAGCAACTGGAATTTGACATGAGTGTATAATTTCTCAAAATCAAAAACGTGCTCTACAAATCGCATACAGCGTGGAAAGTATTTTTCACTGTGTTTTGTATCTTTTTATGAAGTTTGGAGGCTGAATGAGAGAATAGGCCATTTCATTATGTAATAACAGAAGTGTTGGTACTGGATGCTACCTGTATAGTCCCTCGGGTCATTGAAGCAAAATGAAAGGGCGACACATTGTTCAGGTTTTTCCAGGATGACACTGGATAGCATGAGAAGTACAGCTGCATTTCTGAGGGTTAAAGGTGAAAGGGCAGTGGGGATATAGCCGTCGTCACATGAAGTCATCATAGTCTTGGGTGTAGCCACCATCGAATTCTCCATAGTCTGCAAGGTCATCTTTCCCCTTGGCTTTCATACCACCACCAAGTACAACTCCTTTCTTCTTCTTTTTGCCTTTGATTGCCTGTGGAACCAAAACTAAACTTAAATCATTGCTACAAATAAACAGTTGGTGTTCTTTAAAGTGAATATTCATGTAAATGGGGCAACCAGGGTGTAAGTTAATTCCTTGAGCAGAGTCCAATGAAATGCAATATGGAGGTACTGGTAGAGGGCTCCCTCCACTGAATGTAAGGAGAACTACAATTCATGAAAAGTCCAGAAGGACGACATCATTTTTGTTCTGCATGAATAAGACAATCAACAACTTACCTTTTCTTGCTTCTGTTTTTCATTAAGTAGAACTGTCAGGGAAGAGCTGATTTTCTTTAAGTCTTCAACTTCCACTGTGTAGAAACAGGACATTTATTTTAGACACATTAACACAATGGTTGAGCCTGAATGTTAGTGAACTCCAAATATGTCAAGTCAAACCATTGTTGAATGGCTCATGTATATAAACATATCGACATGTAGTTTGGCATTTGTTTTAAAGTAATAAGTGCACAAAACTAAAACACACCGAATAATAAAGTTTCATAATTCATGAAGGATGTTGAACTCACATGAAATACAAAGCTCCCGAAACAACGACTCCAAGAAGCTCGAATAATGCACAGATTTTTCATACTGTAATATCTTCACTTTCAGCAACTTTTCAAACTCTGTGAAGTCCTCTTTAGAAGATGGGCACATGGCTTCAATTCCAGAAACATTGTTTGTGGTACTACCCCCTGAAATTCCTGAAATGACAAAAACAAAAAAACTAATGAAAACACACAATAACAGTATGGCTGGCTAGTGGGTAAACCTGACAGGGTACTCCAGGACCTTACCAAACGCCTCTTTTGCCAGCTCCAAGTCTGCTTCCTCCTGCATCTTCTGGACTTTCAACTTTTCTGCTAGCTGTTGTTCAGGTGTAAGCTCTTCCTCTTCATCCAACTAACAACAAGAAAAAAGTGAAGGATCCATAAGAGATAAAAGATTCAGAACTGCAAGGTTAATCCAACATTTCCTAAACTCACATTCTTTTTCAGCTCTTGTTGCTTTTTCCTTAGCCGGTTTTCTTTCTCCTTTATTTTTTCGGCCAGTTTTTTCTTCTCCGATACTTTGGCCTCTGAAATAAAAAAAGCAACGTTAGCGCAAACCTCTGGAACAGAAACCACCATCAAATCAAGTTGAAAGTACACATTTTCAGCCAGTACACGATAATAAAAAGACAAGGCAGTAGCCAGTATGATGCAGGAAAATGTTTGTGATCTATTCAAAAAAATATATACAGGCATGTGCAGATCAACATATGATATATGACAACAGGCTGCTCCACTACTTTCTCTATCCATTGGTTGTAAGTTGTATATTTCTGCACCTGATTTCTTTGCCTCTGTTTTCTTCTCTTCCTCTTCATCATCCCAGTTATCCTGCAGAGGGAGAACAGACGAATGAGTCAAATGATGTGGAGGGGTAGTTAAGTGGTTGGTTCTGGGACTTGTCTAGAGTAGGTCTCGACTTAATTTTCAAGGAAATCAACAAGATCTGAGGTCGAGACCAACTGCATTATCAAACATCAGAAGACATGTCAGAACCAGTCACAGCCACATTTTCACAAAATGTGGTTATGTAAAGCATTTCAACCAATATTTCGCAAATGTTTCATATCCACTGAGGCCCCAATAAGGGAATAAGACAGGTACCTAGCCCAAGTCAGAAAAAAAACACAAAAAAAACGTTTCTCTCGGTGTAGGCCATCATTGTAAATAAGTTGTTCTTAACTGACTTGCCTAGTTAAATAAAGGTTTAATTTAAATAAAAACTTTAGGCCTACTGTACTGATCAAGTTTTGCTTCGAGGACATGAAAACACCATACGACTTGAACACTACCTATATCCGACAGAAACTATGGTCAACAATTGAAACTGCTTTGCTAGCCTTTTCCACAGCTGTATGATCCCATAGTAACGCTATACATTCGGATGACTTTCTAGACAAATGGTGAAAATGAGTCAACGGGATGAGTCTGTTGAAGATTCTCGAAAACACACTTTACGTTTAGCATATGTCAGAGTTGGAAGCATCTAGTAGTAAGGCTCAATTCAGTCATATCATCATCAGGGAAGATTGACGTTGGCAAGCTAACTTACATTCAAGTGCATATATATCAAATGTATAACAAAGCCTTGAACTGACTTCAATGGCCAATCACAGACAGATTATGATTCATGTTTATCTTAAAAGCTAGCCAGTCAACACATTAGTTGACATAGCTTTTTAGGTTAGCAGCTAACTTAGCAAGTTAACGTTAGCTAGCTTCTAACTAAGCCCCCCCCAAAAAAAAGGAACCAACGTAGATCATTTCCAAAATAAAGTGTCAGAGAACGAGTCTATGCTCAGCTAGAACCAAGAGACACACGCTGACAGTTCTCACATGTGCGGCCTCACAGCTTGTACAAGATCGAGCTAGCTAAGATATATCGGTTAACGCTAGCTAGAAACGTGGATAATGCTATGCTAGTTGGCGGCTAGCTAATGTCCACAGACTAACTAACAAGGCGTGTTGTGTTAGGACACAACTAACGGGTTAATGATGACCTGAAATATGGCCTTCATCGTGTAAGTAGCTAGCTAGTTAGTTGTTTGGTTACCTTCACATCTTCATCTTCGTCTTCGCCTTCCCATTTGTCCAGCACTACCGCCTTTTTGCTCGGCGCGACGTCCGGCTCGAAGTTGTCAGCGTCTATAAATACACATTGTAATGGTAACTAACAGTTATCTTAAACGATAAACGAGCTATTATCAATCACAATGTTACACATATTTCCCAAAACCCTAAATATAGCTGTCGCCCGATATAATTTCGAACTCTCTTCTCACCCCAATCGTCGGCATCCGCCATCTTGGCTGTGTGTGTGTGCGGGTTTGACAGAACTCTGAACTGAAAGCGGCAAAGCAGATGGTGAAAGTAGACAACGAGGCTCTGCAATGCTGGGAGTTGCTGATCTCTTTTTAAAAAAAACATTTTTTTCAAGAAAGGAAATCCCCTTCGTGGAAAAGTATGCATTGTCCCTTAATCTTACATTTTAATATGAAATATTTAATTAAAGGCATAATCTCTCATTTCAACACCATGACCCTGCCACCTTGTTTAGGAAATCTAGGCGAAGCTGAGATGATTGACAGCTCCATGTTAAACGTATTTTTCAGCTAAACATTTTGCTTTCAAGAAAAAAATCTAAATTAAAATTAAAGGAGTACAATGCAGAAGTTATTTATTAGAAAACATATTTATATTTTAGTCAATGCCACTGACATTGCTCGTCCTAATATTTTTCTTTATTTTTAGGTTTGTTTGTTAGATATTTTTTATTTCACCTTTATTTAACCAGGTAGGCAAGTTGAGAACAAGTTCTCATTTACAATTGCGACCTGGCCAAGATAAAGCAAAGCAGTTCGACACATACAACACAGTTACACATGGAGTGAAACAAACAGTCAATAATACAGTAGAAAAATAAGTCTATATACAATGTGAGCAAATGAGGTGAGATAAGGGAGGTAAAGGCAAAAGAAAAAGGCCATGGTGGCGAAGTAAATACAATATAGCAAGTAAAACACTGGAATAGTAGATTTGCAGTGGAAGAATGTGCAAAGTAGAGAGAAATAATGGGGTGCAAAGGAGCAAAATAAATAAATACAGTAGGGGGGGGGTAGTTGTTTGGGCTAAATTAAAGATGGGCTATGTACAGGTGCAGTAATCTGTGAGCTGCTCTGACAGCTGGTGCTTAAAGCTAGTGAGGGAGATGAGTGTTTCCAATTTCAGAGATTTTTGTAGTTCGTTCCAGTCATTGGCAGCAGAGAACTGGAAGGAGAGGCGGCCAAAAGAAGAATTGGTTTTGGGGGTGACCTGCTGGAGCGCGTGCTACAGGTGGGTGCTGCTATGGTGACCAGCGAGCTGAGATAAGGGGGGACTTTACCTAGCAGGGTCTTGTAGATGACCTGGAGCCAGTGTGTTTGGCAATGAGTATGAAGCGAGGGCCAGCCAAAGAGAGCATACAGGTCACCGTGATGGGTAGTATATGGGGCTTTGGTGACAAAACAGATGGCACTGTGATAGACTGCATCCAATTGATTGAGTAGGGTGTTGGAGGCTATTTTGTAAATGACATCACCGAAATCGAGGATCAGTAGGATGGTCAGTTTTACAAGGGTATGTTTGGCAGCATGAGTGAAGGATGCTTTGTTGCGAAATAGGAAGCCAATTCTAGATTTAACTTTGGATTGGAGATGTTTGATATGGGTCTGGAAGGAGAGTTTACAGTCTAACCAGACACCTAGGTATTTGTAGTTGTCCACATATTCTAAGTCAGAACGGTCCAGAGTAGTGATGTTGGACGGGCGGGCAGGTGCAGGCAGCGATCGGTTGAAGAGCATGCATTTAGTTTTACTTGTATTTAAGAGCAGTTGGAGGCTACGGAAGGAGAGTTGTATGGCATTGAAGCTCATCTGGAGGGTTGTTAACAGTGTCCAAAGAAGGACCAGAAGTATACAGAATGGTGTCGTCTGCATAGAGTTGGATCAGAGACTCACCAGCAGCAAGAGCGACATCATTGATGTATACAGAGAAGAGATTCGGTCCAAGAATTGAACCTTGTGGCACCCCCATAGAGACTGCCAGAGGCCCGGACAACAGGCCCTCCGATTTGACACACTGAACTCTATCAGAGAAGTAGTTGGTGAACCAGGCGAGGCAATCAGTTGAGAAACCAAGGCTATAGAGTCTGCCGATGAGGATGTGGTGATTGACAGAGTCGAAAGCCTTGGCTAGGTCGATGAAGACTGCTGCAGAGTACTGTCTTTTATCGATGATGATTATGATATCGTTTAGTACCTTGAGCGTGGCTGAGATGCACCCGTGACCGGCTCGGAAACCAGATTGCACAGCGGAGAAGGTACGGTGGGATTCGAGATGGTCAGTGATCTCTTTGTTGACTTGGCTTTCGAAGACCTTAGATAGGCAGGGCAGGATGGATATAGGTCTGTAGCAGTTTGGGTCAAGAGTGTCTCCCCGTTTGAAGAGGAGGATGACTGCGGAAGCTTTCCAATCCTTGGTGATCTCAGACGATATGAAAGAGAGGTTGAACAGGCTGGTAATAGGGGTTGCGACAATGGTTGGCGGATAGTTTCAGAAATAGAGGGTCCAGATTGTCAAGCCCAGCTGATTTGTTAGGGTCCAGGTTTTGCAGCTCTTTCAGAACATTTGTTATCTGGATTTGGCTAAAGGAGAAGCTGGGGAGGCTTGGTTGAGTAGCTGCGGGGGGGGGGGGGGGGGGCGGAGCTGTTAGCAGAGGTTGGAGTAGCCGTTGAGAAATGCTTGTTAAAGTTTTCGATAATCATGGATTTATCGGTGGTGACCGTGTTACCTAGCCTCAGTGCAGTGGGCAGATGGTAGGAGGTGCTCTTGTTCTCCATGGACTTTACAGTGTCCCAGAACTTTTTAGAGTTTGAGCTACAGGATGCAAATTTCTGCTTGAAGAAGCTGGCCTTTTCTTTCCTGACTGACTGCGTGTATTGGTTCCTGACTTCCCTGAACAGTTGCATATCGCGGGGACTATTCAAAACTATTGCAGTCCGCCACAGGATGTTTTTGTGCTGGTCGAGGGCAGTCAGGTTTGGAGTGAACCAAGGAATATATATGTTCTTAGTTCTGCATTTTTTGAATAACCATCCATTACAAAAGCCTTACTCAAATATATTACACATATTGTTTAACATTGTAGTTGTGTGGGAGAGAGTCCTCACGGCCCATTGGGGGTGAGAGGGTTACACATCAGAAGGGGAGGCCATTACAGAGCAGAAACTAACAGCACCATCAGCAGTCCCAGAAGGTGACAGAGAGTACTAGGGCACAGTGCCAGCCCTGGTGACCTGCCTGCATGGGGACACAGAAACACAAAAGCAACCATAACTGTATGGAGACAAAGTCAACAACATCAACAATAGAATTAGCATACAATTGCATCCTACATCCAACACTCCCTCAAACCTTGAGCTGTCCTTCTTCCACTCGATCCTGATTCCTCTTCTTATTCAGACTCAAAATTTGAAAATATACATGCTGTAAGTATGTACTGACATAATACGCATCTAATTGAATTACCCTCTACTAAGATCAAGACAATGTTAACTTCAGTGAAATTTGCTAGATAGGTAGCCTCGTGGTGCAAGATCGAATTCCCGAGCTGACAAGGAAAATTTTTGACGTTCTGCCCCTGAAAAAAGGCTGTTCCTAGGCCATCATTGAAAGTAAGAATGTGTTCTTAACGGACTTGCCTCGTTAAAAAAAAAAGACAGCTATCAGCTGCACACGTGACAAAATCAATCACTGTTTATAGGAGAAACATTCTGGGCTGGGTCAAACACGACATGGACACAAAGAAAAACAACTATTTGATAGGAGGCAATACAAAACATGGAAGATAAACTGACATGTGTTTTTGAATCCTCACACTTGTCTGCCCGGATGAGGGACACAGCCAGAATGGTGTCAGTCCTTCAACCTTCACCAAAGATGACATGGCCATATCTGGGAGGCCAGCTGCAGATAGTAACAAGTTAAGAGGATTTGAAACTCATTTCAGGCACTAGACATATTTGTGGTAGCAAAACAACAAAAGGCATGTTGCACCTGCCAGTGCTCCAACCTCAATGAAGACCTCAGGGCGCCAGGAGCTTATGGGTCCAAAAGCCAGGCTATGGCTCAGCAGTCCCGTTAAAGCTGCTGCTCTTCTGAACAGGTCAGCCTCAGACGGCCCAGCTTGAAGCCACCGCGCCCCCATCTTGGCACTCCTATCATAGTAAAAAAAAATTGGAAGTTATAGAAATGCATTTATTAATGTCTACATTTATTTGTGCCATGTTTATTCTATTAGTCACCTTCATGCATACTTAAAGTATACATTTTAGAAAGTACACATTTTACTGTCCCCACTACAACAACAAAAATACATGCAATTTTGTCTTTGAAACATTTAATTGAAATCCTTTGAATTCCATTCATTCCTTAGCAAGACTGATTCTTCTGGGGAGTGCCGACCTGGTCCTTTCAAAGCCGCTCTTTGGCCAATTACAATCCAGGGTTTAAATGGGTTTTTCTATAAACTAAGGTTCCAGTGAGGATTTTCTACACTGGACAACTTGTTACAGCTGTTTGTAAGTGATCAATAAGAATGCCATTTTTTAAAATGTCATTACATTAACATAAGGGGGGGGATCATAGCTATAGTCAAAGATATTCACAAGTTTATTTAAACCTACTGTATGTTTAACCTTTTATCATGGTTGGTGTCTTGACTGATTTGTCCAAAATAGTGTTACATAATACATGACTTTTCTGTCCTTGCATTTATGGCAGTGTTAGTTATTGTCATATCTTATATTAAGCATTATTAGCTAAATTAGCCATTACACTTGAACCCTGTAAGAATCCTGTATCTAACTGTCGGACAATTTTTTGTATAGTGATCTCAGAAATGCAGTGTAACTACATAATTTAGTATCTCCTTATGTTGTGGGTAAAAACAGTTTTCATGGGCATACAAATCCTAAATAATGTATGCATTGCAAAATCGAATGTTTCTGACCGAAAGAGTCACCCTCCCTACACTTGAAGTCGGACGTTTACATACACTTAGGTTGGAGGCATTTAAAACTTGTTTTTCAACCACTCCACAAATGTCTTGGAAACAAACTATAGTTTTGGAAAGTCGGTTGGCAAGTGGCAAGTCTTCTTTGTGCATGACAAGTAATTTTTCCAACAATTGTTTACAGACAGATCATTTCACTGTATCACAATTCCAGTGGGTCAGAAGTTTACATACACTAAGTTGACTGTGCATTTAAACAGCTTTAGAATCTTCTGATAGACTAATTGACATCATTTGAGTTAATTGGCGGTTTACCTGTGGATGTATTTCAAGGCTACATTCAAACTCAGTGCCTCTTTGCTTGACATCATGGCAAAATCAAAAGAAATCAGCCAAGACCTCCACAAGTCTGGTTCATCCTTGGGAGCAATTTCAAAAACGCCTGACGATACCACGTTTATCTGTACTAACAATAGTATGCAAGTACACTGCTCAAAAAAATAAAGGGAACACTTAAACAACACAATATAACTCCAGGTCAATCACACTTCTGTGAAATCAAACTGTCCACTTAGGAAGCAACACTGATTGACAATAAATGTCACATGCTGTTGTGCAAATGGAATAGACAACATGTGGAAATTATAGTCAATTAGCAAGACACCCCCAATAAAGGAGTGGTTCTGCAGGGTGGGGACCACAGACCACGTCTCAGTTCCTCTGCTTCCTGACTTTTGAATGCTGGCGGTGCTTTCACTCTAGTGGTAGCATGAGACGGAGTCTACGACCCACACAAGTGGCTCAGGTAGTGCAGCTCATCCAGGATGGCACATCAATGCGAGCTGTGGCAAGAAGGTTTGCTGTGTCTGTCAGCGTGGTGTCCAGAGCATGGAGGCGCTACCAGGAGACAGGCCAGTACATCAGGAGACGTGGAGGAGGCCGTAGGAGGGCAACAACCCAGCAGCAGGACCGCTACCTCCACCTTTGTGCAAGGAGGAGCACTGCCATAGCCCTGCAAAATGACCTCCAGCAGGCCACAAATGTGCATGTGTCTGCTCAAACGGTCAGAAGCAGACTCCATGAGGGTGGTATGAGGGCCTGACATCCACAGGTGGGGGTTGTGCTTACAGCTCAACACCGTGCAGGACGTTTGGCATTTGCCAGAGAACACCAAGATTGGCATATTCGCCACTGGCGCCCTGTGCACTTCACAGATTAAAGCAGATTCACACTGAGCACGTGACAGACGTAACAGAGTCTGGAGATGCCGTGGAGAACGTTCTGCTGCCTGCAACATCCTCCAGCATGACCGGTTTGGCGGTGGGTCAGTAATGGTGTGGGGTGGCATTTCATTGGGGGGCCGCACAGACCTCCGTGTGCTCGCCAGAGGTAGCCTGACTGCCATTAGGTACCGAGATGAGATCCTCAGACCCCTTGTGAGACCATATGCTGGTGCAGTTGGCCCTGGGTTCCTCCTAATGCGAGACAATGCTAGACCTCACGTGGCTGGAGTGTGTCAGCAGTTCCTGCAAGAGGAAGGCATTGATGCTATGAACTGGCCCGCCCGTTCCCCAGACCTGAATCCAATTGAGCACATCTGGGACATCATGCCTCGCTCCATCCACCAACGCCATGCTGCACCACAGACTGTCCAGGAGTCGGCAGATGCTTTAGTCCAGGTCTGGGAGGAGATCCCTCAGGAGACCATCCGCCACCTCATCAGGAGCATGCCCAGGCGTTGTAGGGAGGTCATACAGGCACGTGGAGGCACCACCCACTACTGAGCCAATAACTTTAAGGACACCCAAATGATTGAATCATGACAATGGTCAAATGAATTGCAGAGGAACTAACCTTGAATAAATAATGGAAATAGATGTGTTAAAGACGGAGGGAAAAGTAAAGCAGGAAACGCACCTGGGGAACCTGCTGCAGCGTCGCTTTGGGAAGGAAGAAAAATAATAATCTGTCCACTTGATTGAGTATCTTCAGTTCTGAACGGGGCTAAGAGCGCACAAAAAGGCTCATTTTTCATTTGATGTGAGGAGACAAGAGTTATCACTAAAGGTTAAATGGGGTGTGTGGGGTGGTTGTTTAAGAGGGTGCGACGTTGTCCCTCTTGCTGCTCTTGTAGCAGAACTCTGAGGAACTCCAGGCTCTCCACAAAGAAGCTCCAGAAACACCTCATCCACTACATAGGTCGCCATGATGCCCAGTGAGCAGAACTCATCCTCAGTGAACTCTGCTGTGTACATGCCCTGGGGGAGAGAACATTTTCAATTTATACCTGTAGATTATTTTCAACATAAAAATTTCAAATCGAAGACACCAAAGTTAAACCCCAGTCTTAATGTGTTGGCAGTAATGGGGTACAGGAGAGGGTACTGACAAGTCTCTGCTCCATCTTGTCCACTAGAATATCCTGTTTTGTACTGGGTAGGAGCAGGATGTGATGGGAGTCCTGCACAATCATCTTCCTTAAAGTATCCGGCATGTCAGTAGGGAACCTCTTAATAGTGCTCACCCTGCAAATACACACAGACAAGAGCATGCACACACAGGAACACACACACACACACAACGTTGACAGTGATGCATTGTTGATGCTCAAACCATCTGTATTGATGATTAATGGCAGTAAGACGGCAGGGCCAGAGCGATCTGAGCGCCAAGGTCTCCCAGCAGCTCAAAGAAGAAGTCAAAGTAGTACAGCTCCGCGATGAAACAAATACATGAGGGTTGTCAATTACGCTTATATAACATATCTTTATACTTAACAGTGGAACCATGCCAAATGTTAACTCAATTAACTGGCTCAGAGGAATTTGGTTAAGTATTTGCTCATGTACCAGTGAGGAATGGAGGAACAGACTGCTCTTTCATGAATTCAAGGACACTCCGCATTGAGGAAAATGATGGCTTGTCCCGGATGACCTGTCGCAGGGCTGTGCAGCTTACACCTCAAGCAATGCTTCCAAGGGCACTGTATAACCAGAGAGACAAAATAGATTACATATATGGGAGCACATTCACAAGAGGTTAGTAATAAATCAACTGCAGCTATGTTTCACATAGATATGCACTCACAGAAACATCTCAGTGGAAAGATTGGGCATGGTCTTCACTGCTTCTTTAAAAAGAGTTTTAACCTGGGAAAAGAAACCAGAAGTGATCATTAGTATTGATCACAAACCATCTCCCAACACACGTAGAGAAAGCCAGAGAGAGAATACCCTGCAGTGCTATAGAGGTCAGTAGCACAGTATTGTTGTGCTTTGCCACTTCAGTGTGCATAAACATGCAAGATGAGGGAGCTGTGATTTAATGGTGCTGGCAGGCCGCCCTCAGGCCCATTAGTAGCAACAGACAGGGGATTATAGGGCAGCTTTCATGGCCAGTGTGGTGAAACAGCGCAGCACAAGGCTAGCAGCAGGGCCATCACCAGTCTGAGACACCACCACATAGTGACAGCTGGGACCTGGTGTGTGTGTTCAGATACATAGAACAGCCTATTTAAACAGTCAGGACAGGGGTTGTACAACAGGCCGACCTCTCCACTGACGGTTCATTATTTAACATCTAAGACCGTGTCATACACACCTCTGCATGACAGAGGAGAGACCCACATTTTGTAACATGCTGACACTCAGAAATCCTTTTCAAATCTCTACATTTCATTGGGTGAATAAAATCACTGAGTATTTAGGGATAGATAGATGTTCCTATACTGATATGCATGAATTGTATCCCCTTGAAAACGACTTGCAGGTCACAGGTATTGCTGGAGCAGAGGGCATGAGTCAGCTCACAGACGTTACCTGTTGAGTGTTCCAGGCTCGTCTTCCTACCAAGGCCCTGTTGGTCAACAGCAGACTAGCCCTGGTCAGCACACTGAGTAGAGGGGTGCTGGGGAGCAGGGGCTCCACCTTATCCAACTAGCCAGTCACCTCTGGTGAGCCCTGGACAAAGGTCAACACAACACAGACAGAGTATAGTGACTAAACGACACCAATTCAAAGATAAACACATAGATGTAAAGTGAATTTCAATGGTGACTAAATAGGCTTCTGACAAACACTATCGGTACACACAATATGTTGGTGGAATGTAAATACATGTTCACAAACCATGAAAAAAAAATTTATCGGGCAATCAAAAAAAGAGGGGTAATTTCAAACATCTGAGTGACCTCATTCATACATAGTTGGCACCTCCTCTCTAAGAAACAGCCCAATACTGAGCCTGTCCAGTGTGTCAGTCTATACCTGGCTCGGGTCCTTATGGAGCATACAGCTCCAGCTGGCACAGGGCCACAGCACCCCTATCTGACTGTCAGGCAGGGCAAGAAGCCTGGGTACACCTGGGCATGCCAGCTGTGGTCCCACTCTACACTCCACCTTGCTCTCCTCCTTTCCATTTACTCTCCATTGGTTATGGTCATGCATGCATACTGACAGAGCCTTGTAAACATACCGCCCACTGAGCCAAGAGTAGCAGCGTACTGCCGAAGCCATGTTACTGTGTACCTTGTCGATTGTCTTAATTTAGTATGAGTGAGCATGTCGCTGTTTGTGAGGATGGGGGTCTGTGTTGGTGTGTCCCTCTAAGGCCGTACCCAGAGTTAGGTGGTGATGGTGTTGGCCTGTGGGGGGGGGTTGAGGCCGGGCATGTGCAGGGCGACGTCAAGCAGAGAGGACAGCAGGATGTCAGAGGGCAAGCTTCAGAGTCTCAACCTTCACCCCACTCACCAGAGAGCCCAGCTTCTGCAGCTGCCCCAGCTAGAAGGGCCACAAGGAGGGAGAGAGCAGGAAAGAACGAGAAGGGAAGGTTGGGGATATGAAAGCGCGTGTGTGTGTTGGGGGGGGGATATGGAGAAAGAGGGATAGTCTATTTCTAACTCATCATTCAAACACTTTTAATAATGCAAAAATCTGTTAAAGGGAACTAGATACAAAAGATCTGACAAATTGTCCTTGCTCTTTGTAACACTATACAGCTATTATATACTTAGCTAATACAGGTAGAGTCATCTGGTGTGTAATGAAGTAAGGAAACACATCTTGACAGGGTTGTGTGGTTTGCCATGGTGATAGTGTGTGTCCTTGAGTCACCCCTGGCCAGACTGCTCTAGACTTTGGGCCAGCTGGCTCAGAATGGACCATTACTATGCACAGAACCATTACACTGAAACAGAGACACTCTCAAACATCTAGCATACCATATCTGAGACAATACGCAACCCTGTTTACAATCCCTTTCTGAAACAGAAAGCCATATCCTTTAAAAACAGAAATAATACTGCTGTTTAGAGACACTTTGTTCCCAATTACACTGGCCTAGGATGACATCACAAAAAGAAGATGGAACAAATCATTATGACCGGTCTTAACTCTTTTATTAACATCTGTATAATTGAAATGGAAACTACTTGGGAAAATGAGGAAAATCCCACTGGGCTCAAAACAAAAGCTTTATTTTCTGCTTCTGTTTCCACACCCTACCATTCCATTGACTAAGGCCCCTTATGGCGCATGGCAGGCAGCAGCCGTGAGGCACACGTTGAAAATGTGGGGTTAGTTGTGCTTCTGTAATCAAAGGGTCAAGGCACCTCCAGAACCCCCCTCACCTCACCTGGGGTCAGACTGCTGCAGACTGGCTGCTTGTCATCTGTCACAAAGCCCCTACTTACCAACCCCCATAATCATCCCCACCCTCTGTTACTGAAGCCGGGCAGCACTGAGAAAACCCAATCAGGTATGAAAACCAAACAGAAGGTGCTCCATTAGAGCTCTCTCTCTGATGAGAGGATGCTTGTGACGACTGATGATCTTCTACCTGTGCAGGAGTGAAGAGCACAGAGGCCAGGACTGTCAGCACAGTGCTGAGCTGGGATTTGGTGGAGTTTCTGCAGGAAGTCCACACCCTGCCAGGGCAAGAAGGGAGCCAGCTGGGACACTCAGCAGGCAGAGAGAGAGCCAGGAGACTGAAGCTCACTCCCATTCAGGAAAAAGCTGGAGATCTGAAGAGGGATGGTCACAAGCACAACACACACACATATTTACACAGGAATCACACAAAGTGCAAACACATGACCTTCAAACCATAGACTAGTCCACTTCACTCATACCCATATAAGTTTCAAAATAAAGTAGTTCCATGGTAAGGAATAACAGTGTCTGTCTGACAGCTCCACTTACCATGCTCCTGAGGCCCTGGTCAACACATGTCCTAATGTTGTCCTGAATCACAGAGAAGGCCTCTGCGTTTCTGTACACCCGCAGGTCCTTTGGGTCTGACAGACACGTCAGGTTGCCAAGCCTAGGGAGACAAAGATGATAATTACTCAAGCATATCCAAAGATACTTTTGGATCCCAAACAGTTGGCTACTTCAGTGTCTACCAGAGTGTTGAGTTTCATAGGACTAGGGAAAGTATTTTCTTGAAAACGCATACACTCAAATCAGATTGTTTGAAACCAAATCTTTCTGCAAGAGAGGATACATGACCAACCATCGATCAAATATTGTGACACTGACCTCCTGAATTGTTCTGCTGTTAGATTTCTGAACGTCCCTATGAGGGTCTCAGACACAAACTCCTGCTGTAGGTGGCTTAGGGTGTTCATCAGCAACACATCCATTCCATCCAACAGCTAGGAGAGAAAAAACACCACCCAACTCTGGTTTACTGTGCACAATGATGAAAACGCACTGTATACCGTTTGAAATTAAGACAATGAAAACGTATTGGCCTAAACGTATACCGTTTTGCACTGTATACAAAGAATTTTGCACAGTGCTCAGAGAAATAGATTGTTTATAATAGTCATATTTTTTTCTCAAAATGTCACCTGATTTGTATTTCAACCAGCAACGATCAGGAACTAATCCTGATCACGTTCACATATTTTTACAGTGTACATTTTATCAGCTGTTATACAATATGATAAAAACACAGGAATTTTAACTGCACTGGGCCTTTAAGGTCAATGACTTAATAAACTTAACCCAGTACCAGGACCAGTGGCGTACCGCAGTTTCGTGGAGCACTCAGCAAGGTCTGAGAAAGGTCTAAGCATTTCTTATGGGGGAAAATAGCTAACGTCCTACAATTCAACACATTTTGCCATGGGGCAAATTAGATTGTTTTTTGCTGTTTTATAGCTAATATCATGCTATTTTGCATTTTTAAAGATAATTTCCTCCAATTATTGCGGGAGCTGCAGTAGGCTGTGGTATGCCAGTGACCAGGACATCTAAGCCTAAAACCTAGTTGCCTCTGCCAGGAGGTTGAAATTTGGCCACAAGTGGATCTTTGAGCAAGACAACAACCCGAAGCACACATCAAAATCCACAAAGAAATGGTTAATTAACCCCCCAAAAAAATCAACATTTTGCCATGGCCATCTCAGTCTCCAGATGAACCCCATTGAAACCTGTGGTTTGAGTTTAAGAGGGCAGTCCATTAGCAAAAAAAAGGATATCAATGATATGGAAAGATTCTGTATTGAGGAATAAGATCCCTCCCAATGTGTTCTCCAATCTCATAAAAAAAACATTATCCAAGGTTAGGGATTGAAAGGTACTGAGAAAATAAGTATTGCTTATTAAACAAAATATTTTTCTTTGCGCAATAGTATAAATAGAAATTCTGTATACAATACAGCTCAGTATTTGTATTATTGAATTTATAGTCTTTTTTGATCATCATCATGGCTGACAATTATTTTGGATCTGACTTTACGTGCAACGATCATATTCACATTTTAAGCATTGAAAGATCACTCACTTTTCTTCACATAGCCAACCTTAATTCATGCATTCCGATGTTTACTTTCTGAACATTGGCTATGGCCACAACCACTGAAACAATGGAGACCACTGACGAGTGCCTGGCTGTGGCGGCTCTGGTTTCACAGAGGTGTCTTATCTGTTACCTGAGCAGGTGAGAGGTGCTGGAAGCTGTGAAAGGGCAGGTAGACGATCAGGTTACCAGTGTCTCTGATGAAGGAGGGGCCACCGGCTGTCATGTTGAGGGAGCTGAGGGCTCGGCTGTACCACCTCCCAAGGCCCTGCGCTGCTCCACCGACAGGCTCCTGATGTTGCCGTTGATGGTATTTCTCCTGAAGAAAGCGAGAGCGAGCATAGAGGAATGTAGGACACAGTTGTTGTTTACCAAGAACAAAAAGCAGAGAGCAAAACATGACTGGGAAAGCACATCTCTTTCAGAGATTCAAATGACCTAATATAAATGAAGGCCAAAGCAGTAGTTTCAATAGAAAATGACTCCAATATTGGGAGTCTGTTTGTGTCTGAATAGAGCGGGTATTTAACTGTGCAAGTCCATGACCTTTGACTCTAGAATAATAAGAGTTCTATAGCCATTCAGTACTATATGTACATCTATAATGCAGAAACCAACACACAAAGACATCTTGGCTCATGATGACTTGTATCAGAAGCCTACTTCACTTACACAATGAGGTTGGTCTGTAAGGGGGGCAGTGATGTCAGACTGGATGTCTGCAGGGTTGACCAGGGAAAGTAGGGGGACCAGTTCAGGAAAGAGGCTCCTGTCCCTGACCAAGTGGGTATGAAAAAGCACAGATACCATGGTGCCCAGGTAGTCATCTGTAAACTGGGACAGAGAGAGAGGTTATGTGATTATCCTGTGTGAACATAGAGCTGAAAAGGTTTCGCTACATTATTTTATAAAAATGTATTCAAATCAGGTTGTCCCATTGAGGTCAAGTGACCTCAGTATTTTCCATGGAAGACCTGTCTAAGAGGACAACTGATATAAAGTGTGTTGTATTACATGCAATGTTCCCTGGTTCCTGCTGAAGTACTGCAGTATCTGTCGGACTGTGGTGATGTATAATCACTGCCCTCAGAATGGTCGGAGGGATACGGAAATACTCCTGTAACAGAATCACACCACGTACTAAAACCAAGCACCCATAAACCAGACAAGAATATCATAAAAACTGTCACCAAGTAACAATAAACAAACTAAAAAATCTCTACATTACAAATACTCATACCTAGCCATCACTATGCCTTGAGACATCTCCAGACGTGCGTGAAGAATTTACACTCCCCTACATATTTATTTGGACATTTATTTAAACATTTTACTTTGGATCTATAATCCAGCATTTTGATTTGCCGTAAAGTATTTTATGAGGCGACAGTACAGAATGTCGCCTTCTATTTGAGGGTATTTCCATACATAGTGGGGAGAACAAGTATTTGATAACCTGCAAAATCGGCAGTGTTTCCTACTTACAAAGCATGTAGAGGTCTGTCATTTTTATCATAGGTACACATCAACTGTGAGAGACGGAATCTAATCCAGAAAATCACATTGTATGATTTTTAAGTAATTAATTTGCATTTTATTGCATGACATACTGTAAGTATTTGATCATCTATCAACCAGTAGGAATTCTGGCTCTCACAGACCTGTTAGTTTTTCTTTAAGAATCCCTCCTGTTCTCCACTCATTACCTGTATTAACTGCACCTGTTTGAACTCGTTACCTATATAAAAAACACCTGTCCACACACTCAAACAGACTCCAACCTCTCCACAATGGCCAAGACCAGGGAGCTGTGTAAGGACATCAGGGATAAAATTGTAGACCTGCACAAGGCTGGGATGGGCTACAGGACAATAGGCAAGCAGCTTGGTGAGAAGACAACAACTGTTGGCGCAATTATTAGAAAATGGAAGAAGTTCAAGATGACGGTCAATCACCCTCGGTCTGGGGCTCCATGCAAAATCTCACCTCGTGGGGCATCAATGATCATGAGGAAGGTGAGGGATCAGCACAGAACTACACGGCAGGACCTGGTGAATGACCTGAAGAGAGCTGGGACCACAGTCTCAAAGAAAACCATTAGTAACACACTACGCCGTCATGGATTAAAATCATGCATCGCACGCAAGGTCCCCCTGCTCAAGCCAGCGCATGTCCAGGCCCGTCTGAAGTTTGCTAATGACCATCTGAATGATCCAGAGGAGGAATGGGAGAAGGTCATGTGGTCTGATGAGACAAATAGAGCTTTTTGGTCTAAACTCCACTCTCTGTGTTTGGAGAAAGAAGTAGGACAACCCCAAGAACACCATCCCAACCATGAAGCATGGAGGTGGAAACATCATTCTTTGGGGATGCTTTTCTGCAAAGGGGACACCGTATTGAGGGGAGGATGGATGGGGCCATGTATCGCGAGATCTTGGCCAACAACCTCTTTCCCTCAGTAAAAGCATTGAAGATGGGTCGTGGCTGGGTCTTCCAGCATGACAATGACCCGAAACACACAGCCAGGGCAACTAAGGAGTGGCTCCGTAAGAAGCATCTCAAGGTCCTGGAGTGGCCTAGCCAGTCTCCAGACCTGAACACAATAGAAAATCTTTGGAGGGAGCTGAAAGTCCATATTGCCCAGCGACAGTCCCGAAACCTGAAGGATCTGGAGAAGGTCTGTATGGAGGGGTAGGCCAAAATCCCTGCTGCAGTGTGTGCAAACCTGGTCAAGAACTACAGGAAACGTATGATCTCTGTAATTGCAAACAAAGGTTTCTGTACCAAATATTAAGTTCTGCTTTTCTGATGTATCAAATACTTATGTAATGCAATAAAATGCAAATGAATTACTTAAAAATCATACAATGTGATTTTCTGGATTTGTTTTAGATTCCGTCTCTCACAGTTGAAGTGTACCTATGATAAGAATTACAGACCTCTACATGCTTTGTAAGTAGGAAAACCTGCAAAATCGGCAGTGTATCAAATACTTGTTCTCCCCACTATCCGTTTTACTGTTTAGAAATTAAAGCATTATGTATCTAGTCCCCCCATTTGAACGTGTCATAAGTATTTGGACAAATTCACTCATGGTCTAAGTGCCTACAAAGCTAACTTATGGAATTGTTTTAAGATGGTCTACCAAGGATCATTTAGCTATTTGATTTTTAGAACCCCTGTAAGTATCCCAGAAAATATTTTTAAGATTGAATTTGGCCTTACTGCTATTAGCCCATAAACACATTGAGTAACATTCCTACACAGCAAAACATAATTATTTTGACTATCAAAAGGAAGTATGTTTTGAAGTGTCTGTCCTATATCTGAAATAAATTATTATTTATTTGTAAACTGGTACCGGGTTACCTTCAGACGAGTGTGAGGCTTGTGGGCATATTTTTAGCACGCAATGACTACGCCAAACTTTTGACTCTACACACTTGTTGGATGCATTTACATTTAGTTTTGTTTGTGTTTCAGATTATGTTGTGCCCAATAGAAATGAATGGTAAATAATCTGTCATTTTGGAGTCAGTTTTATTGTCAATAAGAATATGTTTCTGAACACTTCTGCATTAAATGTGGATTCTACCATGATGCTACTCATTGGGTGATAGGAATATGGGACCAAACACTCAACTTTTGTCTTCAAATGGGGGGGACTAGATACATTAAGTGCTTTTATTTCTAAACGGTAAAACAGATATGTTTGAAAATACACTCAAATAAAAAGGGGACATCCTGTACTGTCACCTCGTAAAAAGTTTGATCTCAAATTCAAAATGCTGGAGTATAGAGCAAAATTAATATTTTAGCTTCACTGGCCAAATAAATACATTTACATACATTACATTTAAGTCATTTAGCAGACGCTCTTATCCAGAGCGACTTACAAATTGGTGCATTCACCTTATGACATCCAGTGGAACAGCCACTTTACAATAGTGCATCTACATATTTTAGGGGGGGGGGGGGGTTAGAAGGATTACTTTATCCTATCCAAGGTATTCCTTAAAGAGGTGGGGTTTCAGGTGTCTCCGGAAGGTGGTGATTGACTCCGCTGTCCTGGCGTCGTGAGGGAGTTTGTTCCACCATTGGGGAGCCAGAGCAGCGAACAGTTTTGACTGGGCTGAGCGGGAACTGTACTTCCTCAGTGGTAGGGAGGCGAGCAGGCCAGAGGTGGATGAACGCAGTGCCCTTATTTGGGTGTAGGGCCTGATCAGAGCCTGGAGGTACTGAGGTGCCGTTCCCCTCACAGCTCCGTAGGCAAGCACCATGGTCTTGTAGCGGATGCGAGCTTCAACTGGAAGCCAGTGGAGAGAGCGGAGGAGCGGGGTGACGTGAGAGAACTTGGGAAGGTTGAACACTAGACGGGCTGCGGCGTTCTGGATGAGTTGTAGGGGTTTAATGGCACAGGCAGGGAGCCCAGCCAACAGCGAGTTGCAGTAATCCAGACGGGAGATGACAAGTGCCTGGATTAGGACCTGCGCCGCTTCCTGTGTGAGGCAGGGTCGTACTCTGCGGATGTTGTAGAGCATGAACCTACAGGAACGGGCCACCGCCTTGATGTTAGTTGAGAACGACAGGGTGCTGTCCAGGATCACACCAAGGTTCTTAGCGCTCTGGGAGGAGGACACAATGGAGTTGTCAACCGTGATGGCGAGATCATGGAACGGGCAGTCCTTCCCCGGGAGGAAGAGCAGCTCCGTCTTGCCGAAGTTCAGCTTGAGGTGGTGATCCGTCATCCACACTGATATGTCTGCCAGACATGCAGAGATGCGATTCGCCACCTGGTCATCAGAAGGGGGAAAGGAGAAATACGTTGGGGAGTGTATTTGTTAGTACCTATATTACCAGTCACAAATATAAAAAGACCTAATAAATATCAGTCCTACTTCTGTCACTTTGATGAGGAAAAATCCATCACTGGTCACATGTCTTCCTGTCTGCGTCAAACTGGTCAGTACTATCTGTTATGGAAAAACAAACAAATCTTCAAGCTTATCATTTGAATGGTTAAAGGTAATAAATCAAGATGGACAACAGCAACACCGTATCAACAACAATAAACATGTGATTAGAGATTAGTGTTGGCTTGTCATTCAATCACATCAATGTCAGTCAGTTAATCTCATCCAGAGGAAGCGATTTAATGTCCCCTATCAATGACAGGTGTGAAACTGGGTACACCATCTGTTGAAACAATAGCCCTCATGGTAATTGATATAAACTCAGCAAAAATAAATAAAACGTCCCTTTTTCAGGACCCTGTCTTTCAAAGATCATTCGTAAAAATCCAAATAACTTCAGATTTTCATTGTAAAGGGTTTCCCATGCTTGTTCAATGAACCATAAACAATTCGTGAACATGTACCTGTGGAACAGTCGTTGAGACACTAACAGCTTACAGGCAATTAAGGTCACAGTAACAACTTAGGACACTAAAAAGAGGCCTTTCTACTGACTTTCTAAAAACACCAAAATAAAGATCCCTGCTCATCTGCGTGAATGTGCCTTAGGCATGCTGCAAGGAGGCATGAGGACTGCAGATATGGCCAGGGCAATAAATTGCAATGTCCGTACTGTAAGACGCCTAAGACAGTGCTACTTGGAGACAGGACGGACACCTGATCGTCCTCGCAGTGGCAGACCACATGTAACAACACCTGCACAGGATCGGTACATTTAAACCCCAGAAATGTCCGGGAACTTGCAGGTGCCTTGGTGTTAGAGTGGGGTAGCATCTCACAGCAAGAACTGGCAAACGTGGTGTAGTCCATGAGGAGGAGATGCACAGGCCTTGTGACCTGAGGGAAATGTATAGATGACCACCATTCATTCAGGACTGTAGCAGTTTACAATACACACAATGTTGGAATTCTTTATCTGCAGATAAAAGTCTGCCAAGCCCACCTACCCCAAAGCACTGCAGCAGGACCCTCGTTGTCAAGATTGGTCTCCCTCTCTACATAGAGCACCACAGAACCTAGCACATTGAAGCGGGTGTTTTCAGTCACACGTAGGGACGTCATTTGGCTCTCCTCTAGGGCCACCAGCAGCACCATGGTTACACTGGTGGCCTGGTCCACCAGAGGCCATGTGTGTGGTCAGGATCCCCTCCAAGCGGGGCTGCAGGGCCTCCACCCCGCAGTGCAGCACCAGCTGCAGAGCCTGCGTCTGACTGGAGCCTGGCTGACAGGCTAGGCTGAAGTCTGCAGTACAAGTCTAGCCTCCTCACAATGTCTCTGACCAGGCAGGGCTAGGAGTCTGTGGAGGTGCTCTTGGTTTGGCCCTGGCGGTTTCCTTTGGTGTAGTTGGTGCAGAGCGTGCCCACCACTCACAGGCTGGAGGGCTCCTTGGTGAGCAGGGAGAGGAGGCCATTGTTGGTGCAGACGGATGATGCAAAGTTGGCCTGGTCGTAGTCCCAACACAGGGCCAGGAGAGCAGCGTCTAGAAGTGCACTGCTGCCCAGCTGTGGTACTGGCATTGTTCTACTGGCTTAAACCCTATCAGGCCTCCTCCTTTTCCCCCTCCACCCCCAGGGCCAGTGTGGTTAGCACAATACGCCAATAGCCATGTATTGTCCAGGTTGGCTAGCAGGTTCTGGAGCACACCTTCTGGTGTGCTCCAGGTCCTTCTGTAGCTCAATTGGTAGAGCATGGCGCTTGTAACGCCAGGGTAGTGGGTTCGATCCCCGGGACCACCCATACGTAGAATGTATGCACACATGACTGTAAGTCGCTTTGGATAAAAGCGTCTGCTAAATGGCATATATTATTATTATTATTACCTTCTGAGTGAAGTTCAGAGAGTCCAGCTCAGCACAGAGAGCCAGGTCAGCCATGTCTACAATGATGGGATAGTTCCAGTCAGATATTGGCACACCTGGGGCAGGATGTCCTTGGTCTCCTTGTTGACACAGACGGACACGAGCCACTCATCCTGGTCTCTAAGGTGAGCTTCTCAAACAGGGGCATGTTGCAGCACACGTTCTTATCAAAAACCCATCTGGTCGTGTTGCCAGCAGAGCTCCACCATTGACGGGTCCACCAGCACCTTGCTCCACTTATCATAGTTGCACCAGTCTGGGATGCTGAACACCATAGGCGGGTTGGTGGGTGGAGAGTTAAGGGATACAGTGCAGTATTCTCCAACCCATACAGTAGCACTATTACGGAGCAGTTTATTCAGAAAGGTGGCATTGGCATACCTCCAGTACAAAACCCTTGTCATAATTCTGGATGCAGGTGGATATAAAAAAAACAACCATCACAGTTTGCCAAGATCAAGTGATACAGCCTTTGTCAATTCTGCCTCCAAACCACAGTCCGTTCTCCCAGACAAAATACACACAAACGTTTGAGGTTTTCTATGAATCCATCTTCTATTAGTGGTCTATACATGGCAAATGCACTGCCCAGGACACCATAATAAGCGCTCAAGTCAACGCCCTCCAACATGGTGCCACCTGTCCTGACATTTGGGTCCTCTAAAAGTCTGGGCTGATGACGCTACTGGCATTGGCATAAACGTTGTGATTTTCGGTGGAAAAATCGTGTATTCGATCTATCAATTATTCGGTTTCTGTCGAACACGCTGGCGTCCGGGGGACCTTTTCTTGATACAGTGGGTGGCAATGAGCGCACTGGTCTTGCAGCATCGCAAACCAACCCCATAATACAATTTAATACACCAACTAGTAGATTACATTTAAGATAAACAAAAACATTAACACTAAAAAACCAATACACAGCATGCTTCAAACAAGTACATACGCTTTATAATTATTATCGTATCATAGTTGTCAGATTGCAAGTAGCTTAATTTACTTACCAAGGATGCTAAGGGCAAAAACGATTTGCATTCTTAACAGCATTCTCAAAGTACATGGGGGAAAATAGCTTGAAAAGTCCACAGAAATGCTAACTATCCAGTGTATTCAGAAATATAGTCACATTTAGGCCTATTATCCAGGCGCACTACAAAGGCAATAGTTATGCCAATCATCCTTAGTTATTTTACATTCCTGGAACCAAACTCAAAACACCGGTCTTTGTCAAAGCAATTTGGTCGTCTCCCTTATATCTGTTCTTGCTTCCCTACTTCAGATTCCTTTTATGCTTTGCCAAGTAGTGGTCCACTTACATAGTGCGCTAAAATAACATCTCTACCTGCCCCTTCGCCTCCATCATGGCTCCCGTGTCCACCTGCAAATCTATCCGTGAGCAAAAAGTAGCTCAATTAGAAATAGCGGCAAAAATATATATTTTAAAACAGGTACGAACAAAAGGGCTGTGAAATGCACATTACGGATTTAGCAAACAAACTTCTGCCGGTTATGAAATATTAATACGTCGTGTTCATTAACTCAGAGATCCTATTAAATTAGTATTCTAATTCCGAATTATGGATGAAACCCTCTCAGTGCATTGTCGAACGCGAGCCTCTTCTCTTGAAAGGTCAAAAGCGCCGGAGACACCGGACATGATGGTGGTTGCCAAAGTCAATTAATGTGGTTGAACAAAAATATAGAATTGGGGCTGATACTGAACATTTAAAAATGACCTTTTCATGGATGATCATGCCAAGAAATGCGGTCGTCGTTTACAATAAACAAAGATTTAATAAACACATCAGAACGTATGAAATAGGCCTATATAAACCTTATCCAATAATACAAATGTTTAATAAATCCTATTCTTATTTTTACTTGAAAATGACATACCCAAATCTAACTGCCTGTAGCTCAGGCCCTGAAGCAAGAATATGCATATTCTTGATACCATTTGAAACACTGACGTTTGTGGAACTATGAAATTAATGTAGGAGAACACATTAGATCTGGTCAAATAAACAATTTTTTAAAGTTTGTTATTATCATCTTTGAAACGCAAGAAAGGCCATACATTAAGATAGGAGCCTAGGTGTAATTTAGATTGTCCACAAGATGGCAGCAGTGTACCACAAAGTTTGATCTCACTACACAATATTTTGCAGCAAGTCTGCCAGGAGTATGCTGAATTTGTCAATTTATACATTTAAGTACATAACTAAAGAACATACAAAAATGATATGGTACTAATAAACATTTTAAGTTTACATACTTCCAGAAAGTCACGGAGGGAGGGGGTGGAGCCAGAGACAGCAGTGGGGTCAAACTGTAAACCCAATTCACAGCTCTGGAACCTTCAGGATGACACATTCAGTCATTTAAGTACCTAATTTACCTTCAGAGGTGAATGTATCAAACCAGCTGCCATGATGTGTTTTGTTGTGCACCAGTCTAAAACAATAGCATGTTATTTTTTTTGGTAATAGCTACTGTAAATTGGACACTGCAGTTATATTAACAATAATTTAAGCTTTCTAGCCATATAAAACATGTCTATGTCCCCGAAAGTTGGCTGTTGTATACAACGTTTTCTAGTCACATTATCGCATATTGAGCATCAATCGTCCCGGTTTAGGGATACCAATCCCGTAGAGGTTTTAAGTAAGCTATTTAGTCTGGTGTTTGATATAGGCTCAAATAGGATAAGGGACTATATGTTCAAGAGTGGCTAGTTTCTCAGTGTTTTAATAGCTGGAAACCAGTAGGCCTGCCTACCCGCACCCCCCCCCAAAAAAAACATCTTCCTTTCTCAGTAAAATGAATGGAGAATCTATAGCCCTCTAACTCAACACAGCCAGTTCCACTGCATTTTTTCCATTGTTACCCCCTAATCTGGGACTGATTTAGACCAGGAACACCAGATGCAATTAATTATCAGGTAGAACAGAAAAACAGCAGGCTCCAGACCACATAGGGTAAGAGTTGAATACCCATCCCTAGAGTAGGGTTTCCCCAAACTCAGTCCTGGGGTCCAACTGGGTGCACGTTTTGTTTTTGCCCTCACGCCACACAGCTGATTTAAAGAACTCATCAAGCTTTGATGATTTTAATCAGCTGTGTAGTGCTAGTGCCAAAACCAAAACTTCCACCCAGGGGACCCCAAGGACAGAGTTTGGGAAACCCTGGTCTAGAGATAGTCAAGTGAAAATAAACTACCAAGAGTTACAATACCATGTTCAATAGGAAAGAAAAACAACATGCTGGATGGTTTAACTTTAAAACTTTGTTCAATACTTCAATGCAATTGGGTATGTACATTTTACAACATGGTTAGCAAAGATGTAATTTTAAGCATTTAAAAATACATTTTAAATACACCTTAATGGAAATTGAAAAAGGTTCATTAACACAGTTGCTCTTTTCTGCAGAAAAAGTGCCAAGATTAAAATTTAATTCAGGACTTCCCCACAAAACAAGATTCTGTACATACATGCTAGGTTTCTAACAGTTCAGTGACACTGCCCTAACTAAACATACACAGATATTTGTAAGAAAAACACTCCATCTGATGTGAAGTTAAATCTTAATGAATACATTTAAAAAGTAGAGGACATGCCTTTTGAAATAAAAAAATACAAAAAGATTTTCCTTTAAGGATTTTCTTTTAACGCAAAGCTGCATGTATTGTACAATATCCATTGTACAATAAAAAAAAAACGGGTATAATTCACATAAAAATGAACTAGATGTACATGTCAAATAGCCCACCCATAAACAATTACAAAGTAAGCTCTCCCTTGATAGAAGTGCCAGGCCCCCTTTAAGGAGCAGGTTGATCCTCCTAGGGGCCATGTCAGGCTTATGGGGCCAACTCTCAACCAACCGCTAAAGTGGGTATGGATAGGGCTGCATATTTGAAAATGCTATAGAATAGGGTGTCCATTGTTTGTTTGTTTGTGTATATATATATATATATATTAGAATGGTGAAAAATGTTTACGCAATGTGCACCGTTCAAAGCAGCAAAAATCAAAGAAATTGATAGATCCTTTGGATCATGGACTTTTGATTAGTTAATCTCCCCCCATTTTGGGATCAAGTGTGGGAAAAAATACATTCATAGTCTGGAAATATTTAGTGTCGGCAAAAAACTAAAAACTATGCGCCCTGTAGTGTAACTAGTCTGTCAGTTCAGTTTTATAGGGCGATGATTTCCAGAAAGGCAATGAGAGAACAGGCTAAAAGGACTGGTATGGGTTTTAACCCTCAGTCCTTCAGATGTTTGGCAAAATGACATGCATGATTAGCTGGGATAGGGCACAGTTGGATTCACCTAACAACTTTGTTCGCATGGCACAATTAAATTTAGAACAAGAACAGAGCAAATGGACCAGAATTTCCTTTCCGATTTGAGTGTTTTGATATTAGAGGCTTGATTGTCTCCGACTTATAAAACACTTCCAAAGAGAGAGAGAAAAAAAGACGACATGGGTGGTGATGTTTGATCATGTTAGGAAGGAGGTTTGTATGGCACCATATACATGACCAGCTAATGTACAAGTCCATAATATCAACAAAAGGGCCAAATGGACATGGTACGGTAACCGTTTTAGGTGTCATTTTTTCCTTACAGTTTGTCATCAATAAAGTGTCTATGATCTGGTTAGGCCGCATGAAATAACAAGTACTAGGTACAATATCTGACAATGTATCATGGTATATTTCTCTACAACTCTCCCAAGTCTGGGCAGAAACATCCAGACATAACGCTGCTTCTTCCTACTGCATTTAAAAAGGCTTTAAAGCCATATAATAAAACAAATTCCTAAAACAAACAAAACTACTAGGCAGGTTGGGTTTATACCACAGTGACGAGGATTGCTGTTTATATGCTGGTGGTGCTACACATTGGGCTGTTTCAGGACCCAGCCATCCATCCATCTGCCCCCAGTAACAGACAGGGGTGAAATCTACATTAGTTATAATTCAATACTAGACATTTATCCATAAAAATAACCTTGGTTGAGTAAAAATACATTGAAATATACAAATGACAAATAAAAACGTTACTATAAAAGAAAAATGTCAGTAACACATCACTTGAGAAGCGGGGAACATTTAGTCAAACGAACTGTCTGTCCCTTGATGCTAATTTCTTGAAAGTGATACTAATTGATTAGTTATTGGCAAAGTGTCCTATTAATTAAAGCCAACTATTGTTTAAACAGAAGTACAAATTATACAGGAAGCTGTGAATTTGTTTAATTTGATTTGACATAGCATGGGGATATCCTACCATCAATGTTATTTTCCAATCAACAGCCTTGGAGAACACCTACATAAAACATAGGCAGAAAAAAGCAAATGCAACATTGTGAAATGGGGTAAAATAACACATTGCGTTTACAACAAGTGTCTACAAAACAAAGAAATTCAGCTAGAGGAATGCATAATGAGATCCTATAGGCTACTGGTAAAAATGTTGTAAAAACCCCAAGCTGGAAAGAAAAGATAAGCTATGTACCCACACACAAAAACACACACACTTTACTGGCCATTCCGGTTCAAATTCGTCTGTAGCCAAAGAGTGTCACTGTCAACAGTCCCATGAAAGCACCAAAGGGAGCAAGTATAATCCTCTTCTCTGTCAGCTAACACATTCAGTCCAGACAGACAGCACCTTGGCCCCTCCGAGAAGAAGCAGGGAGAAAGAAACTGCTCCTGATAAAAAGCCAGTCAAAAGGAGGAGCCTTCTTGATCTTGCCCACAGTAATGTGATTTAAACGTGTGGCTTTGTAAATGATTTTTAACCAGATGTTGCTTCAAAAATGTGACTTTGCATTGTCGTTATCGATGGGGGGGGGGGGGGGGGGAACCTATGGTGGGTAAAAAGAGAGAAAAAGTGAAACCTTATACAGTAATGGCAATGTTGTAATCCAAAGAGGGCTTTTTACATGTCTGTGTTGGTTTATTCAATCATTCATCATCTCTTCCGTCCATCTATTCCAGGGATCAGTCTGGGGGAAGAAGCTCGTGCAGACGAAACCGTTCTCGAACATGTGGCCTCACATCCTCATTCTGGAGCACAGGAGACAGACTATATTAATACCACAGTGATATGAACCTAAACCGATGATTTAAAGAGATGATTTCTCTGTAGTGGCGAAGAACATTTCATTTCGTAAAAGACTTTGGGTTACTAAAAATGAATATTGGGGGCATCGCAAAGCACATGTCAATGACAGCTCAAGCATGTATGACTTACAAATAAACAAATTATTACTAGACAAGCATTAGTAAAACACGTTTAAAAAATGTAGTTTGTATGTACCAGCTCAACAAGCTTCTCCAAGAACGGGACAAGCTTCAGGAGTTCATTGTCATTTTTGTCCATGAACCAGCTCTCAATGGGAATCCCATTGGAAAGCTGTAGGGATATAGGAAGGTATATTCTGTATTGTACAACAGCATATATCAATTCTCTGAATATCATTTAAAATGCAAAAAAAATAAAAAAATAGGCTTAATTTTGCTGTGCTAGGTTGGGTTACAGATTAGAGGTCGGCCGATTAGGATTTTCAATTTTTTTTTTTTTTTTTTTTCACCTTTATTTAACCAGGTAGGCTAGTTGAGAACAAGTTCTCATTTGCAACTGCGACCTGGCCAAGATAAAGCATAGCAGTGTGAACAGACAACACAGAGTTACACATGGAATAAACCATTAACAAGTCAATAACACAGTAGAAAAAATGGGCAGTCTATATACAATGTGTGCAAAAGGCATGAGGAGGTAGGCGAATAATAGAATTTTGCAGATTAACACTGGAGTGATAAATGATCAGATGGTCATGTACAGGTAGAGATATTGGTGTGCAAAAGAGCAGAAAAGTAAATAAATAAAAACAGTATAAAAACAGTATGGGAATGAGGTAGGTGAAAATGGGTGGGCTATTTTCCTATAGACTATGTACAGCTGCAGCGATCGGTTAGCTGATGTTTGAAGTTGGTGAGGGAGATAAAAGTCTCCAACTTCAGCGATTATTGCAATTCGTTCCAGTCACAGGCAGCAGAGTACTGGAACGAAAGGCGGCCAAATGAGGTGTTGGCTTTAGGGATGATCAGTGAGATACACCTGCTGGAGCGCGTGCTACGGATGGGTGTTGCCATCGTGACCAGTGAACTGAGATAAGGCGGAGCTTTACCTAGCATGGACTTGTAGATGACCTGGAGCCAGTGGGTCTGGCGACGAATATGTAGTGAGGGCCAGCAGACTAGAGCATACAAGTCGCAGTGGTGGGTGATATAAGGTGCTTTAGTGACAAAACGGATGGCACTGTGATAGACTGCATCCAGTTTGCTGAGTAGAGTGTTGGAAGCCATTTTGTAGATGACATCGCCGAAGTCGAGGATCGGTAGGATAGTCAGTTTTACTAGGGTAAGCTTGGCAGCGTGAGTGAAGGAGGCTTTGTTGCGGAATAGAAAGCCGACTCTTATGCCATTATGCCATGCCATTTAGCAGAAGCTTTTATCCAAAGCGACTTACAGTCATGTGTGCATACATTCTACGTATGGGTGGTCCCGGGGATCGAACCCACTACCCTGGCGTTACAAGCGCCATGCTCTACCAACTGAGCTACAGAAGGACCACACTCTTGATTTGATTTTCGATTGGAGATGTTTGATGTGAGTCTGGAAGGAGAGTTTGCAGTCTAGCCAGACACCTAGGTACTTATAGATGTCCACATATTCAAGGTCGGCCGATTTTTATTTATTTATTTGTAATAATGACAATTACAACAATACTGAATGAACACTTATTTTAACTTAATATAATACACCAATAAAATCAATTTAGCCCCAAGTAAATAATGAAACATGTTCAATTTGGTTTAAATAATGCAAAAACAAAGTGTTGGAGAAGAAAGTAAAAGTGCAATATGTGCTATGTAAGAAAGCTAATGTTTCAGTTCCTTGCTCAGAACATATGAAAGCTGGTGGTTCCTTTTAACATGAGTCTTCAATATTCCCAGGTAAGAAGTTTTAGGTTATAGTTATTATAGGACTATTTCCCTCTATACCATTTGTATTTAATTAACCTTTGACTATTGGATGTTCTTATAGGCACTTTAGTATTGCCAGTGTAACAGTATAGCTTCCGTCCCTCTCCTCGCTCCTCCCTGGGCTCAAACCAGCAACACAACGACATCAGCCACAATCGAAGCAGCGTTACCCATGCAGAGCAAGGGGAACAACTACTAGAAGGCTCAGAGCGAGGGATGTATGAAACGCTATTAGCACGCGCTAACTAGCTAGCCATTTCATTTCGGTTACACCAGTCTCATCTCGGGAGTTGATAGGCTTGAAGTCATAAACAGCGCAATGCTTGACGCACAACGAAGACCTGCTGGCAAAACGCACGAAAGTGCTGTTTGAATGAATGTTTACGCGCCTGCTTCTGCGATCACCGCTCAGTCAGATACTTAGATACTTGTATGCTCAGTCACATTATACGCAACGCAGGACACGCTAGATAATATCTAGTAATATCCTCAACCATGTGTAGTTAACTAGTGATTAATGTTTTTTTTATAAGATAAGTTTAATGCTAACTAGCAACTTACCTTGGCTTACTGCATTCGTTGCACTCCACTCCTTGTGGAGTGCAACGAGAGAGAGGCAGGTCGTTATTGCGTTGGACTAGTTAACTAAGGCAACAAGATTGGATCCCCCGAGCTAACAAGGTGAAAATCTGTCGTTCTGCCCCTGAACGAGGCAGTTAACCCACCGTTCCTAGGCCGTCATTGAAAGTAAGAATGTGTTCTTAACTGACTCGCCTAGTAATATAAAAAGGTTAAAAAATATATAAAATACATATAAAAATTCAAAATCGACCCCCAAAAATACAGCTCTAATTAATCGGCCAACCTATATTACAGATGTCACTTGTTGCTGAAAGGCTCACCTGATATGCAAAGGCTTGTGGTGAATTGTCAATAATGACGGTCTTGGACAGGTCTCTTCCAAGGATGTTCAGGTCCTTGATGTAGTTCCCTTGTACGCAGACACAATGCTCACGAAATAACCTGTGTCTAGGGATAGTGGAGAGGAAAATAAATAAAAGTCTAAAAGTCTGTTTGAATATTTCAGTCAAAACAACAATGTTGACAACTGAACATCACATGCAGGCAGAACACTATACATGCATGTCAAAGCTACGGCTTGGTATTCTATTACAAAAACACGGCTGATACTTCCAATGCATCTAAATGAAGGGGTAGAAAGAAACATGAGAAATAAACATTTAACTTACCTAACCAACTGTTTCTTAGGATCCAAGATGTTGAGCAACTTGTCTGCATAAACCTTCTTTGAGGCAGTGAAGAGAATGATCTAACAAGGGGAAGACAACCGAATAATTTTCTCATTTCAGAGTAGCTTAAAGCAAGTAACTGCACTCTTTCCATATACTGTTACAATTAAATAAGAGAAAAGGAAGCCCACTTTACCTCATAGATTTGAGACATGCACTCCAGGAACTCTCGGAAGAACGGCCTTAAACGCACATACACCTGCAGACAAGCAAAGTATCAGTTATTTGTACAAAGTATTCAGAGGCCCCCGTTTCTCCTAGAAACTGATTCTGCATCTCCAACTTTCACCTGTGGCTGTCTACAATGGCACAGCTTTAGCACCCTCTGGTGGAAAAGTAATATGCTTAATTATGTCCCATTTAAAACAGAAACGCCTCAATGTCAGACCAAGGACTTCTGTATACCTGGTAAATGACATCTTGAAACAGGACCGGGAAGGTTAGTGCTGCATCGTCCAGCTCATTCAAGCTACAGTGCACCAATGTCTCATCCTGGTAGGAATCACAAAAATAGTTGTAAGTTGCAAACCACCACAACAATACCCGTTAAGTGGAAGTACCATTTACAGTAAAAATAAATATATGTTTGACCCGAAAAATGTGGTCGGAGGCTCCATACGGAAGGTGTGACAATTGCAGAGCCTCCGGAGGCTGTATTAACAAACTCACTTCCTTCACAACAGCTTACTCAACAGCCCGGATCTGCTCCGGGAAGCGCAAGAAGTATGAATGCGCTGACATCTGCAGAGGCCGTATCACTGTAAAATATGCACGGCCAATGCAGATGACGGATTGAAGTGCACCATGTTATCATCACTCACCAGGTCGAGAACCAGGGAGAACTCTGGCGTACTGCGGGTCTTCAGTGGGAGGGCAGGCTTCCTGGTCAGCTGTTCCTCAGTCAGTGGAGGTACATGCTTGATGAAGAAATACCTGGACCAATCCAAACCAAACCGTTCAAAAAAGGTAAATACAGGACTTAATGAAATCACACAACAACAAAAAATAAACGACACTGAACAAAAATATAAACGCAACATGTAGTGTTGGTCCCATGTTTCATGAGCTGAAATAAAAGATCCCAGAAAAGTTCCATGAGCACAAAAAGCTTAATACTCAAGTTGAGCACACATTTGTTTACATCCCTGTTAGTGAGCATGTCTCTGCCAAGATAATCCATCCACCTGACAGGTGTGGCATATCAAGAAGCTGATTAAACAGCATGATCATTACACAGGTGCACCTTGTGCTGAAAAAAAACAAGCAACTAAAATGTGCAGTTGCCACAACAATGTCACACATGTCTCAAGTTAAGGAATCGTGCAGTTGGCATGCTGACTGCAGGTACAGTTGAAGTCGGAAGTTTACATACACCTTAGCCAAATACATTTACACAGTTTCACAATTCCTGACATTTAATCAAAGTAAAAATTACCTGTTTTAGGTCAGTTAGGATCACCACTTTATTTTAAGAATGTGAAAGGTCATAATAATAGTAGAGCGATTTATTTCAGCTTTCATTTCTTTCATCACATTCTCGGGAGGTCAGAAGTTTACATACACTCAATTAGTATTTGGTAACATTGCCTTTAAATTGTTTAATTTAGGTCAAACGTTTTGGGTAGCCTTCCACAAGCTCCCACAATAAGTTGGTTGAATTTTGACCCATTTCTCCTGACAGAGCCGGTGTAATGGAGTCAGGTTTGTCAGGTCCTCCTTGATCGCAGACGCCTTTTCAGTTCTGCCCTCAAATTTCTATAGGATTGAGGTCAGGGCTTTGATGGCCACTCCAATACCTTGACTTTGTTTTCTTTAAGCCATCTTGCCACAACTTTGAAAGTATGCTTGGGGTCATTATCCATTTGGAAGAACCATTTGCGACCAAGCTTTAACTTCCTGACTGATGTCTTGAGATGTTGCCTCAATATATTCACTTAATTGTCCTCCCTCATGATGCCATCTATTTTGTGAAGTGCAACAGTCCCTCCTACAGAAAAGCACCACAACATGATGCTGCCAACCCCGTGCTTCACGGTTGGGATGGTGTTTTTCAGCTTGCAAGCCTCCCCTTTTTCCTCCAAACATAACGTCATTATGGCCAAAGTTATATTTTTGTTTCATCAGACGAGAGGACAATTCGCCAAAAAGTACGATCTTTGTCCCCATGTGCAGTTGCAAACCGTAGTCTAGCTTTTTCATGGCGGTTTTGGAGCACTGGCATCTTCCTTGCTGAGCAGCCTTTCAGGTTGTCGATATAGGACTCGTTTTACTGTGGATATAGATACTTTTGTTTCCTCCAGCATCACCACAAGGTCCTTTGCTGTTGTCCTGGGATTGATTTGCACTTTTCGCACCATAGTACGTTCACCTTTAGGAGACAGAACACGTCTCCTTCCTGAGCAGTATGACGGCTGCGCGGTCCCATGGTGTTTATACTGGCGTACTGTTGTTTGTACAGTTGAACGTGGTATCTTCAGGTGTTTGGAAATTGCTCCCAAGGATGAACCAGACTTGTGGAGATCTACAAAAATAAATTCTGAGGTCTTTGATGATTTATTTTGATTTTGCCGTGATGTCATGCAAAGTGGCACTGAGTTTGAAGGTAAACCTTGAAATACATCCACAGGTACACCCCCAATTGACTCAAATGACGTCAATTAGCCTATCAGAAGCTTCCAAAGCCATGACATAATTCCAGAAAATTTTCCAAGCTGTTTAAGAACAAATTCTTATTTACAATGACAGCCAATCCAGGACAACTCTGGGGCAATTGTGCGCTGCCCACTGGGACTCCCATCACGGCCGGATGTAATACAGCCTGCACATATGGTGACTTTTTCCACTTCGTTACATTACAGCCTTCTAAAATGGATTACATTTACATAAGTATTCAGACCCATTGCTCAGAACTTTGTTGAAGCACCGTCGGCCTTCACGCTACAAGCTTCACACACACCCCGTACTTGGGGAGTTTCTCACATTCTTCTCTGCAGATCCGATCGAGGATTGGATGGTTGGATGGGGAGAGTCACTGCACAACTATTTTCAGGTCTCTCCAGAGATGTTCGATCGGGTTCAAGTCCGGGCTCTGGCTGGGCCACTCAAGGATATCCCGAAGCCACTCCTGTGTTGTCTTGGCTGTATGCCTAGGGTCGTTGTCCTGTTGGAAGGTGAACCTTCGCCCCAGTCAGAGGTCCTGAGCAGGTTTTCATCAAAGAGCTCTGCACATTGCTCTGTTCACCTTTCCCTCAATACTGACTAGTCTCCCAGTCTCTGCCGGTGAAAAACATCCCCACAGCATGATAATAATAATATATGCCATTTAGCAGACGCTTTTATCCAAAGCGACTTACAGTCATGTTGCCACCACCATGCTACAGCGTAGGGATGATGCCAGGTTTCCTCCAGACGTGACACTTGGCAATCAGGCCAAAGAGCTCAATCTTGGTTTCATCAGAGCAGAGAACTTTGTTTCTAATGGTCTGAAAATCCTTTAGATGCCGTTTGGCAAACTCCAAGCGGGCTGTCATGTGTCTTTTACTGAAGAGTGGCTTATGTCTGGCTACTCTACCATAAAGGCCTGATTTCTGTAGTGCTGCAGAGATTGGAGAACCTTCCAGAAGGACAACCCATCTCCACAGAGGAAGTCTGTCAGAGTGACCATGGGTTCTTGGTCACCTCCCTGACCAAGGCCCTTCTCCACAGATTGCTCAGTTTGGCAGGGCGGCCAGCTCTAGGAAGAGTCTTGGTGGTTCCAAACTTCTTCCATTTAAGAATGATGGAGGCCACTGTGTTCTTGGGGACCTTCAATGCTGTATACATTTTTTGCTACCTTTCCCCAGGTCTGTGTCTCAACACAATCTTGTCTCGGAGCTCTACAGACAATTCCTTCAACCTCATGGCTTGGGATTTGCTCAGACATACTGTGGGACCTTACATAGACAGGTGTGGGCCTTTCCAAATCATGTCCAACCAATTGAATTTACCACCAGAGCATTCCAATCGAGTCGTAGAAACAACAAGGATGTTAAATGCAAACAGGATGCAAGAGAGTGGAGGTCGAGCGATTAAATCAGAATCGGCGATTAATTAGGGCCGATTTCAAGTTAACTGCCTCGTTCAGGGGCAGAAAGACAGATTTTCACCTTGTCGGCTCGGGGGGTCCAATCTTGCAACCCTAGTTAACTAATCCAACGCAATAACGACCTGCCTCTCTCTCGTTGCACTCGACAAGGAGACGGACTGCCTGTTACGCAAATGCAGTAAGCCAAGGTAAGTTGCTAGCTAGCATTAAACTTATCTTATAAAAAAACAATAATCACTAGTTAACTACACGTGGTTGATAATATTACTAGATATTATCTAGCGTGTCCTGTGTTGCATATAATCTGACTGAGCATACAACATCTAAGCATCTAAGTATCTAAGTATCTGACTGAGATGTGGTAGGCAGAAGCAGGCGGGTAAACATTCATTCAAACAGCACTTTCATGCGTTTTGCCAGCAGCTCTTCGTTGTGCGTCAAGCATTGCGCTGTTTATGACTTTAAACCTATCAACTCCCGAGATGAGGCTGGTGTGACCGAAGTGAAATGGCTGGCTAGTAGGCGCGCGCTAATAGCGTTTCAAACTTCACTCGCTCTGAGCCTTGGGGTGGTTGTTACCCTGGCTCTGCATGGGTAACGCTGCTTCGATGTGGTGGCTGTTGTCGTTGTGTTGCTGGTTCAAGCCCAGGGAGGAGCGAGGAGAGTGACGGAAGCTATACTGTTACACTGGCAATACTAAAGTGCCTATAAGAACATCCAATAGTCAAAGGTTAATGAAATACAAATGGTATAGAGGGAAATAGTCCTATAATAACTACAACCTAAAACTTCTTACCTGGAAGACTCATGTTAAAAGGGACCACCAGCTTTCATATGTTCTCATGTTCTGAGCAAGGAACTGAAACGTTAGCTTTCTTACATAGCACATATTGCACTTTTACGTTCTTCTCCAACACTTTGTTTTTGCATTATTTAAACCAAATTGAACATGTTTCATTATCTACTTGGGGCTAAATTGATTTTATTGATGTATTATATTAAGTTAAAATAAGTGTTAATTCAGTATTGTTGTAATTATTACAAATACATTTTTTTAAATAAAATAAATAAATAAATATATAAATATATATAAAACAGTTTTTTTCCCCCTAAAACCGTCCGATTAATCGGTATCTGCTTTTTTTTTTAGGTCCTCCAATAAATCGGTATCGGCGTTGAAAAATCATAGTCGGTCGACCTCTACAAGAGAGCACAATTTTCAGTCTCATAGTAAAAGGTCTGAATACTTATATAAATAAGCTGTTTTATTATTTGTAAATACATTTGCAGAAATATCTAAACATGTTTTCACTTTGTCATTATGAATTATTGTATGTAGATTAATTGATTTGTTAGGTAATCCATTTTAGAATGCTGTAATGTAACAAAATGTGGAAAAATGGAAGGGGTCTGAATGCATTCCGAATGCACTGTAGATACAGTGACAAGATCCTGAGGCTCATTGTCATGCCATTCAGCCGCTGCCACCACCTCATGTTTGAGCATAATTCACAACCCAGTTCTTACATGGCCTGCATACTCACCAATTGAGCATGTTTGGGATGCTCTGGATTGACATTTATGACAGCATGTTCCAGTTCCCGCCAATATCCAGAAACTTTGTGGTAGTGGGACCACCGGCCACTATCAACAGCCTGATCAACTCTCGGCAAAGTACATGCATCTCGAGACAAATAGTGGTCACACCCTAATAACTGTGACTAACAGTTGCATGTCCGTATTCCTAGTCATGTGAAATCCGTAGATTATGGCCTAATGAATTGATTTCAATTGACTGATTTCCTTATATGAACTGTAACGCTTCGAATTTGTTGCAGGTTGAGTTAATATTTTTGTTCAGTACATTTTCCTTTTTTATATTCACATGATCAAAATGAATTCTAAGTATTCATATTTTGGCCTTAACTAAGGCTGGAATATTTTGCGTAAGAGGGAGCAGATTGGTACTTACGGGTCAAAGACCTCCCAGTCCTCCTCGTATGTCCCCTCTGCAGGGGCTGTGGGCTGTGCATCCACATAGCCTCCCACTGGAGGGGCGTCTGGGGCTGAGAGGATAGGAGGGAGGAGACCAAGAGAAATGGGCAGGAGAGAGAAGTGAGCATGATCCTTGTCCATTATGACATGGACACCAAGAAGACATTTATCTCCAGCTACCTGTGAGAGGAGGCATGTCTGTGACGACCTCCTCTTCCTCGATGGGTACTTCTGGAGAGTGTGGGGGCCGCAGGGGGGGCAGCATGTTGCTGGAGTAAAGGGGCATAGTCGTACACACTTCCTCGGTGGTGGTGCCAGTGCAGGTGGGGGTCTCCTCCACAGTCTCCATGTCGAGCTGCTTGACAATCTCCTCAGCCTCCAACGCCTGGTCTGGGGAGTCCGAACCTGACGTGGCTGAAAATTACATTAGATTACTATATTTATACTACTTATTACCGTAGTTCTGCAGGGAAGTTAGACTTGACCACAATATAAAAAATACAATAACATAAATGAGCATCATACAAGGTTGAATGAAGACCGAGGTAATATAGTAGGCCATTTACCAGCGCAGTGACTAGAGACAAACATGGAACAATGTGGGCCAATCTAACATATTTTAAGTCAAGTTTCTGCAGAGTAATTGGCACTCTTCGACCTAGCATCATTTTGGTGTATTACCATTTTTATTTGCTGGTGAGAAGAAGTTGAAGACTGGAGAGAAGATGGTTCCCAGGAGAGTGGTTCTAGGCGGACTGGTCAAAGTCTCTGCCGCCTCTTCCAGCTTCCCATTGGGCTTCACAGGCTTACTACTCGTGTCATGGTTCGTGTCATGGTTTGTCGCTTCTGTGGTTTAGGGTGAGGAGCAGGTAAGAACAACATGATATGTCGCTTTATCAAGGGATGCAAACTCCTGTAAAAAGGCTTGTTGGCGTACAAGGTATGATTACTGAACAGAATAACATTTCACTCTTTTTCCAAACTCACCCCCGTTGACTGAATTTCTCCTGCTGACCCTGGAGATGGTCCTCCTGGGGGCATCGCCACCTTGTGGTGTGGAAGAGATCAGGTTGTCGTCTACGTCGCAGTTGAGCCGCGTCTTCTTTGCTGGGTTCTCCTGCTCTACCTGAAGTAGAAACACAACTCTCATATCAGAACTGATGGGAGGAGTATAACTTTAGAATAAAACCACATTTTAAAAAAATCTTAAAGTATTCAACATTTTGAATCTTCCCACTAGCAGATGGCCAAAGGAATTCTGACTCATATCTGGTTGGATGTACAATGGACTTGTAGTATGCCAAGTAACAATGGTCCAAGACAAAGAAACCATATGCCTTCCCAGAGGGATTTTTTCTCTCCTGAAATATTGTTTCAGCCAACCCTAGCTACTTACTTGGGCTGCATGATTAATCAAATTCAGATAGAAATTGCGATATTGATGTGCAATATCCATATCACAAGAGGCTGCGATTCTCTACGTTCTTTCACACTAGACTACGGTACCGTCGCCAATAAGATTCCCTAGACTCCATTCACTCTCTACATGCACAGAGGATGCTGACCAATCACAAGCGGGCTCTCGCTCCCTGCAAGTCATGCTGGCTAATCATAAGCATCCCACAGAGCACACAGTTAGATGCTGGTGAGGAGAGAAAGGGCTTTACCCCAGAAACATGAGTGCTGCTAATGCTAACGAGAACAGCGATTTGGTGCCAAAGGGGTCATCTTCAGTGGCCTGGCAGTATTCCAGCAACAGGCAAACCGTTGTCAACCAAATGCATGTGTTGTGCAAAAAGTGCCTCAAGAGTTGTAGCGACAATACAACAAATGCATTCAATCATTCGAAGAACCATCCCCTACTTCACAACGATTGCATGGTGAAAAAAAAAAAAACGCCGGACAGCAACAAAGCCCCTCAGCCACAGCTAGTCACATACGTTAAAACAGGAATTAACGAGGGTAACACCCTACGAAAAAACATCCCGCAGGACACATAGAAATCACCCAGCCAAAGAAAGGATTCACATTTAGTCAGCAAAGCTGTCTATTAAATTTTTTATTTTTTATTTAAAAAGAGGATAAACAATCTGGACAGGAAACAAGATTCCATCTCTCAAGTCACCATCCAAACGCTGTACAGCAAAATTAAGGGATCATTTGAAACAGAGCTTACATGATTATTACGTGACTACAACAACATAGGCCTGTCTTTGGTCTATTACAACATAGGGATAGAAATTGCCAGGGACCTCACAATGTGATATTATCACTTGACTTTGGTGTCGATACGTATGCATTGCGATTCGACACTGATTTTTATTGTTATTCAATGTGCCAAACATATTGCTGCCCATATGTATGTATGCTGCAGAGGGATAAGAGAGCCATGAGAAAACGAGTTGAACAGTCAAGGAAATAAGTGATGAAAAACTACAATTATTTAAAAAAAGATATCGAACGAGCTGTGAAGGGAAAATGCTGGAGTTTGTGCAAGTACAGCCAACTAGAGCAAAAATAATATTGTAATAGTCAAAACAATTCAATATAGCGTTACAAATAACCCAATATGTAATTATCCCCCCATCACTAATAATAACAACCAAGCCCTACATTAGTTTGACAGTATGCTACATTTTATTGATAAGGAGTTTCAACTGAAAGGTCTGTGCTTGCAAACATCATAGGCTACTTCCCCAGAGATAACAAGAAAAAAAACATAGCTCTGGGGTTAAGAGAAGCTTTAGCTGCTTGGGGCCTGAACGAGGAGCATTAAGTGTGCATAACGATCACGGTGTACACATGGGCAAGGCCATCGCGTTGAATGACTGGACCAGACTGCACGTTGTAAATTGGTAGGTTACATGTTTTTAAATGAACTTTGACTTATAATGATGTTTCAGCCTACTAATACATAAATACAGGATATAATCTTCCTATTCCATCTGCAACCTATGGCTGGCTGAATAAATAATGAACTTCGCTTAAAATAAATTAACTTGAAGAAATCCATGGTAAAATAGAAACTCATGTTATTCATTGGTTAAATGAACAACATGCTATACACTTATAGCACACTATATTTCAAGGATCATCAACTAGATTCAGCCGCGGGACAATTTTCTCTTCAGTGGATGGTCAGGGGGCAAGAACATACTTACAAATAACTTGTAGGCTGCAAATTGACCACAATAAGCTCCAAAAATATATAATATGACTAAAACATAATTCCAACCTGTTCACATTTGTATGCCTTCACATCTCTCCATGCGTGGGAATACTTGAGAAAATATTTCCTAAATTAAAACCTCTTGGAGCAGATTTCCTGGTGTTTTTACAGTCTATTATGTCCAACAATGGGGGCAAGGGGGCTCAGAAAACAAATGAAACCACCTGCAAGCCAAATCTGACCCGCCAGTTGGGGAACCCTGCTATAGTTTGATGATCATGTTAAATTAGGTTTGTTAATATGTATGTGCTGTAATCCTATCACCATATGTATAACAATATTGGAAAATATTAGCTTAATTTGGTTTTGTATTCATTTAGCACAGTATGTATTAACTCATGATCTCATTTTAGAAATGATGTTTTCTACCCAGACGTGTTTTAAACATGTCTGATGGAATTAGCAAGTTTTCACCCATGTGTTAGAAAATCGCAAGTTTAATATCCCAAAAAAATGGCAATTATTTTTTTCTCCCCCCAATCATACAGCCCCACTACCCACTATCCTTCTGCAATCTCTAGAGCCACCGCTAAAATTAGAACACTGCTGGAGTTCTAAGACAAGCTGCATTCCACCATGCATTTCTAGGGAAACATGACACTGGGGGTACTGAAACAGACTTTACTTCTTACATCTGGACTAAATAAAGGTCTAGGGGGTGTGTGTGTGGGGTGCAAAAAGGTGCTGCGAACATAACACATTGCTAAGATGTTAAACTAAGGACTGCATGTAACTTTAGTGATCAAACAGCTGTGGAATGTTTGAGGGGGGAATGTTACCATCCCGAGATGGCACCCTATTCACTATCTAGTGCCCTACTTTTGACCAAGACTCACAGGGCACTGGTCAAAAGTAGTGTACTATATAAGGAATAGGATGCCATTTCGGAGACATAACAGAGAGACGGCTCACCTTGACAGCATTTCCTCTGATTAATTTCTTAATGGTGGACAGCAGACCTCTCCCGCCACCTGTCGGCGTGCACTCCACTTCTGAATGCCTCCGCTTGGTTCGGGATGGGCGGGGCGCATGGGCAGGGCTCGACTGCTGAGATGCCTTCCGCATTCTCAGCATCATTGTTTTAAGAGCCACATGTAAGACTGGAGGACAGATAGGGCAAAGGGGACAAATGGGGGGAAGATTGGGTGGGAAGAGAGAGAAAGAGGGGGGGGGGGACATTAGTGTAAGACCTGATTCCCCCCCGCTTCATGGGTTCACATAACATACAGCCTAACAGCTAAAGACGTGGACAAGCTGGTGATTTGAAAACCCTTAGTGAACAAAAAACACCAGCAGAAAAAGTGCTGCTGCTAACATCTGCTTGCATTCAAGACACCATTTCCTTTGCATCACAGTACATCATTGCTGACTCAGTGAGCCAAAGACCCCGTCAACTGAGTACGCAAGACTATTTCAGTGAATGTGTTTATCTGACAACTGACGGGACAAATTGATCAAAAAGTATGAGGACATTAGAGATAAGATGGACCTATGGGTTTCATTAACGAAAAAAAAAAAATGCACAAGGAAAGTGATTTACTGTAAGTAAACACAACTCTCTTCTCTCAAGGAGCACAACCCCCCCACCCGTACTTAATCTTACATGCTGACCGAACCAGCTCTGCGCCTGCACATGTTGATTTTGAACTATTCCCACCTGACAGGTTCAATATCAAAACCAACTACAGTGGGGCAAAAAAGTTTAGTCAGCCACCAATTGTGCAAGTTCTCCCACTTAAAAAGATGAGGCCTGTAATTTTCATCAAAAGTACACGTCAACCATGACAGACAAAATGAGAAGGAAAAAAATCCAGAAAATCACATTGTAGGAGTTAATGAATTTATTTGCAAATTATAGTGGAAGATTTCTGGCTCTCACAGACCTGTAACTTCTTCTTTAAGAGGCTCCTCTGTCCTCCACTCGTTACCTGTATTAACCTCTTAGTCCGCCCCATCCCGGATCCGGGATCGTGACTACAACCTCAAGCTCATTACCATAATGCAAAATTAGCGATTTCTGAAAATTGCAAATTAAATGAAATAAATATGCCTATCCTCAAGCTTATCATTTTCTTAACAATCCTGTCGTCTCAGATTTTCAAAATATGCTTTAGAACCAGAGAAAATCAATAATTTGTGTAAGAGTGGTGATAGCTAGCTTAGCATTTAGCGTTAGCATTTAGCACGCAACATTCACAAAAACCAGCAAAGGGATCAAATAAAATAATTTACCTTTGAAGAACTTCAGATGTTTCAATGAGGAGACTCAGTTACATAGCAGATGTCCAGTTTTTCCTGAAAGATGCTTGTGTAGGACACAACGTTCCGTTTTGTTACTATGCATTTGGCTACCGAAACTAACCGAAAATTCAGTCACCTAAACGTCAAACTTTTTTCCGAATTAACTCCATAATATCGACTGAAACATGGAAAACGTTGTTTGAATCAATCCTCAAGGTGTTTTGTCATATATCTCTTCATTGAAATCCCTTCCCTGGAAGCGTGCATTCTTCTCTGATTCGGATGGAAAAATACTGGTACCTGACTTTTGCGCACCAATTTCCACGCAGACACCGTGCGGGACACTTGGTAATTGTAGGCTCTTATGGTCAATCTTCCAATGATATGCCTACAAATACGTCACAATGCTGCAGACACCTGGGGGAAACGATAGGAAGTGTCCGTTCATTCCTGTCGCATTCACAGCCATATAAGGAGATCATGGAAAACGTGCCTCCAGAAATCCTGTTGATTTCCTGGTCACTCAAACATCTTGGTTTTGCCTGTAGATTCTGTTCTATGGCACTCACAGTGAAAATCTTTACAGTTCTGGAAACGTCAGTGTCTTCTTTCCAAAACTATCAATTCCAAGCATAGTCGAGCATCTTTTCGTGACAAAATATTGCGCTTAAAACGGGCATGTCTTTTTATCCAAAAATGAAATACTGCCCCTAGAGTATTAACAGGTTAATGGCACCTGTTTGAACTTGTTTTCAGTATAAAAGACAACTGTCCACAACCTCAAAATAGTCACACTCCAAACTCCACTATGGCCAAGACCAAAGAGCTGTCAAAGGACACCAGAAACAAAATTGTAGAACTGCACCAGGCTGGGAAGACTGAATCTGCAATAGGTAAGCAGCTTGGTTTGAAGAAATCAACTGTGGGAGCAATTCTTAGGAAATGGAAGACATACAAGACCACTGATAATCTCCCTCGATCTGGGGCTCCACGCAAGATCTCACCCCATGGGGTCAAAATGATCACAAGAACGGGGAGCAAAAATCCCAGAACCACACGGGGGGACCTAGTGAATGACCTGCAGAGAGCTGGGACCAAAGTAACAAAGCCTACCATCAGTAACACACTACGCCACCCGGGACTCAAATCCTGCTGTGCCAGACGTGTCCCCCTGCTTAAGACAGTACATGTCCAGGCCCGTCTGAAGTTGCTAGAGAGCATTTGGATGATCCAGAAGAAGATTGGGAGAATGTCATATGGTCAGATGAAACCAAAATAAAACTTTTTGGTAAAAACTCAACTCGTCGTGTTTGGAGGACAAAGAATGCTGAGTTGCATCCAAAGAACACCATACCTACTGTGAAGCATGGGGGTGGAAACGTCATGCTTTGGGGCTGTTTTTCTGCAAAGGGACCAGGACGACTGATCCGTAAAGGAAAGAATGAATGGGGCCATGTATCGTGAGATTTTGAGTGAAAACCTCCTTCCATCAGCAAGGGCATTGAAGATGAAACGTGGCTGGGTCTTTCAGCATGACAATGATCCCAAAAACACCGCCCGGGCAACAAAGGAGTGGCTTCGTAAGAAGCATTTCAAGATCCTGGAGTGGCCTAGCCAGTCTCCAGATCTCAACCCAATAGAAAATCTTTGTTGCTCAGCAACAGCCCCAAAACATCACTGCTCTAGAGGAGATCTGCATGGAGGAATGGGCCAAAATACCAGCAACAGTGTGTGCAAACCTTGTGAAGACTTACAGAAAATGTTTGACCTCTGTCATTGCCAACGAAGGGTATATAACAAAGTATTGAGATAAACTTTTGTTATTGACCAAATACTTACTTTCCAACCATTTGCAAATAAATTAATTTAAAAAATCCTACAATGTGATTTTCTGATTTCTTTTCTCATTTCGTCTGTCATAGTTGAAGTGTACCTATGATGAAAATTACAGGCCTCTCTCAACTTTTTAAGTGGGAGAACTTGCACATTTGGTGGCTGACTAAATACTTTTTTGCCCCACTGTATATTAAATTTGGGGACAGGTCGAAACATGCATGGACATTTGGCTAGCGTATCGTCCTGGGCGATAAACAGTGGGTTATTTTACCTGAAATGTTCATGGTCTTTTTTTTGCTGGATCTTTGTAGAATTTCAACCATTGTGAGTAATAATCATAGTTTCTCTCTTTTTCCACAGGTAAAAAAGGGGAAACCACATTAATTTGTTTTCTTTGATTCATCACTCCTCGTTTATTTCGCTGTGGATTTTATATGGCAACTTTAAGGCGCATTACTACAACAGAGTGGAGTGTGGACCTCATTCTTCTTTCAAAAATCACCCACATGGGTTAGAATGCTCCTAAACACCAACGAGGAGATGGGAAAGGCGGTACTTGCATCTTCACGCATCTAAAATTGAACCAGGTTCTATTTTCGCACTTGGCAACAGACACCCATTGACGCGCAAGCTCTTGAGGAAATTATAAAGTGCATTTTGCAAAGCAAGTTTTGGTCAGCATCCTACATTACATAACTGGCTGAAAATGTGTTCAGACATGTCCAGGACCTATCAGGCACCATGCCAGACAGTGGACACACAGCTCTCTCTATCCACCACTCCCATTGCACTGCAGAGAAACCCACTGCTTCACTACATCTGCATTACATTACCACGGGGCCTGGCCTAAACAGTGAACACACTTTCTCAACAGATCCTAATATAACTAAGTCCATTTACTTCTCAGATAAACCTTGAGGAATGTGAACACAACATCCCTTTTTTCAGTCACTAATGTAAAGTTTCCATCCCTTGTCAAAACATGTGATGGACAATTTTTTATTTCACTACCCACATTAAATTAGCAGTTGATTACAGGGCAGGATTTCGGGAAACGTATGTGCCTTCAACAATATTTACATAGACACAAGACAAGTAGCCAGACTTATTCAATACAAGTCACAGGAAGGATTATTTCCAAATGAACACTAGTCTTCACCGTGACGAAGCAACAGCTGTTATGTTGAACTAGCATAACAGGGATGTTATGTGGTACTATTGATGTAATATGACAGCATTAGTCTCCTTGTAATGACTGCAAGCCCCACGGGCACAGGGGTGCCAGTGTGAGCAATGCAATGCAGAGGTTAGCTACTTCAAATCCAGAGACTAAAAAAATGTTACGCCTAGATAATAATATAGCCAGTAAATAAGATTATTTACGAATGAAGGAACGACCTAGCTCTCGGTTAGGCTAAGCCAGGCATCAAACAAGGCCCATGGACAGAATCCAGCCGGCGCACTGATTTGGGGTGTCAATTCATTTTGGCCCGCTTTCCATACCGCCCGTGATGCACTGCACTACAAGTCACAGGAAGCACTGCCAACACGATGCACACCAAACCGCAGTGCATTGCCACACACACACAAAAATGCTGTATCATATCACTAAATGGCAGTGACCGAATCCACCGGACCAAAAGTTTAAAGGTGTGGTAGGCCATGTCAAATGTCAGTTCCAACTGATCGTTGCGGTAGCCTACAGAAAACTATCTTTGTTGGCATTTATTTAAGCGTAAGAACGAATAACCAAAATGCCAAACATTTCAATAAAACACCATGCAAAGGAGAAATGTAGGCCTACGACAGCATTTGAGCAGTAGGCTAGGCTACAACTAACTAGTTATGTTTTTGTTATTTGGAGTTAAATCACATCTGCAAGCATAGTAGCAAAGGCTGGACAAATATGATTTAATATGTTAAAATGCTATAAAGCATCCTATGAACATAAGTGGTTTTTATAAAGAGCCCTATTTTTTGAGAGAGAAAAAATGGCCAGTTTGGGCCACGGTTGTAGGCACGGTTTTTGTAAAAACAAACTATAAGCTGTGTTTTTTTTTTCTTCCAATATGGCCCATGTGCTGATTGAGTTTGATACCCCTGGGCTAAACCATACAAAGAGCAAGCAAATCTTCCAATGCAGCAGAAACGTCATGCCTCAATTGTGCCAACAGAACTCAGCATGGATGCAAGAGCCAATGAAGACGAATCACACATACAGTTCCTCCAGTCATAGCATGCCTATTTTTTACCATCTCAAAGCATGACTCATTCACAGCTTCCAACAACCCAAGGCTGCAGCCGGTAGCGCCAGAAACACTGTACTGGGAGAAGAGGATTTCCTTATTTCTCTTTCTTTCTAAGAACAAAGGAAATCTATGGATATATAATACACACATCAAGTAAGGTTGTGGATAAAGCTATATTTGAAAAAAGTATAGTAGACTATCCATTTTCACTGCCCCCAGATTTCTGAAATTACAACCAGCTGTTACATATGCTACAAAGAAAACAACCTCTATAGTAGCTAGATGCTAGCTACTCACACATACACACCATTATACTAGAGTGCTTTTTAAAAACAAACGTAAAAAAATAATTTGAAGATGTGTGAGAACCATTGAAATTGCCACATGCACTCAAAGCGGCGTGACTGTGCAGTAAGTTGTTAAAGACGTAAACGGGTATTACCTCATTTTATCACGGCTCAGTTTACCCTAATGTAGGGTTATTCAACTAAATTCTTACGGGGCCTAATTTGTAGCATATCTCAGATGACCAGCAACAAATTCTGTCCCATTTTCAATTTCTTCACCTGTCTACTTTTGTTATTTTTGTTGTTGTTGGTATATGTCAGATGACTAGTTTTTGCAGAGCAGTCTCTCTCCATACCGCATCAGTAGAGAATGGGTGCGTTAATGAAAAAGCACCACCTCTGTAGGGACTAACTTTACAACATTTTATGAGTTTGCTTTCAGTTCATCTAAAAACTCCAACGTCACAGGAGTGATTTGTACTAATGGCTGAATATAGTTGCGCAGTGAAGGGAAAATTGACGGTTTTGATGGAGCTAAATCAGGAGAAAATAACATTTTGAAATCTGTTTTACCAATCATGTCAATGGCTATTTCATCCCTCCCCTGTAGTCCCAAAATTAGTCAATTCAATTGATTGAAGATGTCACAAAAACAAAACATGATACGAGCTCAAGCATTTTCACTAGATATTTGTTGGCTTTCTTGTGGAGGCAATCACAGAGAAAAGCAACCATCTCCTCCCAAAGATCACAATGCTCTCGAGCGCATTACCCTTTCTTAGCCATCGAACATCATTGCGTAAAAATAGATCATGATGCTCAGCAGACAACAAAACAAGCAATGTTGCAGGCTAGGATGTTGATCGGATAAAGTTAATGGTCGTTTTTTAACTCACAGCCGTGGTGAATGAGCCGATAGGCGGGCAGAAAGACCCTGTACCCCTGTTATCAGCGCTGATTGGCTGTAACTGGTATGTTAGGTGATATTAATTGACAGCACTTAATGGGCAGGACTACAGGAAAACATTTCCATTGGAGAATATTGAACGAGGGCTCCTTTTGGTACTAAAAATCAAATTTTTGCTGGAAATAGTTTGCTTTTTTTATATGAATGTTCAGAAATGTATCAAAGGGCCATTCTAAATTGATATACAGCCAGTTAAATAGCCCTGCCCTAGAGTATGATCGAATTAATAATTTACCAAGGAATGCATGAAAAGTTCAGTTAAATTGTTTGCATCAAGACCAATCTAGAGTTGATCTCATTTCCAAACTGAGTATTAATATTCAGTTTGGATTAACCACCAACACCCCATGTTACTCACCAATATGATGCGTTCAAAATGTGAGCTTGCGTAATGTAGTAACACATTGTCCACATCAAGGAAGGTACCGCAACCTAAAATAATAAAATATGGCAACTTCAATATTTTAATTTAGTATGACACAAACTCCGATGCACAATTGAAGTTGTGTAGCACTTATTTTCTCAATGCCAGAAATGCATATAGATTTAGAGCACCCCAAGAAAACATTCCCAAATTACAAACTGTTAAACCAATTGTTATATTATAATGTTGATCAAACTCAACTTTTAGAGGTCTCCAAATAAACTAACTTCAGAAAGAAAATACCACAACGCCCCACGGTCAGCGTCACATGATGAATGTAAAACTTTGTAAAAAGTGGGATTAGTGAGAGGGAATAAACTGGGCATTTACTCAATTTGCAGGTCACATTTCATCCCTGAGAACTTCCACAGCCATCAACAATGTAAGGACTATTTCAGTAAGAAGTTGCTTCTCAAAGTGGATGGTGCACCTACCATCAATGTGGCTTTAAAGCATCTCAAAACAGGCAGCAGCACCAGCCGAGCATGAGCATCATCATGGGCTTCAGTTAGCATGGAAGTCAAGCTGGTAAGTGAAAGAGCTATGCTAACGTTAGCTATCTTAAAACAGATTTAGCTCACATCATCTAAATAACACTGAAAACTAACATGCTTTAGTTTAGTTCACGCAAGTATGTTGACACAAATAAATATTTCCACATATAATTGATTAAATTACATTTCCTATATAAAGATTGTAATTGTGTCAATATTTTAGAAAGTGTGTTTTCCATATTAAAGAGGAAGTGCCACAAACAGCTCACCATATACAGTATGCTACAAGGAAATGTTCCTCCACCGTGAACAGTAGACTACAGGCAACATGTTCCTCCACCTTGTACAGTAGGCTACAGGCAACATGTTCCTCCACCGTGTACAGTAGGCTACAGGCAACATGTTCCTCCACCGTGTACAGTAGGCTACAGACAGACAATATGTTCCTCCACCGTGTGAATCATAGAAATTATAATCTTGCCTTAGGGGCTTTCCTTATATGCAGGGAGCATAAATTGTAAACAAAGATATTTTAGTGTTAAAACCCATGTATATTTAAGCAGTAAGGCACGAGGGGTGTAGTAATGTCCAATATACCATAACCATGGGCTGTTCTTAAGCACGATGCAACACAGAGCCTGGATACAGCCCTAGTGGTATATTGGCCATATACCACGAGGTGCTTTATTGCTAGTATTGCCCTGAATGCCGATTGGCTGAAAACTGTGGTTTTTCATACTGTTTACCACAGGTATGACAATACATTTATTTTTACTGGTCTAATTGCTACCTGGACTTTAATTGGGGGCTCTAGAAAGAGTACCCATAGTGACTGCAGCAGCCCATTCATTCGCTCTCACTAGTAATCGTTTGGTGGTGGCGGTGCATCGTTCCATAACAAGTGGAAGGTATGGTTAGATGAGGGGATGGTCGATCAACATGGGTGGCATGGGTGGCAAGTGGGAACACCACGCACACTTCATTGAAATAGCTAGTTAGCTAACTAGACAGTCTTCTGGCAAGTTAATCGAATTGTCACTGTTCAAAATGTTACTGACTCCTTCGTGTAATGGGTCAAAACTGGTTACAATTCAAAAGAAAACATGTTAAGCTTTCGCATTTGTTCCACAGCTAACCTAACCAACTTTTTCTATGTCTATGGACGGACAGCCCTATGCAGGCTTGTATGCACAAAGTGGGCGGGAAATTAAAGCTTGCTACGGACCACTCGTGTCCAGGTAGAAGGCCTTAAAAGCAGGACGCCAATAGTAACTAACTAGCTAAACATCACAGGAGTCCGCTACTAGCAAGTAACAAACATCGTTCGAAAACAGCGCGCGATGTTAGTTCACGTTAGCTAGCCGTGGCGGCTACCCCGCTAGCTAGCAAAAAACACAGCACCTAGATAACTAGCTACTGTACCTGCCATTTCTCACTGTCTGTTTTCAACTGAGAAATGTTAGCGGTTTAGCTATGCAATTAGCTGTTAGAACATCTAGCTAACGAAATTAAACTTAGGTTGTGAGAGTCTGGACAAGCAATATTTAGCCCCTTCTGTCCAAAGGCACATTTGACTAGCTCAACTAACATTAGCTAAACTTAATTAGCTAGCACTACTACTACCTAAACTTTGCTAGCTGATTAGTTAGCTACCTAGCTTGGCAACATGGATCTAGTCAATTAGCTGTCTTAGGCAATAGTTAGCCAAGACTGTTGTAAATGTAGAAGAAATCAAACCAACATTTACAAAAACATTCAATAATTTTCCGCTGCGAAATGGTTACATGTTATCAAACCAGGAGGCCGAGATTGTTGCAAGACGTAGGGTCAAATTGGCTGACTAGCTACTGTAGATAGTTTTTGTCCATGCCTTGGGGGCGAGAAAGGAAAATATTTATTTGTACGTCATTGACACATGCTGAAAGACGCTTGAAATAATCCCTACTTACTTTACAGTACTTCACCTTATCTAGAAAGCGAGTCGACTGATCAAGCACTGCTGGCTGCCACGGTGCGGACAGCAGCTGCTTCTTCTTTTTCTTCTTATTTCCTCTCTGCTTTACTGTTTTTATGAACGGTCTAGTAGCTGATACTGCGATGTGCTCCCAGACGCCATTTCCCGCCTCCTCACCCACACTCTCTCGATGGCAGATACCCGGATGACAGAGGACCGCTTGAGCCAGAGGCGTCAATGAGGTGGTTCGTTTATCTGGCCCGGGTTATCCCGGTGAGAGGAATTTATTCGGGTGAAGTGATTGCATTCATTGTGGAACCGGACTGCTTCCGGGCGTGAGCCAGGTGCCCCGCTCTGGCGGACAGCGAGTCGGCTCAAAACAAAAGTAACGTAAATTAACTAAGTCGAGTTTTGTGTTTTCACATTCAACAGTGATTGCTTTGGATAAAAACCCTTTACCTGCCTTCCCAATGAAAACTAGAAAAGAGATATGTTTGTGGACGATGCACCATGCTGACATGACCAAACGGCGCAGATTACTATTTGATTTGAGAAGGGCGCTCCACCCTTCCGCTTTCGCCCTATGATGTGCCGGGGCATTGCCCGGTTCAACCCGGGCCAGCGTAATATCTCTTTTTCCTTTGCTTGTGCACATGAACTCACACCCCTTTTATTTGAAAAATAGTCCAGAGATACTCTGACAGTACATACCGTTACCTGGTCCCGAATCCCCCATGCGTGTGGGTCTTTTCGAGGTCTCTTCACTCCCGGGTATTTTCTTGCAATTGCTTGATCTTTTGAAGTCTTCTATGCAGACTAATAACGTTTACGAATGTTGAAAAAAAGTGCGAGTAAAATACTAGAAATGTTAGGGTAGCTTTATGGGCATTTGAACTAAATCAAGATAATCTGGTGATATGGATTTTATTACAATAGAGAGGCTTCTGGTATAACACTAACATAGTATACACTCAGTAAACAAAACATTAAGCACACCTATTTCCATAACACACTGACCAGGTGAAAGCTATGATCCCACTTCAATCACAGATGAATGGGAGGAGACAAGGTTTAATAATCCTTCTTTGACCTGAGACATGGATTGTGAATGCGTGCCATTCAGTTGGTGAATGGGCAAGGCAAAAACATTTAAGTGACTTTGAACAGGATATGCAAGGCGCAACAGTTTGTGTCAAGAACGGCAACGCTGATGTTTTTGTTCAGACTCAACAGTTTCCAGTGTGTATCAAGAATAGTCCACCACACCCAAAGGACATCCAACCAACTTGACACAACTGTGGGAAACATTGGAGTCAACATGGGCCAGGATCCCTGCCAGAATCATTGCCAGTCAGTCACATTCTCAGGTAAAGTACAGTTCACATGCACATTCAAGAGGTTACAGAGAATAAAATCATGGATCAAAAGGCATTCAGGGGCAAACAGAAACTATTGTTTAATTACTTGCATCAATGACCACTTATGAATGATTTATTCTTCAGTATGAAATGATAAATGAATTACCCAAAATCAGTGATAAACAGCTTTTAATAATCCCCAGATCAGTAACACGGAATTTGAGAGAAAGCTTAGCTCGGAAAAGACTGACTCCACAGTTTATCCATTAGCATCTAAATTGCACAGTTAGCTCGGAACAGACCGACTCCACAGTTTACCCATTAGCATCTAAATTGCACAGTTGTAACAATTAACTACCCAAAATATCTTAATTATGAAGATCTTGAAAAACCAAACATCAGCAGCGTACATTCAATATGCCAACCTTCCATATGAAAATCACCAACTTTTAAAACACACAAAACTGATTTTATGCTTATTATTCAAAAAGAAGAACAGTTAAAATATGTACATCTATGCCTACTGTAGTCCAGTCATAATAGCAGGACAGATGTGCATTTAGTCTTCCACAGGATTCCTAATTCTAAACTGGTTTAAGTATTGCCCCCAGCTTCAAGACGTTCTTCAGGTTGATTAATAAAAATCACATGCATTAATAGCAACAGCATAATTGTAAGACAGAATGAGCACTTTGGAGACTTATGTCTGTGACAGAAATAAGGTGAACAAATAGGTTTAAGAAGCCATGAGAAGTCCTTGGCATAAGCGCTGCGTTGGCACAGCTGTGTTCGAAGTGTGGGCGTCCATACAAGAGTCCAACAATACGAGAGAACGTGCCAAAGAAACCATCCTGTCAAATTCATTGACAGTTTGGAGCAATAGTTCAGGTTCTCTTTATCAAGCAACAGCTGTCCCAAATCAAAGGGAAACATATTCCCTTTTAGATAAAAGACAAGTCAAATTAAAAGTTGATCATTTCAAGCAATATGCCATGCCTGCAAGTCTAGGTGACCGGGTCAGCAACAGAGTCATCCAAGACAGCGAGGTTCTGGCCCAAACGGTCTCTCCCAGACAACTTCAGTCTATTCTTGCAGCTGACAGTTCATTTAAATTAGTAAACAAAACAAAAGTATCCATAATCGGTCATGAAAAAAAACAAAATGTACACTGTATAGCACTCTTGTACATTATATCATTGTAATCGCTATGGAATTCTAATACCAAATAACTTATAAAACAAATATAGTTGCAATTCAACAGCTGCACAGAATGATATCATGAACTGTTTTATAGATTCAATGATACATGGTTTTAGGTCAAACGGATTCATGGAATAATCTGTAATCGTGTCTTCAGAATTGTCCATCGCCATAAGAGACGCACCTAAAACGACTTCATGATTTCAACCAGTCCTAATGACATCTGTAGCACCACTGAAACAATGCGGAGGAATAAACGCTTTTGTTTGAATGTTCCATCCCAGATCCAAGAGCAAGTGGACAAGGTTTACAGAATGTCGATGGCTTGACGTCTCTTTCCATAGTCCACTGCCCGGTCTCCCTGCATGTCTCGATCTTCATCATCTGAAAGGAGATTGACGACAGAACAAAATCAGGGAGTAGTCATCTCGCTCATCCCTAAATTACATTTGCTAGATGGGATTTCCTTTTTCAATCTAAAAGATTATCATTAGGAATTCTCCATGGAAGAGCAACATACTGTACATATTAGTCTGGTCCCATATTGGCCATAGAATTCCTGACACTACTTTGTTATCACAATAGCCTATTCAATGGCAGGGACAACAATAGCTGTTATAAATGTCAAGATCAAGTGACTAAGGAATAAGGACCTACATGGAAATCTGTTCCATTAAAAGGGTAACACACAAAACACTTAACCTGTCATGGAGAAATGATTGACAGCCGTACAATAATGATAACACAAGAACGCACATGCATTTCAAACTTCCAAGTACTACCCAAACACAGCATCTATCAATCTACTGCAGGTGTACACAGAGATGACCAGTGGGCACAAACAGGTGGTGGAGCACAGATAGTGGAGAAGCGCACGGCAGGATGAGGCATGCAGACATTGGAGTCACAAAGAACAATAAGTGACTGAGGGGGAGAAGTGCCCACCACATGTAGAGGTAGGGCTTTATTGTGGTATACAATGATGGGAGGCTTGCCCTCCAGCCCAAATGACCCACTGAACAGTCCTCAGGCTTAGACCCCGAGGGGCAGTTGGTTATGGATGTTCCTGAGACAGGAATGGTGGGTAACTCAGGGTGCTGTGAGCTCTGGCCGAGCTGGTGGTACTCAGTCTAATGCAGGGACAGCAGGAGTGGAGGAGGGAGAAAATGGTGATACAGCTGGACTTGAAGACCCCTGGCCTGGCTCACCTTGGACGTCTTCCTCCCCACCATCACCATCCTCTTCCTCATTGTAGGCCAGCTCGGCCTGCTTGTCCGCCTCGTACTCACCCACGTTCCCATCGTCCCCATTGTAGTCCGCCAGCTTAGAGCCGTGCTGCGGATCTACAGGGGACTCGTTCTCATCAAAGAAACGGCCTGTAGAGGCAGAGAAGGGCCCCATCAGGAAGGGAGGGAAGCAAAGAGATTGTGACAGAGTCACAAGAGAAAGGTTGGAGAGAGTATGATGAAACTAAGAAACGGAGGGGATCAGATGGACTGAAGGAGGTAGTGATGGGTTGGACTGTAAAAGGTATGAGAGGGAGGCATATTGTATATGTTTAAGGGGATTTTGGGGGGGACAAAAGTCATTGGCAATGAAGTGATGTGTAAAGAAACTTGGGAGGAAAACATGACGAGTGTGTGTATGTGTGGTGCAGGGTGTGTGAAGATGAAGCAAGGAGAGGGGTAGCTGGCAGGGCAGCTGGTTGGGGTATTGTTTGGAGAGTAGGCAGCGAAGGGAGGGAGGGAGCAGAGCTGAAGCCAGGCAGGCAGCAGGAAGAAACACCCTGAGACCCTTGAAGTCAGGCGGCCTCTCCCACTGTGTGCACTCTGACATCTGGCCATCTCTTTCAGTCTGTGGCGACAGCACCTCATATGTATGACTTTATGAGCAGTGTTGAAGGTTTGTTAAAACCCTGATAGCTAGGGAAGGCAACCACTTATAGTAGACCTAACGCAGCCTTGAGAAAGAACTCTAGATAGGGCTCGGACTGTAGAGTGCGTTCAAAAATAGCTTACGTATTTGTAAAGGTTATGTTGTAACCTTGACACATCTGCAAGTGAGAGAAGCTCTTCTTACTGGGACGCTGCAGCTAAAGGTCAGAGGAAAGACACAACCACAGTCTTCATGTGTCACATCTCCTGTGTACTGAGAGGTACTCAGTCTCCCCCTCCCATCCCCACCAGCCTTTGGAGGCACTCACTCTGTCTGTGACGCAGGGGCTCAGCAGGCTTGGGGTCTCTGGCATGCAGAGGTTCTATAGGGTTGGGCACCTGGGCGGGGTTAGGAGGCAGAGGCAGTCCTGCCCCTTTCCTCTGTACATCATCTGCTTTCATCACATTGGCAGGAGCTTAAAGGAGACATCGAAACAGAGGTAGCATCAATAATGACATTTATTCCCCTGTTAGAAATATTTCACCTGAAATTTGGTCATCCCTTTTGGGCTTTTCAATTATAATGTAGAATAGGAGAGAGGTTTAGGGTGCACTCTCTCCTGTAGTATGGAACGTGCTCCTTCACAGAGAGCTAGCCTACAGTCTGAAGGAGCACGTTTCAATCTCCGGGAGAAAAGGATGAATCGCCTTTAAAAAAGACAGTTTGCCAAACAGAGAGCAGAGCACCGTGCCAACGATACGTTTCCCTCCATTTTCTACACAAACAATCCATGAAAAAAAATCTGAACTGAAAACAGGAAGCCAGCATGGCTCACGTTTTATAGCAGCTAGTGTGGAGTTGGCGAGGCCAAGTGCAGCGGGGCCTCTGCTGTACAGCCATTAAGAACCCAGTCAGAGCAGTATTTCTCCCATCTCATCCGGTGTGAACTTAAATATATTTATTCTCGCTCCCTCTCCCTAATCTCCCCTACCTGGCCTGATGACTCCTTGCTGTCCCCAGTCCACCTGGTCATGCTGCTACTCCAGATTCAACTGTTCTGCCTGCGGTTATGGAACCCTGACCTGTTCACCGGACGTGCTACCTTGTCCCGGACCTGCTGTTTTAGAACCTCTCTCTACCACACCTGCTGTCTCTAACTCTGAATGATCGACTATGAAAAGCCAACTGACATTTACTCTTGAGGTGCTGACCTATTGCACCCTCTACAACCAATGTGATTATTATTATGACCCTGCTGGTCATCTATGAACATTTGAACATCTTGGCCATGTTCTGTTATAATCTCCACCCAGCATAGCCAGAAGAGGACTGGCCACCCCTCATAGCCTGGTTCCTCTCTAGGTTTCTTCCTAGGTTTTGGCCTTTCTAGGGAGTTTTTCCTAGCCACCGTGCTTCTACACCTGCATTGCTTGCTGTTTGGGGTTTTAGGCTGGGTTTCTGTACAGCACTTTGTAACATCGCCTGATGTAAAAAGGGCTTTATAAATACATTTGATTGAGTACCCAGGCCATGGCCTCAGGTCTCAAGCTCAATGACACACAATAACAAGTCACCACTAAAGCATTACTGCTCTAAGTAAGTGGCTTTGTCCCTGGGCAGCAAAACTAATCAAGTGAACTGAAAATGCAAATATGGAGTGTGTGGACTGTGAGTCGACATACCTCTAAGCGGTCTGTGCTGCTCTCCGAACTCATCTGCCTGGATGGCTGCCTTGTTGTCCTCATCAAAGAGGATGGGTCTGTCTGCCACCGCCTGGGGGGGCTGCTGCTGGAGGGCCCCCGCTCGTCCCTCCTTCCCCAACCCTAGGACCTTGTCCTGGATCTGGAGCACAGGCAGGTCCAGAGAGAGGTCTCGACCAGCCCCCTCACCTGCCCCTGCTCCCATACCGGCCCCCACCTCTCTTAACCCAGTATCAGGTAACTCTATGTGGTTCTGGGTGATGGCTGGCTTCTTCAGGGCTGGAGAGAATGAGAGGGGAGGACAGTTCCAGTTGAAATTTGACACCAATCTTACTGACAGAATCGTTATCAAAAGTAGAATAACCAGAGAGAATAAATACTCACCAAACTGCACATCATCTATTTTTCCCACTTCACTGTCCTCAATACCAGGCATGCCAGCATCACTGCCAGGCTTGCCCAAACCTTCTATCCCAGGAGGAAGAGAGAGAAGAATGGATGGGGTGGAGGGAGAGGGTGGGTTACTTCTAAAACTTTACAGAGGCAGAACGTGGCAATATGAGCTGGTTGTAATGTTACCTTTGAGGTCAGTGTCTCGGTGTGTGGCCACAGTTGGGTGCTCTCCTGCGGTCTCCACCTCAGTCCCTCCTTCTGCAGCTCCGACCTTCCTGCTATCCAGCACACTCTGCAGATGGCGGGCGGGTGGGACAGAGAAAAGGACAGAGATGAATATAATCGCCTTTACTATTGCTGGGTAAGTTTAAAAAAAAGTCACAATGGCTAAGTGCAGAGCTGCTGACATCCCCAGCAAAGGATAATCCACGGAGTGTATGATCTATGAACACCAGCAGGGGGTGGTAGACAACTTACGTTACAGGGGAAGGAAAGGAAAGGCAGGGACACCATGACTAAGTGCTCTGACAGAGCCTCACCATTCTCAGCTTCACCGCGTCCTCTTCCAGGGTCTTTTTAGCTTCTTCATACTCGTCCATTAGTTGTGTGATTTGACGCCCACACTGCAAGCTATCATACACACAAACCAAAAAAATTCAGAGACAAAAGCAACGAAGCTTGTGTCAGAATTCACACCAATGGCTATATCGGTGCGATAGTCATCATAACCTGAACTTTTGTGACTTTGAGAGCCTAGAGCAAAAACATGAAAGATGTGTTGAGTTCATTCTCTGTACCTCTCATACTCCAGCTTCCTCTCCAGGTTGGTGCTGTTCTTCTTCACCTCCCTCAGCTGGATCTCCTGCCTCATAAACTCCTGTTTCAGCTCCTTCAGCTGCTCTACACCCACCCAAATAACACACATTATAACCTTAGGGTTCATATTCTATGAACAAATGCATTTAATGTAGTGATATTACATGTAGTGATATTAGGCTACAGCGTTAGTGTTGAACAATCGTTCAATAAAGAAACTAGGATTGACAACATTGCAAATCTGTATGCATTAGAGTTCACTTGGCACACGGGGGACTTGAGATAAGATGTTTTAACAGCATTAAGCAAACTGCTGTTACTGCTCCAGGCTCCATCTATGGTAATACAAGCCCATACTGCTTTCTGCTAGCCTAGCCACAAGACTCCAACAGAAATGTGCCCTCTGCTGGCCAGTGTCTGCTCTTACCTTTCAGCCTCACAATCTCTGACATCTGTGCTGTGACATCACCCTGCACCTTCATCTGGAAAGGAGAGAAAAGAACATCAGTCTGAGGAAAGGTCACCAGAACGCTTTGTTACCAGAACCCTTTATGTTCATTGTTATGTTCCCCAGTCTCTGTGGTGTTGTGGGTTTGCAAGTGTGGGCATTTCAGGAAATAGCTTCCTGGATTCCTGAAGCAGCTGACTGGTTGACCCCATCGCTGATTGGAGCTCTGACCCCCCCCCCCCTTTCTCTTTCTTCAGGGGATACAGCTGTCTCGTCAATTACCAACTCCTTCTCCAGCTTGATAAAAACCAGTGTTCCTTTGTCAGAGAAAATAGCTTATTTTTTGTCCTGTGTTGGTTGTTGTGGCGGGCAGTAAAAGTTTTGTTGATATTATTTTGTAGCCACTCCTTCAGGAGGTATGTGTATGCCAATAGGGCGTCGAAATTTCACTTAAAGTATTCTTTCATTTGTTCCTAGGGGGGAAGGCATCTTGGGAGTGTTTAGGCGAGAGGTCTGCGGGCATACATAACCCGTCGTATTTAATCTGTCTAGGCACACTAGGTAAGACCTGGGCGGACCACCCCCTGTATTTTGGTTAGTGCCCCAGGTGGTGCTTAAGGTTAGGTGGGAAGGCAGGTAAGATAGGAGAGGGGACTAACTTACTTTGGTTCCGTCCAACCCCTTGTCCCCACATTACCGTGTTAAGGAATAATAAATTCCTGTATATGGTATTTCTCGCTGCCTCTGTCGTTCCTCCCCGCACCTATGATCACATACAATTGTCACTACACGGGGAGTTGAGATGTAGCAGTGTGCTGCATTCCCTCCTCCAAGAAGCGTACGTAACACTCCTAAGGCCAAATACAACCGGTTGAACAGGACATCTAAAGCATTACATGGCTGAACTAGCCTAACTGGAAATATATCCTTTTTATACTATGTTCCGATGCAATACTATTTCAAATGTCAGCTGGGCAACAGTAGAGATATCTAGCTGCATAAAGGTTCTTTTGAGTGAAAAGTCTGCTTGCAAAAGACTCCCATCTCATTCATTGTGTCTGACCAGCCGAGTGACTGGAGGACCATCTGCAGCCAGATATAGAGTCAGATTAGATGGATGAGAGATCCTAGGGGACAGCCAGGCTGAGGCAGTCAGAACAGACCACAGCCTTCATAATGAAGCCTGATAGAGACCTAAGCTGAACACATCTATGGCTCACTGTAAAATGAATATTTAAGATGTATAAATATGCTAAACATTCTCTTTCTGTAATAGACTATTTGCATTGCACCCCCTCCCTTCTTTTACACTGCTGCTACTATCTATGCATAGTAACTACCTACATCAAATCAAATTTATTTATATAGCCCTTCGTACATCAGCTGATATCTCAAAGTGCTGTACAGAAACCCAGCCTAAAACCCCAAACAGCAAACAATGCAGGTGTAAAAGCACGGTGGCTAGGAAAAACTCCCTAGAAAGGCCAAAACCTAGGAAGAAACCTAGAGAGGAACCGGGCTATGTGGGGTGGCCAGTCCTCTTCTGGCTGTGCCAGGTAGAGATTATAACAGAACATGACCAAGATGTTCAAATGTTCATAAATGACCAGCATGGTCAAATAATAATAAGGCAGAACAGTTGAAACTGGAGCAGCAGCACAGTCAGGTGGACTGGGGACAGCAAGGAGCCATCATATCAGGTAGTCCTGGGGCACAGTCCTCAGGTCCTCCGAGAGAGAGTCTATGTACATATTACATAGACTCTGTACCGGTACCCCCCCCGTATTGTAATTTTTAAGTTGCATTGTTGGTTAGGTGCTGGTAATGAAGCATTTCACTGTTGTGTTCAGCACATGTGACTAACACAATTTGATTTGAAATGGTTTCTAGTGTTTCGTGACACTTGGATTGATGCCCTAAACTGGATGCTGTATGTTATGGATCAAAGTCATATCTGTTGATGGCGATTGATGCCAGACTGGACAACACTGATTACGATTGTATTCTGTAGCAGCTGACCAAGTCCATGCCTTTTAGTTTTGACTTCCTAATAGCTTCTCGGGTTTACAGAACAATTGGGTCCTGTTTAGGATAAGGGCTGTCTCAGAGAAGGCCCGTCAGACATTTTCTCTGCTTCTGTGTTCGAGGTGTCTCCCTGTTGCAACTTGTAATTAAACTGGATTGATTTGATTGACTTTCTCTGACTGCTCTTTTGTGCATTGGGAAATTCATAATACAACCCCAGACTGCTTCGAGTGAAACCACCTTAGTCAGAACAATGCGCTATTGGCCCATTACACATTATGACACACTGACTGGCTAAGGGGTTATTCAATTTATTTTCATACATATACAAAAAGACAATTCAATCTTACGGGTTTTTGTTGCCGCAACCAGAGGAGAGCGGCTGTGGCTTTGAGGTAGATTTAGGAAACAGCGGGAGGGGTGCAGGCGTTTGATCTCAGGAGACTGAGGGGATGTGGTGAATGTGAAATGCAGCTGGGAGAGAAACAGGAACGAAGGCCATCCCTGGGGCACTATTTGTGCATGCTTAGAGGGACAGAGAACATGAAGTGTCTACATGTCTGGTATCTGTATCCATATGCCCACGTTTGACAAATATTAGCCTACGTGACCACACACACCTGAGCTGTATACAGTTTTGTATTGAACATAATAGAACACTGTAAAAAGAGGCGAGGGTGTGGCAACATTATGCTACACCAAATAAGAGTAGGTATTTGCGATCTGTGCTCAACATAAAAAGCATGCTGTATCTGGATTTATTATAAAGGCATTGTGAGCTTAATTTATGCATACATCCTGCGTTCAGTTTCATGTCTAAATTGTGCAATGGTTGTTTCAAAAGGAGACGAAATCCTCATTTGTCCAGTTTGCTTTCCTTTGTCCCGTCTCTCCCCTCCCCCTACCTTGACCACAATAAAAGACGGCTCAGCTCCCAGTGTTGCTCGGTGACCTGAAGAGGGAGCCATCATCGCAGCGCTCCTCATTGACAGTGCTTGTCGCAGAGGGGGCTGCTGCACATGCACAGCCTAATACTTGTGCCACATTTAACATCACATTTGCAATAACCATCTTTTTGAATACACCAAAGTATATCTAATTGAAAGCTGTCCAAAAATCCAGCACAGGCCATATAGGTCCAGTCATGTCCATGGCTGAGAGGCCGCAGACGAAGTGAGAATTTGTCAGACGAGATTTCTGTCCTCCTGAGCCCGACTGATCCAGACAGGCCCCTCTCTGCCCTCCACCCAATTATGCCATCTCTTATCTGGGGTCTGACTAAGTCTCTACAGCCCAGCCAAACATAACCACTCAGAATGAGCAAAACTGTCACCAGTGTAAGGACAGGAGATCCCAGCTGCTAGAAACACTGGCAAAGGACCATCAAACCTAGGAGCTTCATAGACCTACTGTATTCTACACACTCAACGCATGAAATGAACATCAAAAAGACAAAAACATCAAACCCAGCCCGGAGAAACCAAATCGATTTGAGCATGGTGCAGACACCAAGGGGATGCCCGGCTGGGATTACCCTTCCCAGGTAGCAAGTAACCACGTGTGTAATCCAATACTAGTCTCTCCCAAAGCTGATTCTCTCTGATAGCTCCATTGACCCAGTCACTAAACATTTTATAGCGGTGTGGCATAGTGGCTGAATGAACTGTTATTTATAGGCTAATGAGGGAATAGTATCCAGTCAGGCAACCCTATAGGACTGTCCCAGAAACAAACTCCTCCACCACCAATGAGATTCACGTACCCATCAGTTGTCACTGGCCATCAATCAAATCACAGGGGTGGATTCTCCAGGGAGATCCAAGAGCTTGAATCAAATCCACACAGAGAAGGAGGGAGGGAAAAAGGGGCTCAGAACTTTAATGAGGCAGAATGCACAGAAGAGGAGTGTCAGTAATTACAGCATCAATGTCAGCCATTGTGGAGATAAAAGCTTCATGCTGTCACCTTCCTTGAAGAGAAAGACACCGAGTGGTTCACAGTCTCTCCACCAAATCTGCTGTGTGGAAAATAACAGTACTCTTTCTAGGCACAAAGCACACAGCAGATGTGGAGACCAAGACATTAAAGCAAAACACCTCAACGACATTTATATTGTGTTGCTTCTCTATCCTTCAGCAGTACGAAGATGAGGAGTATTGGCCTAACTAGGCTATGCTAATACAGCTTGATTACTACTACCACCACCACCATAACTCAAATCCCATTCCTGATATGGTGTGTGACTGACAGTTGCTAACACACTGTCCTAGTAGTAGAGTTGACAGAGGGGTGGAACACCTGCACAGGAGGAACAGAGAAGTACAAGATGCTGGTTAGGGTTGGGCGATATTACGACAGCATCATCGATCGACGACATCATGATATGACAGACAAACTATCTAGGCTAAACTATTAGTCACATGCACAGGGTCGCAGATGTAACCGCAGGGTAAAGTGAAATTCTTATGCTCTGAGCTCTGAATGAGACAATATCTTCCTATTTCATTAAATGTTAGTGTCTTCAGAAAGTATTCACACCACTTGACTGTTTCCACATTTTGTTGTGTTATAGCCTGATTTTTAAATGGATTATATTTCGATTTTGTGTCACTGGCCTACACACAATATCAGTGGTTTTATGTTGACTTTTTTTTTTAATTAAAAATGAAAAGCTGAAATGTCTTGAGTCAAGAGTTCAACCCCTTTGTTAATGCAAGCCTACATAAATTCAGGAGTAAAAAACAAGTCACAGAACTGGCATGGACACTTGTGTGGAATAATAGTGTTTAATAGGATTTTGAAATAACTACCTTATGTCTGTACGCCACACATACAATTATTTGTAAGGTCCCTTAACCGAGTAGTACATTTCAAACAAGGGCACCCATTGGTAGATGGGTGAAAATATCCCTTTGAGCATGGTGAAGTGATTAATTACACTTTGGATGGTGCATCAATACACCCAGTCACTACAAAGATACAGGCGTCCTTCCTAACTCAGCTGCCGAAGAGGAAGGAAACCGCTCAGAGATTTCACCATGAGGCCAATGGTGACTTTAAAACAGTTAGTTTAATGGCTGTGATAGGAGAAACTGAAGATGGATCAACAACATTGTAGTTACTCCACAATACTAACCTAAATGACAGATTGAAAAGAAGGAAGACTGTACAGAATACAAATATTCCAGAACAGTAAGGCACTAAAGTAAAATAGCATAAAAATGTGCCAATTTATTTTTACTTTATGTAAGGAATGCAAAGTGTTGTTGTTGGATTTGCCCCAAACATATCACTGAGTGCCACTTCATATTTTCAAGCATGGTGGTGGCTGCATCATGTTATGGGTATGTTTGTCATCGGCAATGACTAGGGAGTTTAAGGATCAAAAGAAACTGAATAGACTTAAAAATGGCTGTCTAGCAATGATCAACAACCAACTTGACAGAGCTTGAATAATAAATTGTGCAAATATACTACAATCCAGGTGTGCAAAGCTCTAAGAGACATACCCAGAAAGACTCACAGTTGTAATCACTGCCAAAGGTGATCCTAACATGTACGGACTCAGGGGGTTGAATACTTATCAAGTCAAGTTAAGGATTCATTAATGTTAGAATTTTTATTCAATTTTTTTTACGATCTACACAAAAATACTCAGTCAAACAAAAAAAGACAATTAAATCCATTTTAATCCCACTTTATAACAACAAAATGTGGAAAAAGTCAAGGGGAGTGAATACTTTCTGAAAACACTGTATGGCCAAAGCACCCCATTGTGGCATCATGACTTCACATTTACTGTAAACAATGTCACTTTTCACACAAATCAGCTACTTTGACCACTTTACCAATACATTTGACAAAATGTTATAGGGTATGACAGCTTTGTCTACTTCTCTGCTACTCAAATCTGGAACAGAAATATCTTGTAGAGATTAAACAATACAGCTGTTTTAGTATCTGCATCAGCAACTTTTTGTGTGTGTCTGTAAATATATATATTTTTTAAACAAAATGTGGTTGAGACAACTTTTCCTAACAAGTTAGACAATGTTAGAGGATATGACATCTTGGTCTACCTCTGCTATTCAAATCTGGAATCAGAACAAAAATATATTGTACATCTAATGATACAGATGTTTTAGTATCAACATCAACTTTTTTGTATCATTTTTTAAACTGCGGTTTTGACCTCTTTCCGAACTGACAAAAAGTTAAGAGGGTATGAAATCTTCTTCCACTTCTCTGCTATTCAAATCTGGAAATAAGAACAGAAATTAGAGATCGACCGACTATGATTTTTCAACGCAGAGACCGATTATTGGAGGACCAAAAAAAAGCCGATACCAACTAATAGGCCGATACATAGATATCTATGTGTAATAATGACAATAACAATCATACTGAATGGATCCTTATTTTATCTTAATATAATACATAAAATCTCTTTAGTCTCAAATATAATGAAAAATGTTTAAATAATGCAAAAACAGTGTTGGAGAATTAAGTAAAAGTGCAATATGTGCCATGTTATTATTATATATTATATTATTATTATTATTATATTATGTAAAAAAAGCTAACATTTAAGTTCCTTACTAAGAACATATGAAATCTGGCGGTTCAATATTCCCAGTTAAGAAGTTTTAGTTATTATAGGAATTATGAGGCATCGACTATTTCTCTCTATACCATTTGTGTTTCATATACCTTTGACTATTGGATGTTCTTATAAGCACTTTATTGCCAGCCTAATCTCAGGAGTTGATAGGCTTGAAGTCAGAAACAGCCCTGTGCTTCAAGCATTGCTAAGAGCTGCTCGCAAACGCAGTAAAGTGCTGTTTGAATGAATGCTTACAAGCCTGCTGCTGCCTACCACCACTCAGTCAGACTGCTCTATCAAATCATAGACTTAATTATAATAAACACAGAAATACAAGCCTTTGGTCATTAATATGGTCAAATCCAGAAACTATCATTTCGAAAACAAAACGTTTATTCTTTCAGTGAAATACAGAACCATTCCATACTTACAAACGGGTGGCATCCATCAGTCTAAATATTCCTGTTACATTGCACAACCTTCAATATTATGTCATAATAATGTACAATTCAGGCATATTAATTACAATCTTCGTTAGGAAGAAACACAGTTAGCAACGAGCCAGCTGGCCCAAACTGTTGCATATACCCGGACTCTGCTTGCACTGAACGCAAGAGAAGTGACAATTTTCCCAGTTAATATTGCCTGCTAACATGCATTTATTTTAAGTAAATATGCAGGTTTAAAAAAATATATACTTCTGTGTACTGATTTTAAGAAAGGTTGATGTTTATGGTTATTTACAGTTGTGCAACGACTGTGCTTTTTTGCAAATGTGCTTTTGTTAAACCACCCTCCCGTTTGGCAAAGTTGAAGTAGGCTGTGATTCAATGATAAATTAACAGGCGCCGCATTGATTATATGCAACGCAGGACAAGCTAGTTAACCTAGAAATAAGTCGCTCTGGATAAGAGCGTCTGCTAAATGACTTAAATGTAAATGTAGTTAACTAGTAATTAAATGAAGATTGATTTTTTTTTATAAGATAAGTTTAATGCTAGCTGGCAACTTACCTTGGCTCATTGCAGCGACAAGGTCCTTTTGACGCTGCACTCGCGTAACAGGTGGTCAAGCCTGCCAAGCAGTTTCCTCATGGATTGCAATGTAAATCGGCCATAATTGGCATCCAAAAAGGCAGATTAAGGATTGTTATGAAAACTTGAAAAATCGGCACTAATTAAATCAGCCATGTCGATTAGTCAGCCGACCTCTAATAGAAATATCTACTACCAATCAAGAGGTATAGCCATCTTAGTAACAAACTTATTGAGCTAACTTTCTACTGTTGAATTAACTGCCATGAAACTTTTCAGAACATTCAAATTATAACAATGGGGGAGCACAGTCTAAGCATGAGAAAATTATTGTTTCTCAATATGCATGCTACCGTGCGCCACACTCAAGTGCATTCTCTCAGGATGTTCTCTTAAGTACGTTCTTGTGAGGACATGTGTGGAGAACGCATAAAACATTACATTTGAGAAGCACTCACTGCACCTCCACATCCACTGAACTGTCTTCCAGCCAAGACAATGGAACAATAGAATAGAAACTAAGCAAGATGCATACGCAAAGCAAACCTTTTACATATCAGCTAGTTATGTGAATCATAATAAATCTAGCCAGCTAGTTCAACAGGCAACATGACTTAAAACTATGTTATGCAAGGTAGATGTACAATCTTTGTAGGTAGCTAGCTAGCTAACAATTCTTTGTGGCTATATGGCTAGCTAACAGTAGTAGCTAGCCAGTTAGCCCCATTGACTTACTATGGGCTTGCAATCTACACATACTACAGTGGGTATTGTAGGCAGGTAATCATACCAAAATTAACACAGCATGTACACTGCTCAAAAAAATAAAGGGAACACTAAAATAACACATCCTAGATCTGAATGAATGGAATAGTCTTATTAAATACTTTTTTCTTTACATAGTTGAAGGTGCTTACAACAGAATCACACAAAAATGATCAATGGAAATCAAATGTATCAACCCATGGAGGTCTGGATTTGGAGTCACACTCAAAATTAAAGTGGAAAATCACACTACATGCTGATCCAACTTTGATGTAATGACCTTAAAACAAGTCAAAATGAGGCTCAGTAGTGTGTGTGGCCTCCATGTGCCTGTATGACCTCCCTATAACGCCTGGGCGTGCTCATGAGGTGGCGGATGGTCTCCTGAGGAATCTCCTCTCAGACCTGGACTAAAGCATCCGCCAACTCCTGGACAGTCTGTGGATTGGTGGATGGAGCGAGACATGATGTCCCAGATGTGCTCAATTGGATTCAGGTCTGGGGAACGGGCAGTCCATAGCATCAAGGCTTTCCTCTTGCAGGAACTGCTGACACACTCCAGCTACATGAAGTCTAGCATTGTCTTGCATTAGGAGGAACCCAGGGCCAACCGCACCAGCATATGGTCTCACATCAGTGTTGCTTCCTAAGTGGACAGTATGATTTCACAGAAGTGTGATTGACTTAGAGTTACATTGTGTTGTTGAAGTGTTCCCTTTATTTTTTTGAGCAGTGTATTTATTAACATAGAGAAATATATTAAAAATAGTCAGGCAACATATAAGATGTGAATAAGCAACATTTCATTCTGAAGTCAGAGTGCATTTTAACGACCGCTATTAATTTCAAGAAATGTCGCATAATTGTTTTACGTGGTTGCGTCACATTTGTGCATTCTTTCAGTTGAAGCTTGCGTCGATGCATGCTTAAATATATGTACAAACTGTGTACGCATTCGAAAAGTGCTCCGTTTCACATACATTGATTTGGACTCATAGTCTGACCCTCCCGTGCTCGGAGCATGGAGGTATGCATTTTGAGAAACACCCAATGAGCAAATGTGACTTTTGACAAATCAGCTACCTTGACCACTTTTCCCAACAATGCAACATAGATCAAAAGTTAAAGGGTATGACACCCTGGTCAACTTCTCCGATATTCAAATCTGAAATCAAAACAGCAATAACTACAACCAATCACAAAATAAGCCAGTATAGTGTAGAGAACCTTTGTACCATCTAAACCGCTGTGAAATACATTTTCCATAACCAAACATATTGTATTTTCAGCTGGTGTACAAAACCGAAAGTAAAAGATCCAAAATAACTTAACTTAAGAATGGGAACCATAGCAATAGCGCACATAGAACCGATCTACCACTTCTTAAACTTGTTTTAATGACAAATCTATAACTAATTTCTATGTGAATTTGGTCAGGGTCACCCAAAAAGTTACATATTGCAGCTTTACATTTATTTAAAACTTCAACAATGCCTCCTTGTTCTTTTGTACTCTATAATTACAGTTTGCATATACACTGTGGTATTGTAGTAAGACAGCAGAAAAAAGTGCAATAGGCTAGTCAATATAGTTATTTGTGATGAAATATGGGATTTAACTGCCTCACAATCCAAAGTAATAAGGTTGATAGTTTAGTCTATCAAAGCAAGACCAATTATTTTACAAAATGCAACTTAAATATATATTCAAACTGCTTTGGCTTAAGTAAAACATTTAAAACTTCTTCCACAAAAATACTTGTAAAGAGTTAAAGCAAGTCCCACCAATTTATCTAGTTAATTTTTCTATTATTTTATGAGGGAAATAAAGCAATTATTAATCAATTCTGAAGACTGTAGACTGCTTCTATCCAACCCATGATCTAGGCCTATAACCTAGCACACTATGGTAAGACAGCCCGTTCCTCATCAGACAGTCACTGCTGCTCCATCATGTGTTCGCCACACAGACAGACACAAACGAACCTGCTCTGCCCTGCCCTTCCACCAGAAAGGAATATTAGAAAAGATTTGCCATTGCCTGCACTTAGCCTTTGTCCAGGCTTTTAACATTATATTTCATCATGATTCATCCAGTTGCATTCAATTTCACGACGGAGCCCAACTGTCATTTAAAAAAATATATATATATGGGGGAGGGCGCAATAGAGGCATGTTTTATGGGTACATAATCACAATTGGACTAAGGATGACACTGACCAAACCCTAACACTGGTAACATCAGAAAATTAGATCCTGATACGGGACAAAGAGTAGATAACGCTGGGGAAAATCTGGGATTGGCTTTACAATACGACATCCCTCATGTTGAACAGAGGATTTGCACTGTTGGACACCATTAACATTCAGGAAATGAGCTGTAATTAAAATATACAATCCAGTTTGGGCATGGCTAGCCCACACAATCCGAAGAGCAAACATCCGTGTGGGTACGGCAGAATGCTAATGAAAGGTAGGCCCTCCCCCTCAGCTGTTCCACGCCTCCTATGCAATCTGGTGAGGCACGTAAGCATACATTGAGGCTGAAAGGGTAAAAAGAGGTGGGTCCCCAGCACTGGGCACACAGATGGGCCCTTGCAGAGGGGACCCAGCTGGGACTCATAACCCCCATGTCTGCAGGGAGGGAAACTACCTCATGTAAAATGACTAATATAAGTGCACAAATGCACACCAATAAACAATGTGCAAACTGCAATGCCAGGTTAGCAGGCACTTTTGTGATGGGGGAAAAATGAGTTAAGCTGTTACATGATATGGCTTTTGAAATCACCTTTGAGATTCAAAGATTGATGGGTATCACAGCTGAAGTAGATAAACTAGAATACTGTTTATGAATTTAACCTACATTTAAAATTACATCAAGACTCATTCCATGAACGAGGAAGTCAATAAGTCACTTAGGTACACGTCAACCCACTTTCAACTGCTCAGTCTTTACCCATGTTGGTAGGTGTCACTAGGTTGACATTGGTTTTGCCCTCCACTGTAATACAACAATAGGATGCAGGTGCACGGCTGCTTTCCACCTGTCAAACCTATGCACAGTTAGTTAATAAGCCTGCGATCTGCAGGAACTATGAATCATAGGTACTACGGATGGATTAAGTGATCCAGTATCGAGTCCTACCCACCTTTTCATCCGTACACTTTTTGACGAGAGCTTCGCGAGCTTGCAGCTTGCCCTCCAGCATGCTGTTATCTCCGTCCTTCTGATCGATATGTTTCCTGTGCGTGTCTACCTGCACCATCAACTCCGAGTTGCGCTTCTCCAGTCGACTGCGCGCCGCGTCGGTCCGCTTCACCTGTGTCTGCACCTCCGCCAACTCGTCCAATAGGTGCCCTTGCTTGTTGGACACAGTCCAGTAGTTGAAAGACAGTATGGCAATGATCACCATCAGCGCGATCAGGATGAAGGAAGGGAGACGGCCTCCTCGTCGGTTTGCACCAAAGCCAACCATTTCAGAATGTATTCGATAATTGATCTATAAAACTAAAAAAGCCGATGCTTCCCCTGGTTAACAAATTGGGTAGGTGACATGCCGTTCAATTACGGCAAAAATACAGCCACTGAGAGTCTATAAAGAAAGCATTTTTAGCGAACCCCAAACGAGTTTCTTGCATTAAGTTAGCTTCGGGGAATAGTTATTCACGCGTCTTCCCTCTTCCGCACAGCTGTCGCCTGTCTTGTTTGCATTCATCCAACGACGCTGTCAGTGGATGAAATGCATCTGCAGCGACGTGGCCTAAATGCAACAGCAAACGTGGACAAACACTAGCCAAGCATGCAAGTGATAAATTATTTAGCTATCTAACGAGTCCAGTGTCATTATCTGAGCGATTCTGGTGGGCCCTGAATCGTTTCAAGATAGAAAAAGTGTATTTATCCACCAAATCGTAAACCTACAGTAGTTAGCTAACGCGTTAGCAACCTGACTGCGCTAACATAGATGAACCAAAACTGGTTTGGCTAGTTGCTTGCACTGAAAGTGCTAGTCAGACACACTACAAAGCAACTATCGCCATCCTAATGATACATATTGATTATGGATCTTAATTATGTATATATAAAATACTGTATTCAAACGTTAATCTAGCGATATCCAATGCAATTCAACGTAGTTGCTACGCGTTAACTGCTAATCCTAGGCGCTACTACGCCAGATAACGTATTGGTACCCTATATATAGGCTCTTTGTCGCTAGCTACTAGACCCATTGAAATGAGGTTACACGTGGTAAACGCTTATTTTACCGACAGATAACAATTTCCATTATTAGCTGGTTAGTTTGCTGTCAGATTCCCAATCCGATCAGTTTTGTTTTACCCCTGTCCCCTAAAGATAGTCCCCAGTCTTGAGCCCGTCTTGTCTGTTGATATGGTTACTTTAGCTACTTCCACCTTGGCTTGGCTGGCATATCCTCTGTTGGTGCCTCTTGACTCGTGGATGCGAAACGCAAGCGACGTTGGATACAGTGATTAGCTATGTCGTTATAAAGGTTAGAGTGTTAGACAGTTAACGTTACATTGACACCTGCCTAACTAATGTCGACACACAATACAGGCTAGTTCGTCAAACCACCAATTTCAGATTTCTGAAGTGTAGCCAAGGCACGCAAGGTGCGTGGTTAGGTTAAAGTGACAGTGCAATTATCCAATCATAACATACGTCTTGCAATAAAGAACACATTCTATTGGGTAGTTCTTGCCTTTTGGAAGCACATTGGATGAGAGAAAAATGACATGGACGGGGTTTTACAGATCATGAAGGGGTGTTGGATTCTGATTTCTAACGCGCTGAAGTTCCGTGTTCGTAGGCAATGCAGAACACAGTGGACAGACATATGATATGATTCAGGATCATCAAGTTAAATGTATCAAAACTGCTGGTGTCTGACTCTGGTGGAAACGTGTGTGTGTGAAGGGACGGTTTTCCAGGCATAAGCTAAATAAGTGGTCACTTAAGGGGCCCCAACCAATTATACATATATATATATATATATATAAACTGAAATTATATATATATGTGACAAAACAAGCTATGTCTAGTGTAGAGAATCATTGTACCCTCTAAACCGCTGTGCAATATCTTTTCAGTTACCAAAAATACTGTCTTTTCAGCTGTTTGAAGGTGTTGTACAAAACCGGAGGGAAACGATGCAAATACCAAACTTAAGCACGGGATAAATAGAAATAGCGCACATAGAACAGATCTACCTCTTCTTAGACTTGCTTTCAATGTGAATGACAAGCTATGTGTAGTGTAGAGAATCATTGCTTTCAACTGGATAAACTGGATAAAACTGGATTAAATAAAAAAATATGCCCCCCCCCCCACTTCTAAAACCAAAGTTGAGCCTCTGGTCAAAATGGACTACAAATTGTAAACAGGATCATTTTGGTCATAAGTCAGTCTCGTCTAAAACGGAGATTGGAACATCTATGTATCACGACCATTTTGAATCCCACCGTACCTTCTCCGCTATGCAATCTGGTTTCAGAGCTGGTCATGGGTGCACCTCAGCCACGCTCAAGGTCCTAAACGGTATCATAACCGCCATCGATAAGAGACATTACTGTGCATCCGTATTCATCGACCTGGCTAAGGCTTTCAACTCTGTCAATCACAACATTCTTATTGGCAGACTCAACAGCCTTGGTTTCTCAAATGATTGCCTCACCCAGTTCATCAACTACTTCTCTGATAGAGTTCAGTGTGTCAAATCGGAGGGCCTGTTGTCCGGACCTCTGGTAGTCTCTATGGGGGTGCCACAAGGTTCAATTCTCGGTCTGACTCTCTTCTCTGTATACATCAATGATGGTGCTCTTGCTGCTGGTGATTATTTGATCCACCTCTACGCAGACGACACCATTCTGTATACATCTGGCCCTTCTTTGGACACTGTGTTAACTAAAGACGAGATCCAATGCCATACAATTCTCCTTCTGTGGCCTCCAACTGCTCTTAAATGCAAGTAAAACTAAATGCATGCTCTTCAACCGATCGCTGCCCGCTCCTGCTCGCCCGTCAGCATCACTACTCGGTTCTAACTTGGAGTATGTGGACAACTACAAATAACTAGGTGTCTGGTTAGACTGTAAACTCTCCTTCCAGACTCACATTAAACATCTCCAATCCAAAATTTTATCTAGAATCGGCTTCCTATTTCGCAACAAAGCCTCCTTCACTCATGCTGACAAACATACCCTCGTAAAACTGACCATCCTACCGATCCTCGACTTCGGCAATGTCATTTACAAAATAGCCTCCAACACTCTACTCAACAAATTCGATGCAGTCTACAACAGTGCCATCCGTTTTGTCACCAAAGCCCCATATACTACCCACCACTGTGACCTGTATGCTCTCGTTGGCTGGCCCTCGCTTCATACTCGTCGCCAAACCCACTGGTTCCAGGTCATCTACAAGTCTCTGCTAGGTAATGCCCCGCCTTATCTCAGCTCACTGGTCACCATAGCAGCACCCACCCGTAGCATGCGCTCCAGCAGGTATATCTCACTGGTCACCCCAAAAGCATTCTTCCTTTGGCCGCCTCTCCTTCCAGTTCTCTGCTGCCAATGACTGGAACGAACTGCAAAAATCACTAAACCTGAGACTCTTATCTCCCTCACTAGCTTTAAGCTCCAGCTGTCAGAGCAGCTCACAGATCACTGCACCTGTACATAGACCATCTGTAAATAACCCATCCAACTACCTCATGTATTTATTTATCGTGCTCCTTTGCACCCCAGTATCTTTATTTGCACATTCATCTTCTGCACATTCTACCATTCCAGTGTTTAATTGCTATAATGTCATTACTTCACCACCATGGCCTATTTATTGCCTTACCTCCCTTATCCTACCTCATTTGCACATGCTGTATATAGACTTTTTCTACTGTATTATTGACTGTGTAACAGCTGTTGGTGGAAGAAAGTGAGGACCAAGGTGCAGCGTGGTACGTGTTCATCGTTTATTAGTTGAACTGAACACTGAATAGCAAAACAACAAAGAGAACAACCGAAACAGTTCTGTCTGGTGCAGACACAAAAACAGAAAGCACTACCCACAAAACCCAGGTGGGAAAAGGCTACCTAAGTATGGTTCTCAATCAGAGACAACGACAGACAGCTACCTCTGATTGAGAACTACAACCGGACAAACAACAAAGAAATCCAAAACATAGAAAATGAACATAGAATGCCCACCCTAGTCACGCTCTGGCCTAACCAAAATATAGAATAAAAGCCTCTCTATGGCCAGGGCGTGACAGATTGTATGTTTGTTTATTCCATGTGTAACTCTGTTGTTGTATGCGTCAAACTTCTTTGCTTTATCTTGGCCAAGTCGCAGTTGCAAATGAGAACTTGTTCTCAATTAGCCTACCTGGTTAAATAAAGGTGAAATAACATTTTAAAAATAAATAAACAATGGATAAATGATGGTTGGGTTTTGATTTGACATGTCCATTTGCCCACTAACATGGGGTGAACAGCTGTGGTGATTGCTCTCTATCCAATAGCATAGACAGTGTGACAGACCTGCTCAGCAGTGCCGACTATTTACATGAGACGTCACCATTTTTAAACTTGAGAAATACTGCACCAAACACCTTAGTTAGATGTAAAATTGCGCAACTAAAACATCCTCTGCAAAAAGGTAAAATAGAATTAAATATTTCTTGAGTTATCCTGGATTCATTCTGGGGATTTTGAGGAAGTGATATAGGCTTCCGTGTCTACAGTGTCTCATGGGGGACAAACATCATTAACTAAATGCGGAATTGGTCTGGAAACACATTGCCAAGACTGAAATCTCATTTTTCTAATGAGCAACAGAAAAACATGGATCAGCTGAAGGGGAAGATTCCCAGTGTTTGTGATGCCTGCCATTTGATGCGACAGAGACCCTGCGGAGAGTGGGGTGAAATAGAAGAGTCACTGTCTGTTCTTTTGAGTTATGATGTTGAGTCTTTACTTGACTAAGTCATGTTAGGATATATCAGTTATCTAGTACGAGGTTTTGTGCTGAACCTGCTGCAGTATTTCAGGTGCCAAGTGTATGGTCATGTTGCAACGGTGTGTAGGTGTCACGACTAGTCAAGGTGGGTGGAATCAGGCGCAGAGAGCAAATAGTGAATAGAGGTTTATTCTCCGGTGAACAAAAATAAACACGGACAACCCAAAATACAAACAGGGTGAAAAATATCCAAAACAGGAATAACAGATAAACCGGAGAAACAAAACACAAAAACACCGACAGCCGAAACGAAATGACAAAAACAAACAATCCCGCACAAAACAAGGGCGGGACAACCTACATTATATACAGATACTAATTAACTAACACACAGGTGAAAACAATCAGACAAAACCAACAGATAACCGAAAAGGGATCGGTAGTGGCTAATAGGACGGTGACGACGACCGCCGAGCACAGCCTGAACGGGCAGGAGAGCCAACCTCGGCGGAAGTCGTGACAGTAGGAGGAAGATTCCTAGATGTGAGTAGTGTACAGCAGTGAATGAGACAAGGCAATATGTAGTATCGGTGGGAAAAGTTGTGTGTGTTAACTCTAGGGGTACCCATGGTTCTGTGAGAGAAAGGCAGGTTGAGGTTGCCAGGATCAGCGTAGTACAGAAGATGTCATATGCTGAGGCAGTGAAGAGGATCCCTGTGAGTAGGATAAGGCCAATAGATATTGATAGGAATAACATGTGCTTCAGTAACTGTGTTTCTTAGGGTCCATACCCATCGTTATCATCTGTACCGTAGTAATAGAACGTACATCACCGAAATTAGATGTTGTGCTGGCACCTGCAGAAAAGCACTTGGTTGTACGTGATTTTACTGCAGAAGAGTTACAAGGTGTGTGGAACGATAGTGTCCCGTCCTCCCAGGCTGCTGGTCTGCTGTAGGATCAGATAGTGGTGAGGTTTTAAAGGGTATAGGGTTAGTTGGTAGGGCAGTTTTACTCCCTTTTCCCCATCTGTTGTCCCATCCCTTTTTGCCTCACAAAGTGTAATGAATTCACACTCCAGGACAGTAGACGGAAACATAGGGCTAGATAAGATATATAGATGAATAGGGAGGCTGTGACAGTACAAATTTAAAGAAGGAGGAGGTCGGGGCAGGTGAAATACATTATGCATTACGATGGACACGCTTTTATGCGTGTCGTCAGTGATTATGTTGAGGCCTACTACCACCAGGCCATGTAAAAGCGGAGTTCATAGGCAGAGGGAATAAGGTATGATGAACTTCATAATTTATTTCCTAACTTCTTAACTTACGGTGGTTATGTGCACGGTGATGAGCTTCGTGCACATGTTCTAATAAATATTGAGGGTAGGCTATCATTTGAATGATGCTGTAGCTAACAGATTGTAATGGGCTAATGTGATGCTCCATTAGCTGTTACAGGATAGGTACTGTTTGGTGTAGCAGCGAATTTTTGACAAACCTTATTAACTTGGCGAAACTCTCTTCGTTCATGATTCGGTAAAACATTTATCTTCTAAAATGTCTGTGTCCAGTTGTAGGTGGTTCGTTAGTATTTTTTAAATGCGCTGTTATTAAAATAAATACATGTGTTGGTCCATGAAGTAATGCAACAATGTGTACGCCGCCATCTTGTCTATTTCAAATCCTCTCTCATTGCTTGAGACAGGTGCGTCCATCCAGGGGTGAAAGTAAGGTGGTACGGTCTGGTACAGAGTCCCAGCAAAGTAAATAGTGGGGGTACACCATACCAGTAAAGCATGAGCCTATCATAGTAATTAAAACAAAATGTCAACAAAACTGTAGGCTATTACACCATTATTAATCATTACCGTATGTCAGAGGCATGAAAACTGTGCGATTGGACTTGAAAACGGGTGGTATAGCGGCCTATACACTCAAAAATGCGATATGGTTCAATGACAACAATGACATTTTGCCAAGGCAGAGATGAGTAGTGGCGGGATCCGAGACACAGGGCAGCAGTGGATGCATACATTCTAGCCTAATGACAATCACCAAATGACAAATGTCATTACACTTTTTGCTGTTTTGTGTAACAGATGTCTCTTTCCATTCACCACTGTATGATGGTCCTGCACTCACCTGTCTCGATCAATGAGAGACATTTTTTAAAACATCTATAAGTGACTATCTTGAGGATCACAATACATTTTAGATACTTTTACATGATTTGGAAATTATGCCCAAAAAAGTATAATATATATTTGTGCCAAAAATATTTAAATGTTAGCATATGGAAACAGAGACGCAAAGAAAGTTCAAGGAGAGGGGCTACAAAAATGATCAGATTAATATTGCCATAGAGAAAATTCAAAACAAAACGACGCATTCTTGTGTTCTAACTACCTACTATTCAAAGCGTTCTGAACAAATTAAGGGAATTGTTCACAAACATTGGCACATTCTAATGTGTTCTCACGGGGCAGAAATCTCAGAGACCAATTGGTACACTCTGATTTACCACCCCAAGATATTCCTGAACAAGTCTATTTGCGCCCCTACTGGATGGAAATTATAAGTGTAATGGCTGTGCTCAATGCAATGGCACTTATAAATGTAGATCCTTCAAACACCCACAAACAGGGAAATCGATCCCAATCAAAGGTGCACGGTAGCACCATTAGGTGTAAAAACTTTGCTTACCCAGTTGCGGCCCACTTCTTGGAGGCAGGCCACTCGATTTCGTCTCTGCGTTATATTGGCATCGAACATGTCACCCTCCCTAGGAGAGGGGATGACCTTGATAATTTATTGTTAAAACGAGAGGCTGCCTGGAGCTTTAACATAAAGACCCTTGTTCCCTTCGGTCTCAACGTAGACTGATCTGAAGCCGTTCTTGTGATTATTGTGACTTTGCCATTGTAATTGTTTGTAAGCTCGTGTAGTCTAAAATGAACCTAGGATCGTATGCTATCCATTTGTTGTTTGTATGCTGTTCTATGTATGCCATTTTAATATTTGATAATTAACCAATGACTTTAGGCCACTCTTGGCCATGATTACAGACACCTGTGTCTTTTGACACTACATAAACGAGTCATCCCACAGTGCTTGTGATTATACCCCAATGAAGACAGCTTGGCTGTCGAAACGTTGGTAATTACATTTTTGCATCTGAGCTCCTAGAGTGTGCGGCTCTCTTTTATTTTCAAGCATATGGAAACAGTAGCAGGGAAATGAAACCAAAGCAGGGACTGCTGTCATACCTTGTCCATAGAATGTTTAAATGGTAAGGAAACCAATATGTTATTTTGTCATTTGGGTCAACTATCCCTTTAAACTTCAATTGATTTATTCAGTACATGAAAACTTAAGTGCAAAAGTCATTTTATGTACACTACGTAATCACGAGCAGCATTTTATGATGGAGACACCTCTGTTGGGGATATTGTTTCTATGCAGATTTTTGAATATTCACCTGAAAATCTGTCGCCAATTGGATGGCAACCTCGCTCATTCAGAATAGTTTGTCAAACCACAGGTTCTTGACATTTCGAAAGTTACAATGAGCAAGGTTTTCAAAATATTACACAATTTGTGTGATTTGTACATACAGTATTTTCATGTTTTTTTTTACTATTCAGTTGCGCCATGCATCTTCTGTAAGCATGGCTTCTGTGTCTCTCGCACCTCCTATAAATGTATGTAATGTTCAAATGACATACCATTGTTGAAAGGAGGTCGACTACAACATAGAAAGTCATATTTTATTGTAACACTGATAAGAACTGTAACACATTGAGGTAAGTTAAATAATCCACTTTTGTAACGTTCTCTGTCCTGCAGTGGCACACAGTATTCAGCCAATCAAAATCCACAAAGTCTGCTGGAGCTAGTGCCATCCCAAAACTGTCCAGTTCACAGTTTTAAGACAAAGTCGTTTTTCTTTCCTTTTCATAAAGTAGAGCACTAGTTTTTCATCATGACGTCTCCATTTAGTTGGCTTACAAGTGTGTTTACAGGGTTGAGACTGTTAAAAAATCCCTTGAGGGAGAAGAGAACATTCTGCTGTTTTTGATATGAGAGAGAGAGAGAGAGAGAACAGAAGCCAATCCACTCCAGACATGACCTACTGAGTTTGTTTCTGCTAAAGTCTTGGCACAGTCTCACAGGGCACTATGAGATAGAAATAGAGGTTGAGTCCTTGGTGGGGAGGGAGGGCAGTCAAAGGATGGTCTCTCTACACAAAAGGCTTTGAGTGCGTTCAGAGGGTGAGGGAGAGGAGTCCACAGAAGCAGGGGGGTTGGGAGGCCCTGGTGCTGTAGGTGGACGGCGCAGGGATGAGGAAGGGGAACTCAAGGCCCCACAGCTTTGTAGGTGCAAGTCTTCATGGGCACGCTTCCTTGGGCTGCCGATGATGCGTTGTGATTGTGTCATCACCTGTGCAAAGTAACAGACACGAACAAACAAATCCATCAATATCACTGACCAACAGTTTAGACCAGAATGGTCCAACAATGGTTTCATTAAGTTATCAAACCAGCTTATTTTGTATATGCATTCATACTCATGCCCATCAATAGGTGTACCTGATCTATGACATTGGCACTGAATATAGCTTCCTCCATGTGTCTCTCGTCAGACTTGATGACATACTTGATGCTGTTGACCACCTGCTGGACCTCTGGAGGTAGACTGCAGCTGGAGTGCTCCAGGAATTTGGCCACCAGGATTTTGGTGTCTTTATACGTCTTGAGGTCAGCCAGAGAGTGTGGGCGCTCGTTGGAGACCGTGTGCAGGGCTCGCGGTTTGAGGCGGATGTCCACTTTCCTCCCCTCCTTCTGCTTCCTACCACTGCGGGTGCTGACTTTGGCAGCGGCGTGGGGAGGAGCTGCCACCTCTGTGGACTCTGAACACACCAAAGACACAAACATACAACAACATCCAATCAGGCGGGACTCAACATATTCAACACATTTGCACATTCTGTAGGTGAACGCTCTTTTCTCCTACGAGTCGCTGGTGTAAATGGGTGTTTTCGCCAGGGGTATGTGTAGACTGCTAGGTTAGGTGGGGAGATGTGAAAGGCGTACATAGTGGAGAGGTGGTAAAAGGCTCTGGTGGGGTGGGCGTTACCTTGCTCTGGTGAAGTCTGAGGAGAATCTTCCGGAGGGTTGCTTGCAGAGGGGCTGCCACAGCTGTCACCTGCAGAGGGAGATGTTAGCCTTATGGTGAACAAGTACTGATGCTTAAGTATATTATTTGCATTTCACCAAATGAAGTGATGCTAGCTGCCTATGTGATCTGATTAACCCGGTTCATCTCAACAGTAATGACAGGATCTTTCCTAAACAACACATGGGGAGCAGTGTCGTGCCGACACCGGAGCAACTCACGTACTTCCAGATATGGAGGTACAGGAGATGGGGTCGCTGGTGGAGCGTACGATGCGAGCCAGCTTGCGATACCTCCTGCCAGACCGGAGCATGCGGGGTCGCTCAGCGGGCGCTGAGGTAGAAGGGGGCTGCGAGGCCGGGGAGGAGGAAGAGGAGGATGGGGACCACACACTGAAGCACAGCCGGGAGCCACGGGGCCGGGCAGGGGGGGACGGGGAGGGGCAGGCAGGGAGGCTCTGGGCTGCTGAGGCTGCCTCTACGGAGGCTGTGGCTGCAGAGGGGGAGGCAGAGGGCAGGGAGGGAGGAGTAGAAGGGACAGGAAGAATCAGCTGCTTCCTACTGGCTCGTTCTTTGACGTTTGCGTGTAGCTTTGCTCCTCCCTTGGGCTCCTCGTGCTCCAGTATGTTGCTGTTCTCTATGGACCAGTCTGGAGAGTGGGGTATGGAGTCCTGGGTGTGGGAGGACTCGCTGTAGCCTGTGTCGTCGAGCCGGGCCGGGCCGCCGTGGCGGTGGGAGAAGCGGGCATTGAGCTCTAGACTGATACAGCTGCCATCAGTGGGGGCGGTGTGCAGCGTGCCATAGGGAGAGGAGTCAGAGCCCTGCACCTCCAGGGAACAGAGATCCTCTGAGGAGCAACTGTGGTCTGGAATTTCTGCCACCTCCTCTGATACCATTAGAGAGGCACTGTCCACCGAGGCTGGGACAAGACACAGGAGAGCAAACGCATCAGCTGCACCAAATTACAGTACAGGCATAGATATCAAACATGGCTCACCCCTATGGGTGAGATACACCAGCCTGTTCACACACAGTCAAAGTGGTGTGCGGGGTGGCTGTAGTGATAGTGATTAAGCCTTCCTTACCCTGAGTACTGAGACCAGCTGTGGTGTTTCTCTCACAGAGGCTGGACTCAGTGGCCTGCTGATCAATGCTGGTAGTGACCTGCAGAGGGGAGCACGAGGGGAGCACATGGACAGACAGACAGACAGACAGACAGACAGACAGACAGACAGACAGACAGACAGACAGACAGACAGACAGACAGACAGACAGACAGACAGACAGACAGACAGACAGACAGACAGACAGACAGACAGACAGACAGACAGACAGACAGACAGACAGACAGACAGACAGACAGACAGACAGACAGACAGACAGACAGACAGACAGACAGACAGACAGACAGACAGACAGACAGACAGACAGACAGACAGACAGACAGACAGACAGACAGACAGACAGACAGACAGACAGACAGACAGAGACAGGACATGATTCGTTTTTACAGTTGACAAAGGAGACACACATGATTCGTTTTTACAGTTGACAAAGGAGACACACATTTCCAAAGGGATAGTGAGTGAGGGAACCAAATAATTCTGCCATTAGTGAAACCCTTGTTAAAGATGAGGAACAGGTGGGCGAGGCAGAGAATCCTTTTGGAGAACATCTGTCAGAGGCCGCTGCTTCTTCCCGACACATCTGGCAACCATGTGCTCAGTACCACACTCTGGCCAGTAGAGAGCTCTCCAAGCACACCCACTCTACATCAGGAATTCCATTGGGATTTTAGAGGTGGTGAACTGTCGCTATAATGTGGTTTTCTTAGGTAATTGTATGCTTATGACGTTATGTGTGCTTTCTTTCTCATCTCATCATGATGAGTATTTCTAAATCATAGCAGTGAATATGAAAAAGGATAATCAGGGTCTTAGAAGAATGTAATGCTGTGTAGTGTCTTTAATACCATTTAATATAAAGTATGTTCCAATACAATACCTCAGTCTTACCAATCATAAGCTGCAGTCACCTGTACAAACGGATCATTTCGGGTCTATACCTCTATTCTAGTTAACCTGAGCCTGAGCGACGAGTGTCTATTCAAGGGGAATCTAGATCCTCCTATTGCAGCTGCTCCCCTATGAGGCATACATCTAACAGCAGCCAGTCAGTCCCCTCAGGTGCTCTCCCTGCATCAACACTTCAAAGGCATGTACTTCAGGTGAGAAAACTCTATATTGATTTGACCTCATTCACAGAATCTTTGTTGGAAGATCATTTTCAGGAGATCTGTGCGGAGAGCTCTAAAAGACGAGGGGAAGCCTTTTGGTATTACATTTTAGAGCAAATAATATATCTTGTTCTAAAATGTTGGTGCACAATGTCTCCTAGAATATCAAAGGGACACAAAAGGCACTCTTTTTGTGGAACCGCACAGCTTTGTTACAGATTGGATTCCTATGTCTTTGTCTCCTGTGATCTTGCCTGTCTTAGGAGAGCCACAAAGCACCACCACTCAGCTCCGAACAGATAACTGTGCCAATGATTGAATGTCATTTTTTGTTAAGCTTGCATTCAATTGCCACTCCCTGTTGCACACAACAAGCTTCCATTCCCCCTGTCACAAGGCTGATTTAAGATGAAATCGTCAACCCTGTTACAGTCAACCCTGTTACAGTCAACCCTGTTACAGTCAACCCTGTTACAGTCAACCCTGTTACTTTATTTGGCACTTAATAGGCAATTACTATAATATTTTTTTTAATTTAACCTCAAGAGATGGGAAAACATGTTTTTTATGAAGTTGAACATGTGCTCTTTATGTCAATATTAAAATGGGATGATTTTTTTAAACCAAGTTTGACACCCAATTGGTGGAACGACCCAGCTGCATTCAACAGGAAACCAACTATATTCCTTGAAGAAGTGACCTCTCACATTTTCTCCAGGTAGACAACGATAGTACCTCCATGATTGAGTTCATAGGACAAACACCAAACTGAAATCTATACCTGCTCTGAAGTTCTACCAGACGAGACGTGTCTTCTGTATCTCATCTAAATTAGACTTTTCCCATCACACCTATAGTGCATTTGGAAAGTATAACTTTTTCCACATTTTGATAGGTTACAGCCTTATCCTAAAATGTATTAAATAAATTGTTTTCCAATCTACACACAATACCCCATAATGACAAAGCGAAAGAAATGTAGAAATGTTTGCACATTTACAGTATAAAAAAGATACCGCATTTTCATAAGTATTCAGACCCTTTGCTATGAGACTCAAAATTGATCTCAGGTGTATCCTGTTTCCACTGATCATCCTTGAGATGTTTCTACAACTTGACTGGAGCCACCTGTGGTAAATTCAACTGGACATGATTTGGAATGACACACACCTATCTATATAAGGTCCAACAGTTGACAGTGCATGTCAGAGCAAAAACCAAGCCATGAGATCGAAGGAAGTGTCAGTAGAGCTCCGAGACAGGATTGTGTCGAGGCACAGATCTGGGGAAGGGTACCAAAAAATGTCTGCAGCATTGAAGGTCCCCAAGAACACAGTGGCCTCCATCATTCTTAAATGGAAGAAGTTTGGAACCACCAAGACTCTTCTTAGAGCTGGCCACCCGTCCAAACTGAGCAATCGGGGGAGAGGGGGCTTGGTCAGGGAGGTGACCAAGAACCCGATGGTCACTCTGACAGAGCTCCAGAGTTCCTCTGTGGAGATGGCGGAACCTTCCAGAGGATAATCTCTGCAGGACTCCACCAATCAGGCCTTTATGGAAGTGGCTCGATGGAAGCCATTCCTCAGTAAAAGGCACATGACAGCCCGCTTGGAGTTTGACAAAAGGCACCTTAAAGGACTCTCAGACCATGAAAAATGAGATTCTCTGGTCTGATGAAACCAAGATTGAACTCTTTCACCTGAATGCCAAGCGTGACGTCTGGAGGAAACCTGGCACCATCCCTACGATGAAGTATGGTGCTGGCAGCATAATACTGTGTCGATGTTTTTCAGCGGCAGGGACTGGGAGACTAGTCAGGATCAAGGGAAAGATGAACGGAGCAAAGTACAGCGAGATCCTTGATGAAAACCTGCTCCAGAGCACTCAGGATCTCAGACTGGGGTAAAGGTTTACCTTCCAACAGGACAACGATCCTAAGCACACAACCAAGACAACGCAGGAGTGGCTTCGGGACAAGTCTCTGAGAATGTACTTGAGGGGCCCAGCTAGAGCCCGGTTTTGAACCCGATTGAACATTCCTGCAAAGACCTGAAAATAGCTGTGCAGCCACGCTCCCCATCCAACCTGACAGAACTTGAGAATATCTGCAGAGAAGAATGGGAGAAACTCCCCAAATACAGGTGTGCCAAGCTTGTAGTGTCATACCTAAGAAGACTCGAGGCTGTAATCGCTGCCAAAGGTGCTTCAACAAAGTACTGAGTAAAGGGTCTGAATACTTATGTAAATGTGATATCTGAAGAAAAACAACTGGTTTTGCTTTGTTATTATGGGGTATTGTGTGTAGATTCCATTTTAGAATAAGGCTGTAACGTAACAAAATGTGGAAAAAGTCAAGGGGTCTGAATAGTTTCTGAATGCACTGTATGTGTGTGCTTCTGTCTTAGGGGAGGCCTTTATGAGGTCAGCAGTGAATTGGGTCATCTGCATAAGGAAATGTTACACGTCTTTATTATGTCTCCTTTATTAGAGCCTGTGGCAGCGATTTAGAGAGAGAGAGAGAGAGAGAGAGAGAGAGAGAGAGAGAGAGAGAGAGAGAGAGAGAGAGAGAGAGAGAGAGAGAGAGAGAGAGAGAGAGAGAGAGAGAGAGAGAGAGAGAGAGAGAGAGAGGAGCATAAAATCCTCTCACCTCACTAATCCTCAACCCAAATAGAAACTTCAACTGAGTCTCTAACTGGCTAGCTTCTCTCTGTGTACTTCTCCTTCTCTCTTTGTGATCTCACACAACAGCTTCTTCTGAAGCCTAAATGCCTCTCTTAGCACTCTCCTTTGTAGTTGTGTTCTTACAATGTGCATGTAAACAGGGACGTATTCAACAGTGAGAGGGGTTCTAAACTACTCTGACTGTGAATAGACAATGTGTAATGTTAGAAAGAGGCTGGCTAGTACACTGGTCTTTTATGAGGGAAGGATGGTAGTGATACTCACCTGACTGGCAGGGGTCTGCCCCATCCCCATCCCCACCACAGACTCGTATGACGGGGGCAACTCAGAGGGGTAGAGTGTCCCAGGGCTGTTGATGGGCACTCCATAGATGGCACTGAACGGGGAGTGTGGAAAGTCCAGATGTAGACTTCTGAATGTGAGAAACATTAGGGAGGAAAGGTGTGAGGAGAGAAATACAAATATCCTCTTCTTCCTCAATCCAGCAACACTTCATTTTAGAGTAAACAAACACATTCAATTGGTTGAGAGACACATTGTTTTTCATGTGGTGTTAATTAGAAATATCTCACCCATGCAAGAGCCATCTTTTTTTAATTAAAACCCATTCTCCTGTGAAGTGGCAGAGTATAAAATACAACCTGAGTGTCTGAATCAATCATCCAGCGCATGATGATGTCATGACATGTTTCTGCCCTCAGCTAGGGGACTCTATAAAGGCTTCCTCTACATGTTTCTATTTACAGCCTAATTGACAAGAACACATGGCATCTAGCCAAGCAGCTGGATCAGCATGCTGTCAAAGATGTGGAAATGGAACTGATTCTCTTATACCAATTGGAAGGAGATCAATGGCACATTTGCACATGGCCATGGATGTTACCTGTGCTCCTTAACAAAGAACGACAACATTCTGATCATCTATACTAAGCATTGTGAGTGGCTTGGCCCAAGGCCCCCACAGAATACATATTTAGGATCAAACTTGCTCTCGCCACTTGCAAGATACCTATTTTAATAAAACATATGTGTTTAATTTCAGCTCTGCGTCAATCACGAAAATAGAATATGATTCTTGGCGCGGACAAAACCAAATAATCAAACTAGGGAGTATCAAACCTAGCCTTGTCGTGAACCAGGCTTCCCTAAAACAGGAAACCTGGGGAAGTTCCATGGCAAAAATCAGCTAAAGAGGGGTGCGAACCAGGTGTAAATCACAGTGCTAAACACGCCTACACGGGAGCCTGGGCGAGATTCATCGAATCCCCTCAGTGCGCGAAGACAACAAAAAAATCTATAAAACAAACACTTGGTGACAAAACATTTCAGAACGTTTGCGGCACACTGGTTTTTACAGCATTTCTATGTTGTTTTGAGATGAAATGAAGCTGCAGCAAGAGGGGAGAAATGGTCAACAATGCTGGCCAGTTCAATATTTCTTATTTTGACATTTCTGGAGTGATATTTGGGTGTGCAGGGTTGCATGAGCCCCGGGACAAGAAGTAGCTAGTCACAATGAGGTTCATTTTGAGAAAAGTCAGTTAACCTTGTAAGCTACCTAGGTATAACTAGCTACAAGCTAGTTCAATTTCTCTCAGGATTATAAAGGCAACAAAATGTTAATAAAAACAGCATATTATTGACCTAAAGGTTAGCTGTGTTAGCCCAGTATTTAGCTTATTCAGGGTCAGTGATACATAAACCAACCATGGTACTGTCTATCTCCCTCAAACTCAACTCTGGACCTAGAAGCCAGTTCCACGGCTTTCACTGCTTTCATTGTTCCCCTTTAATCAGGGACTAATTTAGACCTGGGACACCAGGAGGATGCAAATAATTATCAGGTTTGAAGAGACAACCAGCAGACACCGGACCTCATAGGGTAAGAGTTGAAAACGCCTGGTCTATCTACTATGGGAACAACAACAACCTTTTTTGCAAGCAACATTGCTAAAATGAATCTAATAAAATGAACCTCAAAATATGTTACCTCTAATGTTCATCTCCTTTCACCGAATTGTCATATCCTTACTTTCATACTGTACCTAAATTACAAGGGTTGGATTTTTACACTAAACAATTGTCAGCACTCAACCTGTTCTCAGAGCATTTTGTATTATTCTGTACGTAAATCCATATGATATGTTATGAATTACAATTCATATTATATGTTACGAAGTTAATTTGAGTTGCCTCTTCGTTAATTGTCCTACTTTAATTGTATTCCACCATTCATCCCATAGGAGATTTTAGAAAGAGTTAAAATAAGGGCTGTGTTTCGTGTAAGACTTACCCTGGCATGACATTTTGATAACCGTGTAAATCTCTCTCGGACAAGGTGACTTTTTTCTTTATTATACTTTTTTACCCCTTTTTCTCCCCAATTTCATGATATCCGATTGGTAGTTAGTCTTGTCCCATCGCTGCTTCCGTACGGATTCGGGAGAGGCCAAGGTCGAGAGCCATGCTTCCGCCGAAACACCCTGCCAAGCCGCACTGCATCTTGACACACTGCCCACTTAACCCGGAAGCCAGTCGCACCAATGTGTCGGAGGAAACACTGTGGTGCGATGGGTGACCGAAGTCAGTGTGCATGCGCCCGGCCCGCCATAGGAGCCGCTAGAGCACGATGGGACAAGTACATCCCAGCCGACCGAACCCTCTCCTAACCAGGACGATGCTGGGCCAATTGTGCGCCACCTCATAGGTCTCGCGGTCGGTTGCAACACAGCCTGGGATCAAACCCGGGTCCCCTGACAAGGGGACTTTTATTAATATGTTAGCCTGTATTTACTCCCCAAAAATGAAATGCTAATTAGCTGCTAATGTGGCTATCATAAAGAACCACAAATACCACCATCTGGATGAGACAGCCAGATTGAGGCAAAAAGGTAACCATATCTGGATTAACTATCTAATGTTGGCTAAATTTAGTCATGAATAAATTGGCTAAATATTAATTTAAAAATAAGTCTGTAAACTGTCTAAAGCAAGTTTTAAATTGACACAATACCTGTTAGCAAAGGTGTCAGCTAGAGGTGATGTGCACAAGCTTGCAGGGATTTGTAGTCTTGAATGATCTCTACTTTGATACTAATTAGCATGTTAAAATCTGAGAATAAATAGAGCCAAATATATATTGATAAAAGCCACCTCGTCCGAGAGAGTTTTATATGTTTATCAAAAAACGTCACGCCAGGATAAGCCTACACGACACACAGCCCTTATTTGAATTGTTTCTAAAATCAATGGCGGAAAAATTATTGGAACATTTTCCCTGTTTGACCGATTTATGGGTATTATGACACCTCCACTGTGGGGCTCTATTTGAGTGTCCCGGATGTACGTTTACTATGTTACGTCTAGTCTATGAGACCAGCCTGCAACACTGGTATATGGTTGGATTCAGATAGCTGATATACTGAGACAGCGTGACAATCGAATAAAACAGATTGGAGATCTTACAACTAGGACAGGCAAAAACGACATGTTCATTTGAGAAAACAACACAGAAACACAGACATTTTAGAGACAGGACCCCTTCCCCTCTTTAATGCAGGATTGTGATTCATCAACATTGACACTAGTCCATTTTGAATAATATTTTAACAAGTTTAAACGCTTCATCAAAAACAAAATGTTCAAATAATCTAACTCGTATGTAAAGATTAGACATCGTAGTCGAAACAACAATAGAAAATTGAGTGGTAGTAACACGTAGGCTATTATTACTATAGCATCATTTCAGGTGATCAAAAAAACTCCATACCAGCGGTGACTAACCTTGCTCCACTGATCCCTGATCTACTGGGTGAGCAGACTATTGTTCCAGCCCAGCAATAGTACACTTGATTATCAACTCATGAGGTTTGATAAGTTGAATCAGGTGTGTTATTTCTGGGCTGAAACAGAACCCTTCACACCAAGCAAATCCCCAAGAGTGGTGGCCTTCTCCACTTCTAATGGGTTTATACATTGTGTGTGATGTTCAACTGTTTTTGTATACAACATGTGCTAACATAGGTAGGCCTACACATATAACCCAGGGCATATACAGTTGAAGTTGGAAGTTTACATACACCTTAGCCAAATACATTTCAACTTAGTTTTTTCACAATTCCTGACATTTAATCCTAGTAAAAATTATCTGTCTTAGGTCAGTTAGGATCACCACTTTATTTTAAGAATGTGAAATGTCAGAATAATAGTAGAGAGAATGATTAATTTCAGCTTTTATTTCTTTCATCACATTCCCAGTGGGTCAGAAGTTTACATACACTCATTTAGTATTTGGTAGCATTGCCTTTAAATGGTTTAATTTGGGTCAAATGTTTTGGGTAGCCTTCCACAAGCTTCCCACAAGTTGGCTGAATCTTGGCCCATTCCTCCTCACAGAGCTGGTGTAAATGAGTCAGGTTTGTAGGCCTCCTTGCTCGCACACGCTTTTTCAGTTCTGCCCACAAATGTTCTATAGGATTGAGGTCAGGGCTTTGTGATTGCCACTCCAATACCTTGACTTTGTTGTCCTTAAGACATTTTTCCACAACTTTGGAAGTATGCTTGGGGTCATTGTCCATTTGGAAGACCCATTTGCGACCAAACATTAACTTCCTGACTGATGTCTTGAGATGTTGCTTCAATATATCCACATAATTTCCCTGCCTCATGATGCCATCTATTTTGTGAAGTGCACCAGTCCCTCCTGCAGCAAAGCACCCGCACAACATGATGCTTCCACCCCCGTGCGTCACGGTTGGGATGGTGTTCTTCGGCTTGCAAGCCTCCCCCTTTTTCCTCCAAACATAAAGATGGACATTATGGCCAAACAGTTATATTTTTGTTTCATCAGACCAGAGGATATTTCTCCAAAAATACAATCTTTGTCCCCATGTGCAGTTGCAAACCGTAGTCTGGCTTTTTTATGGCAGTTTTGGAGCAGTGGCTTCTTCCTTGCTGAGCGGCATTTCAGGTCGATATAGGACTCGTTTTACTGTGGATATTGATACTTTTGTACCGGTTTCCTCCAGCATCTTCACAAGGTACTTTGCTGTTGTCCTGGGATTGATTTGCACTTTTCGCACCAAAGTACGTTCATCTCTAGGAGACAGAACGTGTCTGTCATGTTTTGTCATTAATTATCATGTCTTGTCCCTGTGCTTCCCCTTCTATTCGTTTCCCTCTGCTGGTCTTATTAGGTTCTTTCCCTCTTTCTATCCCTCTCTCTCCCCCTCCCTCTCTCACTCTCTCGCTCTCTCTTCTCTCTATCGTTCCGTTCCTGCTCCCAGCTGTTCCTATTCCCCTAATCATCATTTAGTCTTCCCACACCTGTTCCCGATCCTTTTCCCTGATTAGAGTCCCTATTTCTCTCCTTGTTTTCCGTTCCTGCCCTGTCGGATCCTTGTCTATATTCACCGTGCTGTGTCTATGTTTTGCCCTGTCGTGTCGTGTTTCCCTCAGATGCTGCGTGGTGAGCAGGTGTCTGAGTCTGCTAGGTTCAAGTGCCTTCCCGAGGCAACCTGCAGTTCTTGATCAAGTCTCCAGTCTGTTCTCGTCTTTACGAGTAGTATTATGCCTTTTGTTTTGTTAAGTATCTACTGGATTAAAAACTCTGTTTTCGCCAAGTCGCTTTTGGGTCCTCATTCACCTGCATAACAGAAGGATCCGACCAAGGAATGGACCCAGCGACTACAGAGGCTCGTAACACTGCCGTCAAGATCCAAGGAGCCATGCTCGGCAGACACGAGCAGGAATTGTCTGCTGCTCGCCATGCCGTGGAGAACCTGGCCGCTCAGGTTTCCGACCTCTCTGGACAGTTCCAGAGTCTTCGTCTCGTGCCACCTGTTACTTCCTGGCCTGCCGAGCCTCCGGAACCTAGGGTTAATAACCCACCTTGCTACTCCGGGCAGCCCACGGAGTGCCGCTCCTTTCTCACCCAGTGTGATATTGTGTTCTCTCTCCAACCCAACACATACTCTAGCGAGAGAGCTCGGGTTGCTTACGTCATTTCACTCCTTACTGGCCGGGCTCGAGAGTGGGGCACAGCTATCTGGGAGGCAAGGGCTGATTGTTCTAACAATTACCAGAACTTTAAAGAGGAGATGATTCGGGTTTTTGACCGTTCAGTTTTTGGTAGGGAGGCTTCTAGGGCCCTGGCTTCCCTATGCCAAGGTGATCGATCCATAACGGATTACTCTATAGAGTTTCGCACTCTTGCTGCCTCTAGTGACTGGAACGAGCCGGCGCTGCTCGCTCGTTTTCTGGAGGGACTCCACGCAGTGGTCAAAGATGAGATTCTCTCTCGGGAGGTTCCTTCCAGTGTGGACTCTTTGATTGCTCTCGCCATCCGCATAGAACGACGGGTAGATCTTCGTCACCAAGCTCGTGGAAGAGAGCTCGCGTCAACGGTGTTTCCCTGCTCCGCATCGCAACCATCTCCCTCCTCTGGCTCAGAGACTGAGCCCATGCAGCTGGGAGGTATTCGCATCTCGACCAAGGAGAGGGAACGGAGGATCACCAACCGCCTGTGCCTCTATTGCGGATTTGATGGACATTTTGTCAATTCATGTCCAGTAAAAGGCCAGAGCTCATCAGTAAGCGGAGGGCTACTGGTGAGCGCTACTACTCAGGTCTCTTCATCTAGATCATGTACTACTATGTCGGTCCATCTACGCTGGACCGGTTCGGGTGCTACATGCAGTGCCTTGATTGACTCTGGGGCTGAGGGTTGTTTCATGGACGAAGCATGGGCTCGGAAACATGACATTCCTTTCAGACAGTTAGACAAGCCTACGCCCATGTTTGCCTTAGATGGTAGTCATCTTCCCAGTATCAGATTTGAGACACTACCTTTAACTCTCACAGTATCTGGTAACCACAGTGAGACTATTTCTTTTTTGATTTTTCGTTCACCTTTTACACCTGTTGTTTTGGGTCATCCCTGGCTAGTATGTCATAATCCTTCTATTAATTGGTCTAGTAATTCTATCCTATCCTGGAACGTTTCTTGTCATGTGAAGTGTTTAATGTCTGCCATCCCTCCCATTTCTTCTGTCCCCACTTCTCAGGAGGAACCTGGCGATTTGACAGGAGTGCCGGAGGAATATCATGATCTGCGCACGGTCTTCAGTCGGTCCCGAGCCAACTCCCTTCCTCCTCACCGGTCGTATGATTGTAGTATTGATCTCCTTCCGGGGACCACTCCTCCTCGGGGTAGACTATACTCTCTGTCGGCTCCCGAACGTAAGGCTCTCGAGGATTATTTATCTGTGTCTCTTGACGCCGGTACCATAGTGCCTTCTTCCTCTCCGGCCGGGGCGGGGTTCTTTTTGTTAAGAAGAAGGACGGTACTCTGCACCCCTGCGTGGATTATCGAGGGCTGAATGACATAACGGTTAAGAATCGTTATCCGCTTCCTTATGTCATCAGCCTTCGAGATTCTGCAGGGAGCCAGGTGCTTTACTAAGTTGGACCTTCGTAACGCTTACCATCTCGTGCGCATCAGAGAGGGGGACGAGTGGAAAACGGCGTTTAACACTCCGTTAGGGCATTTTGAGTACCGGGTTCTGCCGTTTGGTCTCGCCAATGCGCCAGCTGTTTTTCAGGCATTAGTTAATGATGTTCTGAGAGACATGCTGAACATCTTTGTTTTTGTCTATCTTGACGATATCCTGATTTTTTCACCGTCACTCGAGATTCATGTTCAGCACGTTCGACGTGTTCTACAGCGCCTTTTAGAGAATTGTCTCTACGTAAAGGCTGAGAAGTGCTCTTTTCATGTCTCCTCCGTTACTTTTCTCGGTTCCGTTATTTCCGCTGAAGGCATTCAGATGGATTCCGCTAAGGTCCAAGCTGTCAGTGATTGGCCCGTTCCAAGGTCACGTGTCGAGTTGCAGCGCTTTTTAGGTTTCGCTAATTTCTATCGGCGTTTCATTCGTAATTTCGGTCAAGTTGCTGCCCCTCTCACAGCTCTTACTTCTGTCAAGACGTGTTTTAAGTGGTCCGGTTCCGCCCAGGAGCTTTTGATCTTCTAAAAGAACGTTTTACGTCCGCTCCTATCCTCGTTACTCCTGACGTCACTAGACAATTCATTGTCGAGGTTGACGCTTCAGAGGTAGGCGTGGGAGCCATTCTATCCCAGCGCTTCCAGTCTGACGATAAGGTTCATCCTTGCGCTTATTTTTCTCATCGCCTGTCGCCATCTGAGCGCAACTATGATGTGGGTAACCGTGAACTGCTCGCCATCCGCTTAGCCCTAGGCGAATGGCGACAGTGGTTGGAGGGGGCGACCGTTCCTTTTGTCGTTTGGACAGACCATAAGAACCTTGAGTACATCCGTTCTGCCAAACGACTTAATGCCCGTCAAGCTCGTTGGGCGTTGTTTTTCGCTCGTTTTGAGTTTGTGATTTCTTACCGTCCGGGTAGCAAGAACACCAAGCCTGATGCCTTATCCCGTCTGTTTAGTTCTTCTGTGGCTTCTACTGATCCCGAGGGGATTCTTCCTTATGGGCGTGTTGTCGGGTTGACAGTCTGGGGAATTGAAAGACAGGTTAAGCAAGCACTCACGCACACTGCGTCGCCGCGCGCTTGTCCTAGTAACCTCCTTTTCGTTCCTGTTTCCACTCGTCTGGCTGTTCTTCAGTGGGCTCACTCTGCCAAGTTAGCTGGTCATCCCGGTGTTCGAGGCACTCTTGCGTCTATTCGCCAGCGCTTTTGGTGGCCGACTCAGGAGCGTGACACGCGCCGTTTCGTGGCTGCTTGTTCGGACTGCGCGCAGACTAAGTCGGGTAACTCTCCTCCTGCCGGTCGTCTTAGACCGCTCCCATTCCTTCTCGACCATGGTCTCACATCGCCCTAGACTTCATTACCGGTCTGCCTTTGTCTGCGGGGAAGACTGTGATTCTTACGGTTGTCGATAGGTTCTCTAAGGCGGCACATTTCATTCCCTCGCTAAACTTCCTTCCGCTAAGGAGACGGCACAAATCATTATCGAGAATGTGTTCAGAATTCATGGCCTCCCGTTAGACGCCGTTTCAGACAGAGGCCCGCAATTCACGTCACAGTTTTGGAGGGAGTTCTGTCGTTTGATTGGTGCGTCCGTCAGTCTCTCTTCCGGGTTTCATCCCCAGTCTAACGGTCAAGCAGAGAGGGCCAATCAGACGATTGGTCGCATACTACGCAGCCTTTCTTTCAGAAACCCTGCGTCTTGGGCAGAACAGCTCCCCTGGGCAGAATACGCTCACAACTCGCTTCCTTCGTCTGCTACCGGGTTATCTCCGTTTCAGAGTAGTCTGGGTTACCAGCCTCCTCTGTTCTCATCCCAGCTTGCCGAGTCCAGCGTTCCCTCCGCTCAAGCGTTTGTCCAACGTTGTGAGCGCACCTGGAGGAGGGTGAGGTCTGCACTTTGCCGTTACAGGGCACAGACTGTGAGAGCCGCCAATAAACGCAGGATTAAGAGTCCAAGGTATTGTTGCGGCCAGAGAGTGTGGCTTTCCACTCGCAACCTTCCTCTTACGACAGCTTCTCGTAAGTTGACTCCGCGGTTCATTGGTCCGTTCCGTGTCTCCCAGGTCGTCAATCCTGTCGCTGTGCGACTGCTTCTTCCGCGACATCTTCGTCGCGTCCATCCTGTCTTCCATGTCTCCTGTGTCAAGCCCTTTCTTCGCACCCCGTTCGTCTTCCCTCCCCCCTCCCGTCCTTGTCGAGAGCGCACCTATTTACAAGGTACGTAAGATCATGGACATGCGTTCTCGGGGACGGGGTCACCAATACTTAGTGGATTGGGAGGGTTACGGTCCTGAGGAGAGGAGTTGGGTTCCGTCTCGGGACGTGCTGGACCGTTCGCTTATTGATGATTTCCTCCGTTGCCGCCAGGGTTCCTCCTCGAGTGCGCCAGGAGGCGCTCGGTGAGTGGGGGGTACTGTCATGTTTTGTCATTAATTATCATGTCTTGTCCCTGTGCTTCCCCTTCTATTCGTTTCCCTCTGCTGGTCTTATTAGGTTCTTTCCCTCTTTCTATCCCCTCTCTCCCCCTCCCTCTCTCACTCTCTCGCTCTCTCTTCTCTCTATCGTTCCGTTCCTGCTCCCAGCTGTTCCTATTCCCCTAATCATCATTTAGTCTTCCCACACCTGTTCCCGATCCTTTTCCCTGATTAGAGTCCCTATTTCTCTCCTTGTTTTCCGTTCCTGCCCTGTCGGATCCTTGTCTATATTCACCGTGCTGTGTCTATGTTTTGCCCTGTCGTGTCGTGTTTCCCTCAGATGCTGCGTGGTGAGCAGGTGTCTGAGTCTGCTAGGTTCAAGTGCCTTCCCGAGGCAACCTGCAGTTCTTGATCAAGTCTCCAGTCTGTTCTCGTCTTTACGAGTAGTATTATGCCTTTTGTTTTGTTAAGTATCTACTGGATTAAAAACTCTGTTTTCGCCAAGTCGCTTTTGGGTCCTCATTCACCTGCATAACAGTGTCTCCTTCCTGAGCGGTATGACGGCTGCATGGTCCCATGGTGTTTATACTTGCGTACTATTGTTTGTACAGATGAACGTGGTACCTTCAGGTGTTTCAAAATGTCTCCCAAGGATGAACCAGACTTGTGGAGGTCTACCGTTTTTTTTTCTGAGGCTGATTTATTTAGATTTTCCCATGTCAAGCAAAGAGGCACTGTGTCTGAAGGTAGGCCTTGAAATACATCCACAGGTACACCTCCAATTGACTCAAATGATGTCAATTAGCCTATCAGAAGCTTCTAAAGCCATGACATCATTTTCTGGAATTTTCCAAGCTGTTTAAAAACACAGTCAACTTAGTGTATGTAAACTTCTGACCCACCGGAATTGTGATACAGGGAATTATAAGTCTGTAAACAATTGTCGGAAAAATTACTTGTCATGCGCACAGTAGATGTCCTCATCGACTTGTTAACAAGAAATTTGTGGACTGGTTGAAAAACTAGTTTTAATGACTCCAACCTAAGTGTATGTAAACTTCTGACTTCAACTGTAGCTACCTATGTTAGCACATGTTGTATACAAAAACACTGCTGGTATACACAGTTACTGTGTGAGAAGGTGTTAATGTTAGTCATTGTTATGTAAATGTAGGCTGAAAAGTACCAGTGGCCTGGCTTTGGCCCCAAGTGAGAGCAGGTCCACCGAAGTGATGGCCCAGATACGGGTGCCGGCCCACGTAAATGGAAACAAAAAAGTCTGAGCCTTTTGGGTAAAACATCCTGTATGGAAACGCGTCATTAGTCTCTTCCTAGGCTGTTATCAACTAATGCATTTGGAAACTGTTTTTAAATTTACAATGATTACATCAAGATACTGTAGTTAGGTAATAGAAAGTTATCTAGATGATGACATTTAATTCACTTAGCTAAGCAGTGTGTAAAGTTAGCTTGCTAGCTAGCAGCGCAGTTGAGTTAGCCTACAAAGTGGTCTACTAGAAGTCTAATACATAGTTTAACATTTCAAAATATATTTACTTACTTGAATCGTTTTTTGAGCCCTTATCTTTTATAATAATGGGCAATCTTCTAGATTTTTCAGTGGTAGCAAAGCGCAGCCATATGGACAAATGGAGACGAGGTAAAAAAAGTGTGTTTGTCGAAAGAGCAGTTTAGAACGTGTTGTGACGTTTGACTCAACCAGCGTAATCCACTTTCAATTCCAACAAGTATAAATCGCAGACTGTCGGCCTCACCTGATCATTTGAAAACGTCCATTTGAAACTAGCAAACGCAACAACTCTACAAAATGTGTCCTACAAAAATGGAAAACAGTGGCACACAACCCCCCCTGTGTGGGGAAGGGTTCTTTAAATGTAACAGCCAATCAAAATCTTGCAGAACTATTCAAACCGTTTTTGCAAGGTATTTTGGAGGTATGGCAACACAAGACTATATCAAACCCAATGTGACAGGTGCCAAAGGAGATGCTACAGCCAGTCATTCAAACAGGCATGTTGCTATGTTGGTCAGCCAACACTCAGTCTGGTGGTAGGTTGTTAGGAGGTCAGAGTGTTGTGCTGCAGCCAGTACATCTGTACATCTATCACCGAAGTGCAGGTGTTGTGTTGCTTTGCTGTAGTACCTCAGTTCGCCCATCACCGAGGTCAAGGTGTTGTGTTGTGGTATGTTGTGTTTGTTCTGTTGTGTTGTGTGATGTTTTTTTGCGATACCTCTGTCCGTCCATCACCGGGGTGCAGGTGTACTCTGGGGGGTAGTAGGGTGGTGGAGGGATGGGTGGGATGAACTCGTCAAAGTCAAGGTTCTGGTGCAGGATGGTGCCGTGGGGCGTCATGCAGTCAGCGCTCAGGGCTCGTGCTCTGTGTGGCATGAACTGAAACAGACAGACAGACCGAGACATAAACCCAGCTTTTACTTCAGAGACAGGAAACCGCCGTCTATTTGTCTCATTCTGAAAGCTTTATACTGGGACCATTGAATGTTTCAATTTCAACAACATTCTGTAGAAAAAAAGGCATCCAGAATAAGGTTATCTAGCAGACACAATTATGTTTATTTTTGGAGACCTGGATAAAGGAACTATGCGGTAGCATGCATCGTTATCGGTGACAAAGTCGTTAATGGCCGGGCTAATAAAGACAGACACAATGGAGCAGTGGATGGAAAAAACGCTGGCTAGATTGATACGTGTCAAGTGAAGGAAGCCTGGCCTGGCCTGGCCAGCACGTTGTGCATTGAGTCAGTAAGGCTTTAGTAGGTAGCCAGCATTGTTCCTGGGAGCTGAAATCTTTCCTTGTGAAATGGGAATGAGGCCAGATTGAGAGGGGCTCTGAGTGTACTGGGAATAGGAGGAGACAGGTCCTTTGTCATTCACACTCCTGTGACCTTACGGCTGTACAGGCCACTTTAATCTCTCCTGGTCTGTGTTTTTAAAACAGTGGCATGTCTCACATTCCTCCTGCTCACAACCAGACGACGACGTGCCATTGAGAAGTTCCCATTCGGGACGCACTGCAGTTCAGCCTGTCTACTTTGAAGTTTAAATCTGACTTTGAAAAATGTGCCCATCTGTCGCTTTGCGTCTGCCATCAATCATGTGTCATACAAGAAAAGCATTGAAAGTTTATATAGATATATTCATTATCAGTCAAGGACAAAGACATGAAAACCTCTCATTGAAATTCTGACTAAATAGTAAAACCTTGCCCTTACCAACCAAATGACTGTATCATTTTAGCTTACAAAATGTATTGTTCTGCAATATTCTTCTTGCCACAAAAGATGAAGAAACTGAACCAGGTGCAAAATCAAACATATTGTCCTGCTCTTAAGCTTCTGGTCCCGTAGCTCATTGTGCCTGTGCGGTGACTGTGTAGCTGGGATCACTAGTGATGTCTTGCATTGCCACTCTGTGCTCTGAGATGAAACGAATCCTCTACTGCTCCAGTAGGCTGCATCCTCCACTCTAGCCTCTGCAGCAGTCCCATTGCTAACCCCTACATCTGCATCAACGCCAGGCAGTCCCAGCCCCTGTATCTGCCCCAGCTCCAGCCCCAAACTCCTGCCTCACTAATATAATTCAGCTCTATCAATCTCCCACCCTGGGCTTATCTGTCATATACCAATCTAAGAGGCCACACAGCTCAGCTCATAAACTGTGTACAAAGCATTCTTGTATAGAATGTTAAAACGTTATTTCTCCCCTGTAAAAAATTGCCTAGAGATATTAATGGGGTGCAGACATGGTATCGCTAGTATCTCTTTGTTTTAATGGTGGCTATGAAGGCGCTACAGCCCACCAATCATCTGGGAAAGTCATTCTAAATGGGCTGAGAGCATTGCTCTGAAGGGCAAAGGGAGCACCCCGCCACATTGATTTCCCTGATGACAGCAAAGCAGTTAGGTTTTGGGCACAGTCATTGTTTCCCTTGTAATGCGAGAGGGTCGTTTTAAGGACAGCATTCCTTTTAAGGTGTAGATATTACCAACTACAGTGAGGGAGAAGAATCATTATTTCCCCTTTAATTGTTTTTTTCAAGCATGATGTGGAGGTCCTGAATTGTTCTGGGATGGGTACCCTTCATGATGTGGAGGTCCTGAATTGTTCTGGGATTGGTGCCCTTCATGATGTGGAGGTTCTGAATTGTTCTGGGATTGGTGCCCTTCGTGATGTGGAGGTTCTGAATTGTTCTGGGATGGGTGCCCTTCGTGATGAAGGTTCTGAACTGTTCTGGGATGGGTGCCCTTCGTGATGTGGAGGTCCTGAATTGTTCTGGGATGGGTGCCCTTCGTGATGTGGAGGTCCTGAATTGTTCTGGGATCGGTGCCCTTCGTGATGTGGAGGTTCTGAACTGTTCTGGGATGGGTACCCTTCGTGATGTGGAGGTCCTGAATTGTTCTGGGATTGGTACCCTTCATGATGTGGAGGTTCTGAACTGTTCTGGGATTGGTGCCCTTCGTGATGTGGAGGTCCTGAATTGTTCTGGGATTGGTACCCTTCATGATGTGGAGGTCCTGAATTGTTCTGGGATTGGTACCCTTCATGATGAAGGTTCTGAACTGTTCTGGGATTGATACCCTTCATGATGTGAAGGTTCTGAACTGTTCTGGGATGGGTGCCCTTCATGATGTGGAGGTTCTGAATTGTTCTGGGATGGGTGCCCTTCATGATGTGAAGGTTCTGAACTGTTCTGGGATGGGTGCCCTTCGTGATGTGGAGGTTCTGAATTGTTCTGGGATCGGTGCCCTTCGTGATGTGGAGGTTCTGAATTGTTCTGGGATGGGTGCCCTTCGTGATGTGGCGGTTCTGAATTGTTCTGGGATTGGTGCCCTTCGTGATGGAGGTTCTGAACTGTTCTGGGATGGGTGCCCTTCGTGATGTGGAGGTTCTGAATTGTTCTGGGATGGGTGCCCTTCGTGATGTGGAGGTTCTGAATTGTTCTGGGATTGGTGCCCTTCGTGATGTGGAGGTTCTGAACTGTTCTGGGATGGGTGCCCTTCGTGATGTCTGTTGACATTATCTAAGATGGTCAGACTGAAGACAATTTATTCCAAATCTGTATGGTACTACAATACTACTGGTACTACTACTGCTAAATGAGGGGGAGAATGATGAAGCCAGCATTAGAAGGCCAGGCGTGTTTACCTTTCATGATGGTTCAGAGCTGCTCTCCATAAGTCTATAGATCAGTCTCATTGAGTCCAGGTCCGACAGAGTTAGAGACAACGTGTCCATTGTGTTCTCTGTCACACTACTTACGATCTGTAGCACATCAGTGGAGACCATCTGCATGCAGCACATGGCAGTGGCCAGGGCACAGACGATGGTGGAGATGACATTCAGGGCGCACACACTAAACAGGAGCTCCTACAGGACCCAGGCAGAGGGAGAGAGGAAAGGGGCAGAGGGAGAGAGGGAAGGGGGAGGGAGAGAGGGAAAGGGGCGGGAGAGAGGAGAGAGGAAAGGGGCAGAGGGAGAGAGGGAAGGGGGAGGGAGTCACATTTGAGCCACAGTGAGGAAAGCTAAGCAAATATTACAGCATGAGAACACAAGAGAGGAGATAAATATATAGAGGGAACAAATGAATGAGAGAGGGACTGAAGGTGACACAGACAATGGTGATGTCATTACCATGGCGACACAACACAGCAGGGACTAGCAAGCAGGGGAGCACTGCAGAGGAAGGATACAGTACATCATAACAGCAGCAAATCGCCCCTTAAATCTGAGAATGATCCAACCAGGAACACAGTCACCCTCATAGCTCAGCACTGCATTTCCTGCAGCGCCATCCTCTTCCACACATTAAACCATGTGGGAATGAAGCAATATGAATCCCTGCCGGCCCTGACACTTCAGGTCATAAAATCCTGTTTACAGACAGCTAGCTAACTGCAGCCCAGACTGGCTGCTTTGAACCCCGAGTCAGCAGCATTGCTTACAACCACAGGAACAGTCTTGAAAGAAATGAAATTGTGCGAGTTTGACATTTGCCCAAGCTCTCTTTTTATTTTGACATGTGTTCACCATTGGGAGGCAACCTATGTTTAAAATTGTTGAGGTTATAGCAATGGATTCCCATTGATATGACAGGTGAAATCTCTGATAACCTTGGTGTTCTTGCGACCAGAGAGCTAGAGACTCGCACAGCCTTTCACAGATACAGCCTACATTTGGCAGGTGAGGTCTGAACAGATCCTTTCTCAGTCCCTTTGAGAAACATATTGTGCGATGAGCAGGCAGCTTAAAGCTAATGGCTGCCTCTCTGGAGACTGACAGGAGAGTGGAATGAGGAGGGGCCTACCAGAAACACTGTGAAATAGAACATCACGGCCCATGGTAACCAACCAAGACCATGAACAGTGCCTTCTACTGTTGAGGTGTGATATAATAGGACTGCAATGCTTAAGATGCTCAGTTCGCATGTCAAGAACAACTCTTGTCCCGAAAGAAATCTCCTATAAGGTTGGTATGTTGAGTACTTCAACACAGCTTAACAATAGTAGCGCCATTGTAAAGAAGCATGGCTCAACAGGGAACCATCTCTCTTCCTAGTCTATAGGTAAGGTGATAATAGCCCCCTGAAGAGGTGTCTGTGTTCCAAGGTTATGCACTGACATAAGCTGATTTATTGAATTCTCAGCAAGAATAAATATGCATAGTAGTGAAATTGAACCCCATGCAACCTGAAAATAGGCTCTTGATTTCCTTCCATGTTGCTTTTCTTTGTTACTTTGCTAGACTTCAAGGTGAAATAACAAGCCGGGAGGTGTCCTCATCCATACAGTGCTTTTTCTAATAGCTATCTTCTGGCCATCTGATCATGTGGATACTGAATAGGGAGAAATGCACAGCCTGAGCTAAGCACAGTGAAGACCACAAATTACCATGGTATTTGACTAAATACACTATTTTCATTTTCAAACAGACAATGGAGGGCTGTGCAATGTTTGTTTGGAACACAGTATTATTTCCTAGTGATATTTACCATTGTCACGACTCCTACCGAAGTAGGCTCCTCTCCCTGTTCGGGTGGCGCTCGGCGGTCGTCGTCACCGGCCTACTAGCTGCCACCGATCCCTTTTCCCTTTTCTGTTTGTTTTGTCTGTTTAGTTTCACCTGTTCCTTTTCCATGCCTTGCTAGTCACACAAACCCAATCCAGATACCAGGAGTCACAGGAGACCCATGTCCTCATTCAGCGTAGCCTATTTCATTATTCAGTTCTCTTTGTAGTGTTGCATCACCTTGTGCATCAAATCTACCAAACAAACCGGCATCCATGGTGAGTTCGAATGGCTCACTCCGGGGAAAGGAATAGAGAGAAGAGGATGCCGAATGAAACATTCTTGAGCTTCACTTAGAATTTTAAAGGGGAGAGAGAAAAATAGACTGAGATCTAGGCTTTGAATATGTACTGTACATGTCATTGTCCAGTCTCATCAAAAGCATAATGTGAAATAAAAAGTTTTGACTGGAATTCAAGTTTTGAAAATCCCAATGGTATGTTTTGTGGAGTTTCTGGTAGAATGGTATTGCTGTTGTGTTGCTGTGCAAAGATTAGTGTGTATAGCATATACATTTACATTAAATCAAACATTCATAAAGCAAAGAATAAAAATACCCTTCATGAGTCTTGGCTATATTGAATATAATGACTTCTAAGTGTTTCTAAATGCTACATACGTGTATTTCCTGTTGCACCCCTAAAAACTAAAAACATTTCTCATAAGAAACTAGCTCCCTGGTATACAGAAAACACTCGAGCTCTGAAGCAAGCTTTCAGAAAATTGGAACGGAAATTGCGCCACACCAAACGTGATGTCTTCCGACTAGCTTGGAAAGACAGTACCGTGCAGTATCGAAGAGCCCTTACTGCTGCTCGATCATCCTATTTTTCCAACTTAATTGAGGAAAATAAGAACAATCCAAAATGTATTTTTGATACTGTCACAAAGCGAACTAAAAAGCAGCATTCCTCAAGAGAGGATGGCTTTCACTTCAGCAGTAATATATTCATGAACTTATTTTAATGAATAGATCATGATTATTTGAATGCAAATTACGGACTCCTCTTTAAATCTGCGTATTCCTTCAAAGCTCAGTTGTCCTGAGTCTGCACAACTCTGCCAGAACCTAGGATCAAGGGAGACACTAAAGTCTTTTAGTACTATATCTCTTGACACAATGCTGAAAATAAACATGGCCTCTAAACCTTCAAGCTGCATACTGGACCCTATTCCAACTAAACTACTGAAAGAGCTGCTTCCTGTGCTTGGCCCTCCTATGTTGAACATAATAAATGGCTCTCTATCCACCGGATGTGTACCAAACTCACTAAAAGTGGCAGTAATAAAGCCTCTATTGAAAAAGCCAAACCCTGACACAGAAAATATTTTAAAACTATCGGCTTATATCGAATCTTCCATTCCTCTCAACATTTTTAGAAAAAGCTGTTGCACAACAACTCACTGCCTTCCTGAAGACAAACAACGTATACGAAATGCTTCAGTCTGGTTTTAGACCCCATCATAGCACTGAGACTACACTTGTGAAGGTGGTAAATGACCTTTTAATGGCGTCAGACCGAGGCTCTGCATCTGTTCTCGTGCTCCTAGACCTTAGTGATGCTTTTGATACCATCGATCCCCACGTTCTTTTGGAGAGATTGGAAACCCAAATTGGTCTACATGGACAAGTTCTGGCCTGGTTTAGATCTTATCTGTTGGAAAGATATCAGTTTGTCTCTGTGAATGGCTTGTCCTCTGACAAATCAACTGTAAATTTCGGTGTTTCTCAAGGTTCTGTTTTAGGACCACTATAGTTTTCACTATATATTTTACCTCTTGGGGATGTCATTCGAAAACATAATGTTAACTTTCACTGCTATGCGGATGACACACAACTGTACATTTCAATGAAACATGGTGAAGCCCCAAAATTGCCCTCGCTCGAAGCCTGTGTTTCAGACATAAGGAAGTGGATGGCTGCAAACATTCTACTTTTAAACCCAAGAAACAAAGAGATCTTCTGTTGAATCTGACAATTAATCTTAATGGATGTACAGTTGTCTCAAATAAAACTGTGAAGGACCTCGGCGTTACTCTGGACCCTGATCTCTCTTTTGACGAACATATCAAGACTGTTTCAAGGACAGCTTTTTTCCATCTACTTAACATTGCAAAAAATCGGAAACATTCTGTCCAAAAATGATGCAGAAAAATTAATCCATGCTTTTGTTACTTCTAGGTTAGACTACTGCAATGCTCTACTTTCCGGCTACATGGATAAAGCACTAAATAAACTTCAGTTAGTGCTAAATACGGCTACAAGAATCCTGACTAGAACCAAAAAATGTGATCATATTACTCCAGTGCTAGCCTCCCTACACTGGCTTCCTGTCAAGGCAAGGGTTGATTTCAAGGTTTTACTGCTAACCTACAAAGCATTACATGGGCTTGCTCCTACCTATCTCTCTGATTTGGTCCTGCCGTACATACCTACACGTACGCTACGGTCACAAGACGCAGGCCTCCTAATTGTCCCTAGAATTTCTAAGCAAACAGCTGGAGCCAGGGCTTTCTCCTATAGAGCTCCATTTTTATGGAATGGTCTCCTTTCCCATGTGAGAGACGCAAACTCGGTCTCAACCTTTAAGTCTTTACTGAAGACTCATCTCTTCAGTGGGTCAAATGATTGAGTGTAGTCTATGGCTATGGAATCCTGATCTGTTCACTGGACGTGCTACCTGTCCTAGACCTATTATTTGACGATGCTGGTCATTTATGAACATTTGAACATCTTGGCCACGTTCTGTTATAATCTCCACCCGGCACAGCCAGAAGAGGACTGGCCACCCCTCATAGCCTGGTTCCTCTCTAGGTTTCTTCCTAGGTTTTGGTCTTTCTAGGGAGTTTTTCCTAGCCAACGTGCTTCTACACCTGCATTGCTTGCTGTTTGGGGTTTTAGGCTGGGTTTCTGTACAGCACTTTGAGATATCAGCTGATGTACGAAGGGCTATATAAATACATTTGATTTGTTTTGATATCCATCGCTGCCCAAAAGGCCCGGGAGAGGTGAAGGTCGAGTCATGTGTCCTCCGAAACAGGACCCACCAAACCTCACTCCTTAACATCCACCAGCTTAAACCGTAATCCATCCGCACCAATGTGTCGGTGGAAACACCGTTCAACTGAAGACCGAAGTCGCCACAGCGCGATTAGCCACATAAAGCCAAACCCTCCCTAAACCCGGGGCGACGCTGCGCCAATTGTGCGCCGCCTTATTGGACTCCCGGTCACGGCCGGTTGTGACACAGCCTGGAAACTAACCTGGGTCTGTAGTGACACCTCAAGCACTGAAATGCAGTGCCTTAGACCGCTGCACCACTCGGGAGGCCCCTGTATTGCCTGTATTTTATTGGATTGAGAATCATTGAAAAATGTATACTGTACACAACGTATCTTGTAATTAAAGCTCTGCCTTTTCCTACCAAGGAAATGAGGAAAACCAATGCAGGAAAAATAGGTCTGTGAAAGAAATGAACACATGCATTTGGGCCGTGGCAACACACTATAAATCACATCTTTCTAAACCAAAAATACAACTACATATTATTGTTCCATTTTCATTGGTTTTGGGCGATCCTAAAACACAGACAGCACATTTGTGTTGCAGCTGTGTTGTATACATCTGCCTCGCAGATGTGAGTAGAAATATTACTTGTGTGTGTTTTCCCTGGCGACTAACATTTGCATATTGACATGGTAAATCATGTCAAGGTAGCAACTGTAACAATACCTTGAAGGAAGCTGTTAATAAGGTGTTCATACAGAGTTGAACCTCCCTGAACACAACAGCCCTGCCTGCTTACCGTGAGCCAGGCTGGGGTCAGGCTGGGGTCAGGAGCTCCACTGCCAAGGTTACACACCCCGCCTTCACTCAGGAATCCACAAATTAACTGAATCCTCTTTCCACACTCATTACTCATGGCTTTGGGCAATGACAAGAACAATTCAGGAAGAGGAACATGTGATTGGAAGCACTGTGAATGAAACCAATACTTTGGGGTGTAAATATTAAAATATCTATGGGGATATGAACCTGTTCTATTTTTTTACAGAAAACAATTGTTCTGGTTATACTTGTTCTGGTTTGAAATGGGTAGTTAACTGTGAACTACATTAATACGGCAAAGTGGTGACATACATTCTATGCATGCAACTGACGTGTAAAGTATAATTTTTCAATCTAGGCTGTGTATTGGAGGGACGTTTCGGCAGACAGCAGCAGTATTACATAATAGTAATATCTAGACAGAGGATAATGGAGAGCCGCGATGGCCATTGCTTTATGTGCCATCTGACATAACTCACCCGGTCTGACTTCCTTAGCACATAATACAGTTTTATAGTGTCCATTCTGACATCTTTTTAATGGTCTATGATCATGATGACTAACAGGGTTGGATCTTTCCTCTTTCATACCCATGCTTCATTTTAAAGGGACTTTTATTCAGTTATCAATGTCTTCTAATCAATCAGTGGCATGAAATGAAAAGCATTGGAACACTGTAACCCAATAAAGATGTAGTGGCATATAGATCACCATGCCGACAGAAGGCTTTTCAGTTTATATCGTCTCCAGAGATCATGATCTGAACGAACTGGCAAAGCCAAGCTGACAGACCATGCAATTAATATGACTAAGAGCTATGCGTGGATTAGAAGACAAATGCAGTTGCCATTCTCAATTTCCTGTTCTATTACGAGCCTAAGTTTCCACTTGTGTTTTACATTGTCTGTGTATCAGCTAAGCTCCCATGACTTGTTATTCATTACAAAGAGGAATACCAGTACAGAGTAGGAGAATATTTCAGCTTGAAGAGTTTCGGAGGATCAAGTTATATAAACAACATAACATAATAGGACTAATTTCCATAGAATGAGGCTATAGACTACACATCAAAAGAAGAAATGCTGTAACATATACATAACTGTCTATTCACACACACGCACGCGCACACACACACTCTCTCTCACGTCCACCCACCTTGAGGTGTTGGCGTATGGTGTCGCAGTCGCTCAGTGGGTTCAGTTTGAGCGTCTCTCCTAGGTTGTTGCAGCTGGAGCTCTGGTGCTGCAGTTCACAGCACACACACACACCGTCACTGTCAAACTTGATCTGGGGGAGAGAAAGGACACACACACACCATGACTGTCAAACTTGATCTGGGGGAGAGAAAGGACAGGGGCTATTGGATATCAAAGGGGCTATTGGATATCAATGAGAACTCACTGTACTGTTTCCCATACTTGATAATGTTATAACACATCTTAGCCCTGTGTCTTCTATTCCTCCCTTTGCATAAAGCAGAATCTTAATGCTTCTCTATGATGGAGATCAGACTTGCACCTCTGTCTCTGCCCGCTCTGATACTTTCCTTGCCAGAATAAGGTGCTATCTAAAACCTAAAAAGCTTCTTCGGGTGTGCTCATAGGAGAACCCTTTGAAGAACACTTTTTGGTTCCTGGTAGAATCCTTTTGGGTTCCATGTCGTACCATTTCCACAGAGGGTTCTCCCTGGAACCAAAAAGGGTTCTCCTATGCGGCCAGCCGAAGAACCATTTTTTCTAAGAGTGTCGGTCTCTAACATGACAACGGAGGAATCTACAGTGGAGGAGGATGATTAACACTGTGAGTTGTAAAGCAGAGTTAACAGGGGGAGGATCTTGAGGTGCTGCTACAACGACTAACTATGTGACCCAGATTGTAAGGAGGCGGGACCTGAACCTACCCATCATGGGTTAATTGCATGGAGGAGTGAAGTCCATTAATATTTCAGTCATAGTATGTATGGTCTCCAAGGAGCCATGTACAGTAGTAAAGGGAACAGGGAAGAGGCATTTAGTCTTGTATGCTAATCACTCAGTCAGCAGTAGTGGTGTCCTGCTGGTGAAAATGACAGATCTCTGGACCATTGTTGTAGTCTGGCTCTATACTCAACACACTATGAGCAACACAAGCTCTACAGGGCAAATCTCGCTCCTGCTCTCACTATCTCTCTCCTGCTATCTCTCTATGCTCTCTCTCTCTCACTATGCTCTCTCTCTCTCTTCTCTCTCTCTTTCGCTCTCTCTCTCGCTCTCTCTCACACTGTGGAGATCCTTGGAGGAAGTAGACTCGTGTTGATGGATGATGTGGTGTACATGATGACTAGATGGACACACAGGGGGGTCTTGCAGTATGCCAGTGCCATATGAATGAACAATTAGATCAGAATATCTAAGTCAGCAGAGCAGCACAGCCATTGCAGTGTTGTTTCCATTTTGCAATTCCATTCATGCATTGCTTTCATTTAATGGTGTAGTGTATGACAAGCTCTCTACCTCTGCAGATTTCGATGTTTTGGGTGTGAAACGGCGCATGAAACAGTGAGCTGGACGTCTGATGTCACTAGACACAACCGGAGTGGTAATCCACCAGCCTTAGTCACATGAGCAGTCCACATAGGACCCATCATGCATCCAAGACAAGTGGTTTTTCATTAGAACCACCTCCACCAACGGAGCAAAGCCTTCCAGTTCACACACACACAAACACCTGCTCTGCTCTGGTTCCTGCTTTCCGTTCCAGAAGCGTTGACAAATCTATTTCTACTCAGAAAGAAACTGCATAAAAGAGGTTGATCCTTGCCAAAAATGTGGGATGCCTTCTAAACTAGTTATGCCTTCTGAACAGATTCTGCACCTCACCTAAGCCCAGGGAATGCCCAGGGAATGCCCAGGGAATGCCCAGGGAATGCCCAGAGAATGCCCAGAGAATGGCCAGAGAATGGCCAGAGAATGGCCAGAGAATGCCCAGAGAATGCCCAGGGAATGCCCAGGGAATGCCCAGGGAATGCCCAGAGAATGCCCAGAGAATGGCCAGAGAATGGCCAGAGAATGCCCAGAGAATGCCCAGGGAATGCCCAGAGAATGCCCAGGGAATGCCCAGAGAATGCCCAGAGAATGCCCAGGGAATGCCCAGGGAATGCTACTGCCTTTTCCTCGCCATACCTTGGAACTCTATCAGGTAGGCCAGCAGTTCTGACGGGGATTTTAGTGTACATCATGTGCAGGGCACTAGTGATGCCTGTCACATCCTCCCTCATCCCTCCATCACGTTCAGATTCAGAAAACCTCACTGTCCCCAATGATGCAATTCATTTTGCAGCAATCACAATACATACAGGTTAAATCCCATATTTAAAAACAATAACATCAGAATAGCAAAGGATATTTACAACGAAGTCCCTGAGAAAGAAGTCCACTCTGCAGATCGCTCCTCTTCCCAGAACCTCCCTTCTATGGGCCCAACACCCAACATCACAACTCGTGTCACCCGTCCCTAGTGTTGATGGCGGACGTAAAACATGCTGACAAACGTCTTGAGATGTAATGCCACGCCAAGCTACATTGGGCATAAGTAAAACACGATTCAAGGAGAGGGCTTAGGCAGTGTGTCACAGGGAGGGGAGTGGTGCCATGCTAAAACTGATGACACACTCTCTGTGTGACCAGGTCCAGTAAACTATTACGTCACACCAGGAATAATACCATTTACAAAGATAGGTTTCAAGTTGAGTCAACAGCTCAATATGACATTTATGGACTTTTAATGTATAGATTATTTTGATGTATTCACTATGCAAGATGGAGGCAGTTGAATATGACATTGGCTGTTGATGGTGATGAAATACCCAAGTAAACAGGTGAATTACAGCTACCTGGAGAAAGGTCACCTCAGGAGCCTGGATGGAATAATAGTTAGTCCTTACTTATTCACGCTCTCTTATTACTGCATAAGGAATGGAAATGAATTCAATAAAGCCTAGCAGTGTTTATGTATCCACTGCAAAGCCAGCAAACAATGCCAGAATGTTTAATTGATTAGACCAACTAAATTAGAATTCCCATGTGATTAATGTGGCTAGAATAGCAGATCCTCAGTGCAATTACCAACAGCAGTCATGTGAGGAGAACCATCCTCAGTTTAACTACTATGATGATTCGCTTTCCTCTTATCCTTTCTGCTTGACAGATTTGTGTTATTTGCAATGTTCTAAAGTGATAAGAATTCACATTCATTTTTTGGCAAAGAATCAATATAATTAGAGCCTAGTTGTCTTTGCTTCCCCTGCTACTGGGTCTATCTGTGTTACTGGGTCTGTCTGTGTTACTGGGTCTGTCTGTGCTACTAGGTCTGTGTCTGTGTTACTTGGTCTGTCTGTGCTACTGGGTCTGTCTGTGTTACTGGGTCTGTCTGTGCTACTGGGTCTGTGCTACTGGGTTTGTCTGTGCTTGGTGCTGGGGCACACTGAAGCTGGGGAGAGAGATGGTACAACGGGCCATATTCTGGATAAGGGAATGCATGATATCCTGTGGAGCCGCCGCTGACTGCAGTGCTGATACAACCCCACACAACACAGTGGTCACAGAACCGAATAGGCAGGCTAGGGGCTTGAGCTGTTGTTCTGCTATAAGTAATCCCTTCATAGCCATCCATTCAGCACACACAATACACAGTATACAAGCACATTGCGCTATTCAGAGCTGGAGCAATGTAGAGAAGTACTGTATTCAAATATTTGCTTCCATTTTTAATCCCCCCAAAACTATTCATTATTTATAGTTTATTAAACACTAATTAAATGGGTCCAGAATGTATGGATTTCAGTCTTTTCTTTTACAGAGAAGGCCCTCTTAGAGGACTTTGAGAACTGTGATTTTCTATGGCCCTAACAGCATAGTTGATCTAGGAACTTTACTCTTGTCATGAGTCTGTAGATTCGCAACTCCTTCCCAAGCCTGATCCTGACACATACGTTCTGCCATGCCAGCTGACATCGGGACCAGAAATGAAGCCTGCCGCCGACAGCAGACAAATTGAAAGCACTCACTCTCCCCAGACGGCGGATTATTATGTTTTTCTTAATAATTAAACTATGAGCTCCAGTGGGTAATCAGACAGACAGACGGCACTGAGCCCTAATATTAAGAAGGACGTGGGAGTGGCTGGTGTTAAGATTCATTTTCACTGTGAGCTGGGCGGGTGGGGCGGGGCTCTGCAGACTGATTAAACTGGTGTGTGAGACTGACAGATCCCAGACAGGCTAGGGCCTTTCAACACCAGGTGCCACACCTCCTTCATATGAACAGGGGCCCCACTGCATCCACCGGCCCCTGTTAAGATGGGAGAGATAGGGAACCAGTACTGGCCCCTGTAGGAGGGAGAGATAAGGAACCAGTACTGGCCCCTGTAGATGGGAGAGATAGGGAACCAGTACTGGCCCCTGTAGATGGGAGAGATAGGGAACCAGTACTGGTCTCTGTAGATGGGAGAGATAGGGAACCAGTACTGGCCCCTGTAGATGGGAGAGATAGGTGTTATGGGATTTTGATGAATAATGACTAAATTATGTATACATTTAGCTTAAAACTATAACTAAACAGTATACTACTATGTTACTGTATGGATGTATGACTCTTATTATAATCATAGTACTGAATATAATGTGTGTATTTATAATCAAGAATTAGAACAAGGACTGTCTGTTCCTTGTTAGAAACGAATGGAATTATCGTCAGACCGGCTGGAATACTGTGTTCCTTACAGGACATCCTGTCTCTACCCATGGAGGGGAGAGACCTTGGGCTAGTAGTAGATTATTTAACAGGTGGTAGACAATGTGGGAAGGCTTGTGAACTGTACTGCCATTGTATCGGAGTGGAGGAAGGACATTTTAAAACCTATGATGTCATTTTTAGTATATAACCTGATGTAAATTGTACTATGATCAGTACTCTCGAGAATAAACGCTATTGATTGTTTTTGAGACTGGTTTCTGTCCATTTTATGCAAATAAGTATCTTACCAATTCTTAGAAATGGCAGAGTGTTTTAATTGAATTGGTTGACGAACATATAGGAATGAAATTCCTTTAACAAAAGGGAACCAGTACTGGCCCCTGTAGATGGGAGAGATAGGGCACCAGTACTGGCCCCTGTAGATGGGAGAGATAGGGCACCAGTACTGGCCCCTGTAGATGGGAGAGATAGGGAACCAGTACTGGCCCCTGTAGATGGGAGAGATAGGGAACCAGTACTGGCCCCTGTAGATGGGGGAGAGATATGGGGGAACCAGTACTGGCCCCTGTAGATGGGAGAGATAGGGAACCAGTACTGGCCCCTGTAGATGGGAGAGATAGGGAACCAGTACTGGCCCCTGTAGATGGGTGAGATAGGGAACCAGTACTGGCCCCTGTAGATGGGGAGAGATAGGGCACCAGTACTGGCCCCTGTAGATGGGAGAGATAGGGAACCAGTACTGGCCCCTGTAGATGGGAGAGATAGGGAACCAGTACTGGCCCCTGTAGATGGGAGAGATAGGGAACCAGTACTGGCCCCTGTAGATGGGAGAGATAGGGAACCAGTACTGGCCCCTGTAGATGGGAGAGATAGGGAACCAGTACTGGCCCCTGTAGATGGGAGAGATAGGGAACCAGTACTGGCCCCTGTAGATGGGAGAGATAGGGCACATGCAGGGGGGACAGAGGGGGTAGAGGGGCAGGGCACTGGTCTCTCACCAGCTGACAGTCCTCCAGGGAGTTGACCAACTGAGCGTTCTGGCAGGACAGGATGGAGCCAGCCAGGTTGAGCATCACACACACCGCCGACAGCAGCATGAAGAAGGTGATCTATTGAGAGACGGAATAGAGATGGTGGGATTTATAGAGCAACAGTTGACCAACACAATACAGCCATAACATGGGTTATTCCTCTAGGGAATGAACAGAGATTCACCAGTTGATTTAATGTGCATGCTGTCTTGTGGTAGGCAGTAATGTGTTATTTTATGCACGGCTACAGTGAGAGGAAAGGCTTCACCAATCAATATTGACTGATTGACTGATTACATTGAGTCATCAGGGGGAGGAAAAGGCAGCAGATTATCACAGAAATCAATAACCCTTTTTCTCAAACGAATTAAGTCCATCTACGATAAACTTATTCTAACACATGGCTAACCCATCTGCTCAGAGGTTAAGAGCACAAACACCACGCATACATATTGACATTTGACAGACCAATTCGTTACATTGCTACCAGTAACATTGTCCCTTATAGTTAGTTACAGGACTGTCCTTGATACCATATATATTTTCTCACAATGCCTTTCGTATCCAGTGTCACCTGAAGACCTAAAGCCCTGATGATGGATGGTCAGGTAGAGGAACCAATCTCCTCCTAATTTCTCAGCCCAACTCCAATCAACACTACTGCTTCCCAACAGCCTGATATATCTCTTCTGTGGCAATTTCCCCCCTCTCTGCACTGTCACCACAGTAGCTACCTCCATGTTCCCCCTCTAGTCTCCCATTAAAAACAATTATCATTATTTCATAGCCGACAGTCCCAGGAAATACATCCTGTGAGGAGAAATAGAGTGAACATTTGGGCTCCTTTAAATTACAGTTCAAGTGTAATAGAATGGGTTTAAAGCAGTCAGAGGCCTCCGCCAGTAGATTACAAGGCAGAGCAGTGTCCTGTATATCAGCCCTGGCCTTCGTCCACACATACTGTAGCCTGTTTGATTTACAGCCCCGGTCCTGGTCCTGGTGCTGCCCCCAGCATTAACCCAGACTGGAGGGCCAGGAGGGAGGGACACAGGGGACACCAGCCCAGCCTGGGGGTGGGAGGAGGGAGGAGGGAGGAGGGAGGGACACAGGGGACACCAGCCCAGCCTGGTGTTGGGGGGTGGGAGGAGGGAGGGACACCAGCCCAGCCTGGGGGTGGGAGGAGGGAGGGACACAGGGCACACCAGCCCAGCATGGGGATGGGAGGAGGGAGGAGGGAGGGACACAGGGGACACCAGCCCAGCATGGGGGTGGGAGGAGGGAGGAGGGAGGGACACAGGGGACACCAGCCCAGCCTGGGGGTGGGTGGTGGGAGGAGGGAGGAACACCAGCCCAGCGTGGGTGTGGAAGGTGGGAGGAGGGAGGGACACAAGGGAACACCAGCCCAGCCTGGGGGTGGGAGGAGGGAGGAGGGAGGGACACAGGGGACACCAGACCAGCCTGGGGGTGGGGGGTGGGGGGTGGGAGGAGGGAGGGACAGAGGGGACACCAGCCCAGCCTGGGGGTGGGAGGGACACATGGGACACCAGCCCAGCCTGGGGGTGGGAGGAGGGAGGAGGGAGGGACACAGGGGACACCAGACCAGCCTGGGGGTGGGAGGAGGGAGGGACACAGGGGACACCAGCCCAGCCTGGGGGTGGCTGGTGGGAGGGTCATAGGGGACACCAGCCCAGCCTGGGGGTGGGAGGTGGGAGGGACAAGGGGACACCAGCCCAGCCTGGGGGTGGCTGGTGGGAGGGACACAGGGGACACCAGCCCAGCCTGGGGGTGGCTGGTGGGAGGGTCATAGGGGACACCAGCCCAGCCTAGGGGTGGGAGGTGGGAGGGACAAGGGGACACCAGCCCAGCCTGGGGGTGGCTGGTGGGAGGGACACAGGGGACACCAGCCCAGCCTGGGGGTGGCTGGTGGGGGGTCATAGGGGACACCAGCCCAGCCTGGGGGTGGGGGGTGGGAGGGACACATGGGACACCAGCCCAGCCTGGGGGTGGGAGGGAGGGAGGGACAAGACACATTTACTGAAAAAGAGGTTGACTAACAGACACAAGTACAGATGGAGAGGTGAAGTGGAGGAGAGGGAGCGAGGGAACGAGGAGGGACAGAGGGAGAGATGGGGTAAACAGATGGAGAGATACGTTTAAGTGCTTTTGACCATGCCAGGAAATTGTAGAAATGAAAGGTTGATCGGTACGGTTCGATGGAGGTAGACCACGAAATCAGTGGAGAAACACACTACTCCAGGCATTATTCCCTGGCTGTGTGCCCTTGGAGGAAATGCCCGGAGTACAATAACACACTGGATGACACTGGCATGACACTGACAGTAGCTGGTTGTCAGTAGAAATATCCAATTAACTCCATGTCTTTTCAATGAGAACCGTGACATAATAGCCAATATGGGGTTGAGACGGATAGAGAGATGGTGGTTTCAGTTGGACTTTAAGATTCAGGTCTTTAAGACTCAGGTCTTTAAGACTCAATTCAGCTGCTACAAATCTTTTAATTAAAAACTAAAAGATGAGGAGGGATGAAGAAAACAGTTTGAAGAGTTAGATCAGAAGATCAGAGAAAGAACATTTATTGAATATTTGTGTGTCCATGGTGCGGTTTCACAGACACAGACAAATCCTGGAAAAGTATTTTCAATGGAGAATGTCCATTGAGGTATTTTTTTGGTCCAGGACTAGGCTTAATTAATCTGCCCCTGTATATATATGTGTACTCTCTGCCCCTGTATATATACGTGTACTCTCTGTCCCTGTATGTATACGTCTACTCTCTGCCCCTGTATGTATATGTGTACTCTCTGCCCCTGTATGTATATGTGTACTCTCTGCCCCTGTATGTATACGTGTACTCTCTGCCCCTGTATGTAAGTGTGTACTCTCTGCCCCTGTATGTATACGTGTACTCTCTGCCCCTGTATGTATACGTGTATTCTCTGCCCCTGTATGTATACGTGTACTCTCTGCCCCTGTATGTATACGTGTACTCTCTGCCCCTGTATGTATACGTGTACTCTCTGCCCCTGTATGTATATGTGTACTCTCTGCCCCTGTACGTATACATGTACTCTCTGCCCCTGTATGTATATGTGTAATCTCTGCCCCTGTATGTATATGTGTACTCTCTGCCCCTGTATATGTGTACTCTCTGCCCCTGTATGTATATGTGTACTCTCTGCCCCTGTATGTATACGTGTACTCTCTGCCCCTGTATGTATATGTGTACTCTCTGCCCCTGTATGTATATGTGTACTCTCTGCCCCTGTATGTATACGTGTACTCTCTGCCCCTGTATGTGTATGTGTACTCTCTGCCCCTGTATGTATACGTGTACTCTCTGCCCCTGTATGTGTATGTGTACTCTCTGCCCCTGTATGTATACGTGTACTCTCTGCCCCTGTATGTATATGTGCACTCTCTGCCCCTGTATGTGTATGTGTACTCTCTGCCCCTGTATGTATATGTGTACTCTCTGCCCATGTATGTGTATGTGGACTCTCTGCCCCTGTATGTATACGTGTACTCTCTGCCCCTGTATGTGTACTCTCTGCCCCTGTACGTATACGTGTACTCTCTGCCCCTGTATGTATATGTGTACTCTCTGCCCCTGCTCTGATCAGGCCCTACACCCAAACAAGGGCACTGCGTTCATCCACCTCTGGCCTGCTCACCTCCCTACCACTGAGGAAGTACAGCTCCCGCTCAGCCCAGTCAAAACTGTTCGCTGCCCTGGCCCCCCAATGGTGGAACAAACTCCCTCACGACGCCAGGACAGCGGAGTCAATCACCACCTTCCGGAGACACCTGAAACCCCACCTCTTTAAGGAATACCTAGGATAGGATAAGTAATCCCTCTCACCCCCCCTTAAGTTTTAGATGCACTATTGTAAAGTGACTGTTCCACTGGATGTCATAAGGTGAATGCACCAATTTGTAAGTCGCTCTGGATAAGAGCGTCTGCTAAATGACTTAAATGTAAATGTAATGTAAATGTATGTATACGTGTACTCTCTGCCCCTGTATGTATATGTGTACTCTCTGCCCCTGTATGTATATGTGTACTCTCTGCCCCTGTATGTATATGTGTACTCTCTGCCCCTGTATGTATAGGTGTACTCTCTGCCCCTGTATGTATATGTGTACTCTCTGCCCCTGTATGTATACGTGTACTCTCTGCCCCTGTATGTATATGTGTACTCTCTGCCCCTGTATGTGTATGTGTACTACTCTGCCCCTGTATATGTGTACTCCCTGCCCCTGTATGTGTACTACTCTGCCCCTGTATGTATATGTGTACTCTCTGCCCCTGTATGTATACGTGTACTCTCTGCCCCTGTATGTATATGTGTACTCTCTGCCCCTGTATGTGTATGTGTACTACTCTGCCCCTGTATATGTGTACTCCCTGCCCCTGTATGTGTACTCCCTGCCCCTGTATGTGTATGTGTACTACTCTGCCCCTGTATATGTGTACTCCCTGCCCCTGTATGTGTATGTGTACTACTCTGCCCCTGTATGTGTACTACTCTGCCCCTGTATATGTGTACTCCCTGCCCCTGTATGTGTATGTGTACTCCCTGCCCCTGTATGTGTATGTGTACTCTCTGCCCCTGTATGTATATGTGTACTCTCTGCCCCTGTATGTGTATGTGTACTCTCTGCCCCTGTATGTATATGTGTACTCTCTGCCCCTGTATGTGTATGTGTACTCTCTGCCCCTTTATGTGTATGTGTACTCTCTGCCCCTTTATGTGTATGTGTACTCTCTGCCCCTGTATATGTATGTGTACTCTCTGCCCCTGTATGTATATGTGTACTCTCTGCCCCTGTATGTGTATGTGTACTACTCTGCCCCTGTATATGTGTACTCTCTGCCCCTGTATTTATATGTGTACTCTCTGCCCCTGTATGTATATGTATACTCTCTACCCCTGTATGTATACGTGTACTCTCTGCCCCTGTATGTATACGTGTACTCTCTGCCCCTGTATGTATATGTGTACTCTCTGCCCCTGTATGTGTATGTGTACTACTCTGCCCCTGTATATGTGTACTCCCTGCCCCTGTATGTGTACTACTCTGCCCCTGTATATGTGTACTCCCTGCCCCTGTATGTGTATGTGTACTCCCTGCCCCTGTATGTGTATGTGTACTCTCTGCCCCTGTATGTGTATGTGTACTACTCTGCCCCTGTATATGTGTACTCCCTGCCCCTGTATGTGTATGTGCACTCTCTGCCCCTGTATGTGTATGTGTACTCTCTGCCCCTGTATGTGTATGTGTACTCTCTGCCCCTGTATGTGTATGTGTACTCTCTGCCCCTGTATGTGTATGTGTACTCTCTGCCCCTGTATGTGTATGTGTACTCTCTGCCCCTGTATGTGTATGTGTACTCTCTGCCCCTGTATGTGTATGTGTACTCTCTGCCCCTGTATGTGTATGTGTACTCTCTGCCCCTGTATGTGTATGTGTACTCTCTGCCCCTGTATGTGTATGTGTACTCTCTGCCCCTGTATGTGTATGTGTACTCTCTGCCCCTGTATGTGTACTCTCTGCCCCTGTATGTGTATGTGTACTCTCTGCCCCTGTATGTGTATGTGTACTCTCTGCCCCTGTATGTGTATGTGTACTCTCTGCCCCTGTATGTGTATGTGTACTCTCTGCCCCTGTATGTGTATGTGTACTCTCTGCCCCTGTATGTGTATGTGTACTCTCTGCCCCTGTATGTGTACTCTCTGCCCCTGTATGTGTATGTGTACTCTCTGCCCCTGTATGTATATGTGTACTCTCTGCCCCTGTATGTGTATGTGTACTCTCTGCCCCTGTATGTATACGTGTACTCTCTGCCCCTGTATGTGTATGTGTACTCTCTGCCCCTGTATGTATACGTGTACTCTCTGCCCCTGTATGTATACGTGTACTCTCTGCCCCTGTATGTATATGTGTACTCTCTGCCCCTGTATGTATATGTGTACTCTCTGCCCCTGTATGTGTATGTGTACTCTCTGCCTCTGTATGTATATGTGTACTCTCTGCCCCTGTATGTGTATGTGTACTCTCTGCCCCTGTATGTGTATGTGTACTCTCTGCCCCTGTATATGTATGTGTACTCTCTGCCCCTGTATGTGTATGTGTACTCTCTGCCCCTGTATGTATATGTGTACTCTCTGCCCCTGTATGTGTATGTGTACTCCCTGCCCCTGTATATGTGTACGCCCTGCCCCTGTATGTGTACTACTCTGCCCCTGTATGTGTATGTGTACTCTCTGCCCCTGTATGTGTATGTGTACTCTCTGCCCCTGTATGTGTATGTGTACTCTCTGCCCCTGTATGTGTATGTGTACTCTCTGCCCCTGTATGTGTATGTGTACTCTCTGCCCCTGTATGTGTATGTGTACTCTCTGCCCCTGTATGTGTATGTGTACTCTCTGCCCCTGTATGTGTATGTGTACTCTCTGCCCCTGTATGTGTATGTGTACTCTCTGCCCCTGTATGTATATGTGTACTCTCTGCCCCTGTATGTGTATGTGTACTCTCTGCCCCTGTATGTGTATGTGTACTCTTATGCGCTTTTCATTTCTAGCTTGAAACGTGCATGAGGGTGTTTAAACACGGATCATAAAGTGCACCTGTATTTCCATGTTGATATGTTAATTAACCTTGGATTGTCACATCACTGAATGTGTGTGTGTGTGTGTGTGTGTGTGTGTGTGTGTGTGTGTGTGTGTGTGTGTGTGTGTGTGTGTGTGTGTGTGTGTGTGTGTGTGTGTGTGTGTGTGTGTGTGTGTGTGTGTTACTAAACTGCCATATGGTAAGAAAAGACAGACTGCTTTACATGTTCACCTTCAGAGAGACTGTGACGGTCAACAACTTCAGAGTACAACACTCCTTCCCTTGCTTCAAATGTCTCATCACTGACATTAAAGGAAACAGGCAGCAAGCTGAGAACTGACAGTTTTATTATTTTGTGTAAAAACATATTATCGCTTGACTGAGAATAGAACGAGGCTATGACAATGACTATTTTGTAAGGCAGAGATTGAGCAGAGAGACCGTTCCTCCAACATCAGTCGTAAAACGCCTATTAACGGGCACCTCTTGAGTGTTCGCCTCATCGCCAGCTGAACACAGCCAATCAAATGAACTGCTCAATCTCACCAGGTTTTCTGCTGCTCTCTCAGTGGCAATTCCCACTGGGGGGAAAATGCCCCTTAGTGTGAGGGACATTTCCATAAAACAATCATATATTTACACATTCATATGAAATATGTCGTTACAATGTGTGTCTACTGTTTAGATTGTGGTGGAACTCACAAATTCCCTTTCAATATTAAATCCGACTCACCAAGGATGTTCTGACAAAGTCACAGGTCAAATCTGAGACGAGCAAAACCAGCATTCTATTCTATTCTATTCTATTCTATTCTATGATTTTCTATTTGTTTTTATTTGTTTCTGTTCATTTATTTCCCATCTTTGTTTCCATTATCTTCCTTTTTATTGCTTTCCATTCATTTGATTCAGCACCGACGAGAAGGCAGGCAGGTAAGTGTCTGCAGTAAATCTCATTAATAGCTGAGTTTATCGTCTGTGCCTTATAGCAAACCTGGCTGAATGGCTGTCCTTTTAGAGGATACCATATTCAACACACACACCTGTCTCCTGGGCTAATGACAATGTGTGCCTCCACATTGGCTCTGTGTTCTAATTTGGGATCACATTTCACTGTTTAACAGACACTCATTAATTATCGTTCACCACCATGACCCCAGCATGACACACAGACTGATTGACAGACTGACAGACAGTGCTAGGGCATGCCATCAGAGTTAGGGTCAATTACATTTTCTTTTTTTTCCTTTTTTTTTTAAAGAGTGTTCATCATCTTTATTTTTTTTCAATTTAAAGTTTTATTAAGTTTTCTTGTTTTTCAATCAACCAACAAAACACATTCCACATTCACAGATGTGACAGGCTTTAAAAAAATGAAAAAGTCAAAAAATAAAAATACAATTAAAATGAATGATAAAGTCAAATAAAAGTATTTATTTTTCTTAATCTATATATTTTCCTTGGTGCATATATATATGCATACATACATATGTACACACACACACACACACACACACACACACACACACACACACACACACACACACACACACACACACACACACACACACACACACACACACACACACACACACACACACACACACACACACACACACACACACACACACACACACACACTGACACTGACACTGACACTGACACTGACACTGACTCAACTCCAGCCACTTTAATAATGGGAATTGATGGGAAATGATGTAAATATATCACTAGCCACTTTAAACAATGCTACCTTATATAATGTTACTTACCCTACATTATTCATCTCATATGCATACGTATATACCGTACTCTATATCATCGACTGCATCCTTATGTAATACATGTATCACTAGCCACTTTAACTATGCCACTTTGTTTACATACTCATCTCATATGTATATACTGTACTCGATACCATCTACTGTATCTTGCCTATGCTGCTCTGTACCATCACTCATTCATATATCCTTATGTACATATTCTTTATCCCCTTACACTGTGTATAAGACAGTAGTTTTGGAATTGTTAGTTAAATTACTTGTTGGTTATTACTGCATTGTCGGAACTAGAATCACAAGCATTTCGCTACACTCGCATTAACATCTGCTAACCATGTGTATGTGACAAATAACATTTGATTTGAGTCGATTTGATTTGATTTGACACACACATACGCACACATACTCAAAAACTAAATTACAATAAAAACACACAAAAAAACAGATAACACTTGCAGCAGCACTATCAAGGTTCTTATCAGCTATTTCAAGCATTCGCTGAGACGACGGGGAAATAATTCGTTTTTAGATTTTACAGTACCTTACACAACATGTATCTGCGCATTTCCCGTCACCCCGTTCACTCTGTCCAGTTTGAAATATAGTTGAGTAGTGGAGACCAGAGTCTATCAAACTTGGGCTGTCTCTTGTGGAGGTCATAAGTGAGCTTTTCATTTACATTTACATTTAAGTCATTTAGCAGACGCTCTTATCCAGAGCGACTTTTCAAGAGGAAGAAAGTCAACAATCTGGTCAATCCACATTTTAAATGTAGGAGGGTTATTAGAGGCCCACAATAGAAGAATTACATTTCTCAATTACATTTTCTATTCAGTCAATTCAGGAAGTACACTGAAATTCCAATTCATTTTACTTCCTGGACCCCAACTCTTCATGCCACTGAGGGACTGAGGAGATTTACACCGCGTGTCACAGTCACCATTAAACACTCGCCAATATATCACCACCATTTTGTTTTCTGATATCAGTGGACAGGGGATGGAAAACAGGCTCAGGCATGGACTTCTTCCATCAGGGCTCTAATCATTCATACATACAGTCATTTCCCTGATGTGTAGTATGGTATGACCACCCACAGGGGACATGTGCAGTTGAAATACTATATGACTGGAAGTTTGAGTCAGTCAGACTAGTCACACAGAGGCAGAATGAGGGAACGATGAGAAGACTGTCTGCAAGCTGCAGAGTCATGCAACGGACTGCAGGTCTAACCAACTTTAACCATGAAACAATAACTAAGTAAAACACATCAAATAATCTGAATAATAAAACCATGAAACAATAACTAAGTAAAACACATCAAATAATCTGAATAATAAAACCATGAAACAATAACTAAGTAAAACACATCAAATAATCTGAATAATACTCAATTAGTAGTTTAGTACAAATCGTCAGTATGCCTACACTTCCATAATGAACTAATAGACAGCTAGTGTGTGGAGGGTTGAGGAGAGCAGTCAGACAGTAGAACTGGGATGTTTTTGAAGAGCTTTTGAAAACTGAAGGGTGCTTAGAGAGAGCAGCGTTGGCTTCACTGGCTAGGACCTACATGTTGCTGGTAACGCTGCATGAAGAATGGCTTTAATGTGGACAAACACCGTTAATATCTTTCCACTTTACAAATCTCCTCCTCTGTCTATGTCACAAACCGAAAAACAAAACCATAAATATGGTTTCTAATCTGTGAATCTGCAGGGGAATGAGTCGTATTGGGGATTTTTGGTCGAGATTTCTGTTGTTGTCATGTTGAAAGCCATGCGGCCCCATGCAACCCCCTGTCACCCTATAGCAGGGTCCAGCTCAGTCAAATGTAGAAGTGTTGATGAAGCATTAGTATTCAATAGGTGACACGTCTGTCTCTGACCCCAGTAACACTGTAGCCCACCAGACCTGTCTGTCTCTGACCCCAGTAACACTGTAGCCCACCAGACCTGTCTGTCTCTGACCCCAGTAACACTGCAGCCCACCAGGCCTGTCTGTCTCTGACCCCAGTAACACTGCAGCCCACCAGACCTGTCTGTCTCTGACCCCAGTAACACTGCAGCCCACCAGGCCTGTCTGTCTCTGACCCCAGTAACACTGCAGCCCACCAGACCTGTCTGTCTCTGACCCCAGTAACACTGCAGCCCACCAGACCTGTCTGTCTCTGACCCCAGTAACACTGCAGCCCACCAGACCTGTCTGTCTCTGTCCCCAGTAACACTGCAGCCCACCAGACCTGTCTGTCTCTGACCCCAGTAACACTGCAGCCCACCAGACCTATCTGTCTCTGACCCCAGTAACACTGCAGCCCACCAGACCTGTCTGTCTCTGACCCCAGTAACACTGTAGCCCACCAGACCTGTCTGTCTCTGACCCCAGTAACACTGTAGCCCACCAGGCCTGTCTGTCTCTGACCCCAGTAACACTGTAGCCCACCAGACCTGTCTGTCTCTGACCCCAGTAACACTGCAGCCCACCAGGCCTGTCTGTCTCTGACCCCAGTAACACTGCAGCCCACCAGGCCTGTCTGTCTCTGACCCCAGTAACACTGTAGCCCACCAGACCTGTCTGTCTCTGACCCCAGTAACACTGTAGCCCACCAGGCTGTCTGTCTCTGACCCCAGTAACACTGTAGCCCACCAGACCTGTCTGTCTCTGACCCCAGTAACACTGTAGCCCACCAGGCTGTCTGTCTCTGACCCCAGTAACACTGCAGCCCACCAGGCTGTCATTTGACCCCAGTAACTCTTCAGACCGACAAGCTCATTAGCCACAATGGCACACAGACAGGGTCCTATGAAGTCCTCAAAAACGAGTGTTGACGCAACAACAAAAAGTAGCTTTGTCATAACAGCTAGCTATGTTGCTAGATTGCCATACAGGCACAGGGGCACTGCTGCTACCAACTATATAATGAAGAACATTACCCTTGAAAGATGTAACCTTGGAAAATGATAAATATACATGTGTAGTAGTGGCAGCGAGGATGCTCTCGTCTACCCAAAGGCAGCTGCTTGTGTTCCTCTGTGTGTATGAGTGTAGAGCCAGGCTGTGGGTCAGGCAGAGAGGCCCAGTCTAAACAGGGTCCTGCTCCCCAACAGACGGCCTGAGATGTCCTTCCCCCTGACCCTTGACCTGAGGGAGGGGGTTTATGGGAAGGTAAATAAACCAGAAAAGGCACACAGTGTAAAAACAATGGCCTCTAACTGGGGGTCAAATAACAACCTGTTGACACGTGCCAGGGCCTGTTGGGGTGGGACTTCTGGGGACTGGAAACCTTGGGACTGGAGAGATGAGCTGGGGGTACTGGGTCATTTTGTCGGAGCCGGATGGAGCCGTTAGACCGAGGTGGAGGTATAGGAGCGCAACTCTCTGAGTCTTCTGCTCTGCAGCACAAATGACTATTTAGTCTGCAGCACTGCCACGACAAGACATCATTTATTTTCAATTATCTCAGCCCAGAGAGAGATTGGAGAAATGTTGTTGTGTTCTTCCTTTTTCTCTAACAAGCCTTGTGATTGTGTTTGCTGCCAACACATCTATTCTGTGTGTCTCTGCAGGGCTGCTAAACTCTGTCCAGCAGTGCCTTCACCTCTCAGCCAGACACACTTTGATTTTCCAACTCACTCTGTACATAACTAACTTCACACTCCATTTTTCCTCTTTAGGGTTGTCTGTTTGGAGAACAACTAACATAGCGGAGTATAGTGGGTTTGTATTATAATAACCCCGGAGGGCAAGAAAAGCAACATTCGCAGCACGCACTACAGAGTCTTTAATCAGGCAAAGAAAACATTGTGTATTTTTCATATTTTCTTTCCACCGTTTCTGCGCTATCACCCCTGTTGACTTGACAAATAGTGGAGACTGAGGGTTAAGGATGGATTTATTGCAGTCTGGTTAGCAGGAAGCCCAGGGCGACAGCAGCTGGTTGCAATATCACAGGGCAAAACAGGGAGGGAGCAACCCTTTCCGTCCGGCCTCCCCTCCCAGCCCTCCACCTCCCAGCCCTCCACCTCCCAGCCCTCCCTGGCTGTAAGATATGCATGCCCACAGCCATATTGAGTTACCCCGGGTGGCCGTGCACCACAGCGCATGTTTGTACTCCATCACCATGAATATGATCACACAAACAAACCCTGGTGGTGTTGTTACAAACCATCAACAGGCAGGCAGGCAGGCTGACTGACCATGGAGAACTGACTGACTGGGAGTCAATCTGAACCAGGCATAATGGATTCCACAGACCCTCATCATGTTTCAACCATGTGAATAGGAGATCACTTACACGTTCCTTCATTACCTGGAGAGGCTGTGGGCCCTGATGAGGGTCCCAGTAACTGAGATGTATCAGAGTCGACTGGGAGTGAAAAATCTTTCTCTGTCGTGAGACGGCGACCTCGTCCATCAGGGAGGCAGCGTGAATTCAGAGTGACCCGTCTGCCAGTCTGCATATCTGCTAGGCCTGATAAGAGGTCTCAGGGAGGACAGTATGTGGAGAAACACATCAGCCAAACACCCTCTATAGCAGGGGTGTCAAAGTCAAATGGACGGAGGGCCAAATAAAAAATTTAGCTACAAGCCGAGGGCCGGACTGTTCGAATGTTCATTGAAAATTTTTTAAATGACGCATATAGTCTAGTGAACCTAATTGAACCTACTGAAAACCTAACAAATATATTCCAATATGATCAGATAAATAAAGCAATATTTTCTTATGGCTCTGTCAGTAATCTTTAATTTTCAACAGACACAAAAGACAAATTTCCTTTATATAAAAATCCCCATAACATGAACATTAAATTAAAGAAACCGGTATTCAAGGCACCATCAGTAGCCTATATTTTCTATTTTAGCAAAAGTGGGCTAAATTTACTTCAAAGAAAAAAACAATAATAGCAATTTTCTATCATCCACTCAACTGAAATATTTTAAAAATATAATTGGATTGAAATACAATAAAATAAAGTGCAAAAATCTATTAATCAAAAACAACACTTTGTTTAAGGAGAAGTAACATGCAGTGAAAACAAATATTAAACTTTAACTTTTAAACTTGAACTGAGTAAAAACTCTAAATATGTGATTGCACAGTAATGTTCACTTGTTTGAGGTTGAGGGTGATACTTGGTGGTGTCCCATCTTTTCCACAAGTTCATCAATGTTCGGGGTAAGGCTCTGAGCTGAGGAAATCCTCAGAATTGAGTGGAGGTGTTCAGCAGTAAGTCGACTTCTGTGTGATGTTTTGTTCAAGTTCATCAAAGAAAACAGTTGTTCACACAGGTATGTGCTGCCAAACATAGACAACGTTTGAGCAGCCTGGATGCGCAGCTGGGGCATTGTGTCGGGGAGGAAACGGGCGAACTCCGCAGCACCCACTGCCGCATATTTTGCCCTCAGTGCATCATTGCATTGGAGGTCAATCAACTCCATTTGGAGGTTTGGTGGTGAGCTTTCCACGTCAACAGCAAATGGGTTACCGAGCAGTTCCAACCTGCTTTTTTGTGCTTCAAAGTCAGCAAATCGGCGTCGAAAGTCAGCGGCAAGCATACCTATTTTATCAGCCAACTGTGCGCTCGGGAACGCACTGGTAGAGAGCTTCTCTTTCATGGTCTGGCAGCTGGGAAAGTGGCTCAAATTTTCTTTCCGCATCTGCGTCTCCCACAGAGTCAGTTTGGTTTTAAATGCCTTCACTGTACTGTACATATCAGAGATGACACGATCCCGACCCTGCAGCTGCAAGTTCATTGCATTCAGATGACTCGTAATGTCACACAGAAAAGCCATTTCACACAGAAACATTTAGTCTCGGAGTTGTGTTGTGTCTTTCCCTTTGCTGTCCAAGAACAGACAAATCTCCTCACGAAGCTCGAAACATCTTTGAAGCACCTTTCCCTGGCTTAGCCATCGCACCTCTGTGTGATAAGGCAAATCACCATGCTCCGTTTCTAACTCCGTCAGAAATGCCTTGAACTGGCGGTGATTCAAACCTTTGGCTCTGATAAAGTTAACTGTGCGCGTGATGATGCTCATTACATGCTCCATTTTCAAGGCTTTACCGCACAGCGCTTCCTGGTGTATGATACAATGATAAGCTGTCAGCTCACCTGTCGCGTTTTCCTCTTGCATCTTTTCCCGTATCTTCGCCACCAGTCCGCTCCTGTGTCCACACATCGCAGGTGCTCCGTCGGTTGTCAAACCCACGAGTTTTTCCCAAGGCAGCTCCATCTCATTTACACATCTTGACACCTCTCCATACAAATCATGCCCCGTAGTTGTGCCATGCATAGGACGTAAAGCCAAAAACTCCTCTGTCACGCTTAGGCTGGAGTCCACTCCGCGGATGAAAATTGACAACTGGGCAATGTCAGAAATGTCGGTGCTCTCATCCACAGCCAAGGAATATGCAATGAAATCTTTTCCCTTTTTCACAAGCTGCTCTTTTAGATTGATGGACAACTGGTCTACTCTCTCGTCAATGGTGTTTCTGCTCAGACTCACATTTAAAAAGAGTTGCCTTTTTTCTGGGCAAACTTCGTCACAAACTTTAATCATGCAGTTTTTGATGAAATCCCCCTCCGTAAATGGCCGGGCTGATTTAGCGATCTCTTCTGCCAAAATAAAACTGGCCTTGACAGCAGCCTGGCCTTGTGATTTGGCTTTTTTGAACAGAGCCTGTCGAGATTTGAGGCCTCGTTTTAATTCCTCTGCCTTTTGTAGCCTTTGTTCCATGTCCATATTCTTGTTGTTGTCCGCGTGTTTCGTTTCATAATGTCGTCTCAGATTATACTCTTTCAGTACCGCCACACTTTCTCCACACAGAAGACACACAGGTTTTCCAGCTACCTCCGTGAACAAATACTCCGACTCCCACCTTGTTTGAAACCCCGGTTCTCAGTGTCCACCTTCCGTTTTGCCATTTTTGATGGGTATCTGAAAGTTAATTTTACTGTGATGCTGACAACTGCTGTGCCAATAAATATTGAAATGAAGCAGCCTACTGCTCGGTGCGTCACCGTTGCATTGTGGGAAATGTAGTATTGGTGCGTGTAAAAGATCTGCGGGCTGCCGGCTTGCTGCGGTCTGCGGGCCGGTTCTAATAATAAATCAAGATCATCCCAGGGGCCGTAAAAAACCTTCTCGCGGGCCGGATGTGGCCCGCGGGCCTTGACTCTGACATATGTGCTCTATAGGATCAGACTTCATTGAGCTATAATGGCACCTGATCGGACTGCACATTTCACCCCCTCTCATATGTTCCCCTCCCACAGTATGTTTCTAACAGTAACACCGTGCCCTGCTACCACACAGTCGGGAGGGGTGAACCAGAGGTCACAGCAGAATAGAGGTCAATTGTGGCATTAATCAACACTTGTTCTATCAATCCATATCCACAAATGTTCAATGAATCTTAGAATAGAATAGAATGGAACAGAGCTAACTGGAAAGCATTAGAGAGATAACGAACGTAGGGCCAGAGAGGAGCAGCCCAGGTGATGTGTCCACAGACAGACACACAGCAGTGGAGACAGGGTAGTAGAGTAGTGTGGTATCTGCTATGTTGACTGCCCAGGGTAACTGGCCCATAGGAGGAGCACATCGTCTGAGCCGCACTAAAGATCCATTGTTTGAAGCGAAATGAGGGCCACAACACAGCCCAGGGGGGTCACCATGTGATTAGCCTCCGTTTTTCAACATTTAATCAGTTCCTGACCTCAGCTAAAACAAGGAGGCCCAGCCCAGGCCACCTCTGAGGACGACGTAATGAGTTTGGGCTGTAATGGCTCCGTCTCCCTGCAGGTACAAACCTCTGTTGACAGGGGAGGGAGGGAGGGAGGGAGGGGGGGGAGGGAGGGAGGGAGGGAGGAGAGGAGAGAGAGAGAGAGAGAGAGAGAGAGAGAGAGAGAGAGAGAGAGAGAGAGAGAGAGAGAGAGAGAGAGAGAGAGAGGGGCGAGAGAGAGGGGGCGAGAGAGTGAGAGAGAGAGAGAGGGGGCAAGAGAGAGGGGGCGAGAGAGTGAGAGAGACTGCAAGAAACTCAAGAGGAGAGCCAGAAGTCATGTCCTTGCGAGACAATGAGTGTGATCCCAACGCACCAGTGAAAAGGGTTGACTATTTCAAACTGCTGCTTCAGTACAGAGAAAGGCAGCGAGAGGCCTATTGGTGCTACTACTTGTGTTTGTGTCCATACCATCTCCTCCAGTCAGAGACACCTCTGGTTCAGTCTGAAGGGCACAGTCAGACGATGTTGGTGAACAGATCGGCTCCCCTCTTTGGAGAGCAAAACACTGGCGGGTAACAATAGCAGGATAATATTCTATGGCTGAGAATTGCTATGGCAGCACGGATCATCACAGCCTCGCCAATAAACCATCAGATAAGGAGGCTAATTCATATTCTAATGAATATGGATCCACAGCCCCTGCCCTGGAGGGCTCTAGGGGAGGACATCATTCATCAGCCTTATCTATCTCAGAGAGAGCGAGAGAGAGCTGGAGAAAACACTGCTCCGTACATTATCCTGCACCAAGTGCCCCTCATCTCTTGTTCTCTCTCTCGTCCCTGTGTTTTTGATGCACAGAGTGTGTACTGTACGTGATAGAAAGGGAGGGGAGATAGAGAGACAGTAGAGGAGAGCGGGGGGTTGGGAGACTGGGGGAGAGAGAGAGAGAGAGAGGAGAGAGAGAGAGAGAGAGAGAGAGAGAGAGAGAGAGAGAGAGAGAGAGAGAGAGAGAGAGAGAGAGAGAGGGTTTTCTGATCGTTTATTTCACTTGTGTTGTTTATTATCTATTCCACTTCCTTTGGTAATGTAAACATGTTTCCTATGTCAATAAAGCCCTTTTGAATTGAATTGAGACAGAGATGTCCTTGAGTCTTTCTGAGCGAAGCAACAGGATATTCTGTCCTAAACTCTCTCACCCTGTCTCTCTCTCTCTCTCTCTCTCTCTCTCTCTCTCTCTCTCTCTCTCTCTCTCTCTCTCTCTCTCTCTCTCTCTCTCTCTCTCTCTCTCTCTCTCTCTCTCTCTCTCTCTCTCTCTCTCTCTCTCTCTCTCTCTCTCTCTCTCTCTCTGTCTCTCTCTCTCTCTCTCTCTCTCTCTCTCTCTCTCTCTCTCTCTCTCTCTCTCTCTCTCTCTCTCTCTCTCTCTCTCTCAGAGCTCTGCAACAACAGCAAGAGCCACATTGTTTACACGTCTTTGTTTTTTGAGGTCAGCTGTAGCATATTCTACTGGGAGAAGAGTTCATTAGTAATATCCAGTCAAGGGTGAGGGGGAGAGAGAGAGGGGGGGGGGCAGAGAGAGAGGGGGGGAGGCCCTGTGATGGCAGTTTGGTTGAGGGCCAGGGATAGCAGGCAGGCAAAACAGAAACTGCAGTCCTTTCAAATGTCTCAGCTGAGTTACCTTACTCTCCTGCCTGGGACTCTGACTCAGCAAACAAACAGAGCTGGAATCTGTGTGCAGAGCTGTTTGTCAGTGTCTGAAAAGCAAGAGCCCGTTCCCCTGGTGTCACCTACTCGAACCTGTGACTGATAATGTAGCCTTGCTGGAGGTGGTAAAAAAAGGTTCTTCAGAGTGATGCCATAGGGCACTTGTCAAACTCATTCCAGGGCCGAGTGTCTGCAGGTTTTTGCTCCTCCCTTGCACTTGATTGATGAATTAAGGGCACTGATTAGTCAGGAACTCCCCTCACCTGGTTGTCTAGGTCTTAATTGAAAGGAAAAACCAAAAACCAGCAGACACTATGCCCTCCTTGGAATGAGTTTGACACCCCTGCCATAGGGGAAGCATTTTAGGTTATCTGAAGAACCTTAAATGGGATGGTTCCTTGAAGAACCATACAAATTCCAGCTAGAATCCCCCCAGAAATGTTTCAACCCTGGCACAACCATTTCAGTAGTGGATGCAATAAGTCCAAGTAACAGATTGAAATAGTTTAGAAAAATGTACGTTATTTATATTTGAGTAGCATAAGATTAATTTATCAATGTACATGCAAAAACATAGATATTGAAACAAACCTGCAATAGAGAATGCTGGGAAATATGATAATGATGGGCGTGGCTTTGGTTCATCTCTGGTTATTAACACAAACACTGAGATAATACACCAATGAGTGTTTATTTAACTCTTTACAAGTGTTAATTTAACTCCTAAATTAACACAAAAAATTGTACACTGAAAAATCAACACTAGATAACACTGGCCAATTTTCTGTGTGCTATGAAAGGGACACATCTGCAGGCTTCCATACATTTCAAGAACCTTTTAGAATTATGAAGAACCCTAGATGCCATTAAGAACCTTCATTTTTTCAGTGTAGGCAAACTGTATGGGATTTTGACTACTCCCCTCTGCTATGAGGCTGCAGAGTAACTGTTGGGTGAAGCAGATCACACACACACACACACACACACACACACACACACACACACACACACACACACACACACACACACACACACACACACACACACACACACACACACACACACACACACACACACACACACACACACACACACACACACACACACACACACACACACACACACACTCACGCACACGCACACACGCACACACACACACACAATCTGAACTAATAGGCACTTATAGTCTCATCTGTCGGCCTCATCAAAGCAGACTGGGCACAGCCCCAGCTTATAAAGCATCATGTCCAGCAACACTGTAACAAAGACAACACCACCTACATCAGTCTATACGGGCTTTTATGGTTTATTCTCCCCCAACATTGGAAATGGTAGTTGAACTGTGGGCCAGTGGGCTGGGCTGAGAGAGCCAGGCAGACTGCTCAGACGGTGATATGATGTCACTTCCTGTGGGCTCATTCTGCAGCTGCTTGCTCTCTGTAGGGGTCAGGGAACGGTGAGGAGTACCACAGTGTCAGTTCCAGGCCAATGATCACAGAGCCACAAACTAATTACTCACCTCTACTGCCTCCCCCCTTCCTTCCCAACATCAACCCCTCTCTCCTGTCTCTGGTACCCTGCTGCTTCACTGGGGGGGACATCAATATTCTTCCTGGCCCATGACACATCTGTGGGGACATGTTTATCGCAATGGAATCAGAGCCTGTCCTGAGCCCGTTGACTCTGAATGGGAGGTTTTGCAGGATCTGTGAAGCCTTGTTGTTTCTGAGTAAGAGTGAACTGACATCTGAGGCTGTGCGTTAACACATAACTGAGGCACGGAGCGTGTCATTGGCTCTGAGATTTTCGAGACAAGAGGAAATAGACCCAAATAGGAGTTGTTATGCAGGTGAATGAGGACCCAAAAGCGACTTGGCGAAAACAGAGTCTTTAATCCAGTTAAAGGAAATAGCAATACTCCTAGACAAATCGGAGCGGTAAATAAAGCATAAAAAACAATTCCACTCGTAATCACGAGAACTGACTGGAGACTCGATAATAAACTGCAGGTTGCCTCGGGAAGGCACTTGACCGTAGCAGACTCAGACACCTGCTCACCACGCAGCATCTGAGGGAAACACGACACGACAGGGCGATACAAAGACACAGCACGGTGAACAATATACAAGGATCCGACAGGGCAGAAACGGAAAACAAGGGGAGAAATAGGGACTCTAATCAGGGGAAAAGATAGGGAACAGGTGTGGGAAGACTAAATGATTGATTAGGGGAATAGGAACAGCTGGGAGCAGGAACGGAACGATAGAGAGAAGAGAGAGAGGGAGGGAGAGAGAAAAAGGGGAACGAACCTAAAAAGACCAGCAGGGGGAAAACGAACAGAAGGAAAAGCAAAATGACAAGACAATATAAGACAAAACATGACAGGAGTATACACTGAGTGTACAAAATATTAGGAACACCTGCTCTTTCCATGACTGACCAGGTGAATCCAGGTGAAAGATATAATCCCTTATTTATGTCACTTGTTAAATCCACTTCAGTCAGTATAGATGAAGGGGAGGAGAAAGGTTAAAGGGGGATTTTTAAGCCTTGAGACAATTGAGACATGGATTGTGTATGTGTGCCATTCAGAGGGTGAATGGGCAAGACAAAATATTTCAGTGCTAATTGAACTGGGTTTGTTAGTAGGTGCCAGGCACACCGGTTTGAGTTTGTCATGAACTGTAACACTGATGGGTTTTTCACGCTCAACAGTTCCCCGTGTGTATCAAGAATGGTCCACCACCCAAAGGACATCCAGACAACTTGACACAACTGTGGGAAGCATTGGAGTCAACATGGCCCAGCATCCCTTGAAATGCTTTCGACACCTTGTAGAGTCCATGCCCTGACGAATTGAGGCTGTTCTGAGGGCAAAAGGGGTGCGACCCAATATGAGGAAGGTGTTCCTAATGTTTTACACACTCAGTGTATATCTCCCATGGCCACATTGTGATACGTTTTCTCCACTTCTTCTCTCTGTAAAGCAATTCCCCTTAGCCTTGTGCCTTCAACCTGACGCTCTGTTGATCAGGACGGACCACCTCTCTCTCTGTTGCTATAGCACATCCTGACAGACAGTCCTCTGGGGCCCGTCTCCACGACACCACAGCTACATCTCCTGCTAAAGTCTACACATCTGGGTCAAGGCAAAAAATAACAGTACTCTGAGGAGGATGCGGAGAGAGAGGAGAGGAGAGGGAGGACATAAACACACTTCCAGACAGATATGGGGCTGTGAAATTAGGGAAGCAGTGTGTGTGTGTGTGTGTGTGTGTGTGTGTGTGTGTGTGTGTGTGTGTGTGTGTGTGTGTGTGTGTGTGTGTGTGTGTGTGTGTGTGTGTGTGTGTGTGTGTGTGTGTGTGTGTGTGTGTGTGTGTGTGTGTGTGTGTCTTATTCCTGACAGTCAGGCAGGCAGGGCTATATAAAACCTGGAGAGCCCACAGCGCCCTAATTACTGGAAATGACAGGCAGCAGCATCATCATTAACACCATTCCAATACACTCAATGATTCCCCTGAAATGCACTGCTCCTCTAGCCGTGTCCAATTGACTTTGTTAGCTTCAATTAATACAACTGACTGTACTAATGCACAACGTGGGAGAATGCAAATGCATACCCTCGTGGTAAATAGGCGAGCTTTCTCATTATACGGACAATGAAGATAAGCAGGAAGAGTCTCTGTGGGTAAACAGAACAGTGTGTGAAAGAAGTGTGTATGATATACATCATGACAGAATACAAATGCCTCACACAGCCAGAAATAGCTGCTCAATACAGTAACCAGCTTTAATTTGTGGAAACAAAGAGCCTTTCATTTGAACTATTCCATGCATCTTATACGTTGCCCACATGATAGATGTACCATTTTCCTCTCAACTAAACGTGTTTAAAAGACCAGAATAGAATGTTATGACACACATCCAGAAGGCTCTAATTAGATTGTCTTGTTAGACCCTGGAAGAGCTGTGTTTAGGAGTGTGTAGCAGTTACAGTTGGCACGCACATCATGCTCACAACTGCACCCCCCCCCACACACACACACACACACACACCAATACCCAACCATACATACAAACTACACCAAATACATACACCACACCAAGAAGCAGGGGATAGATATACCAACCCGCCACAACCAATTCTCCCACATACCCATCAAGATTCAAACTGCCACAAGTTGTTGTCAAGTAGCTGTCAAGTTGATACAACCAGTTGTCTATAAATAAGTTTAGTTTGACTAAACACATTTATATGGGAACCCTAAGGGCATGTGTGGGATTTGCACATACACACATACACATATAAACACAAAGAAAGAACCTCTCCACGTGTTCCAGAGAGTTGCCATCTGCCAACCAAATGCTTCTCCGCAGAGGTTTCACATGGAGGTTTCATATGGAGGTTTCATATGGAGGTTTCACATGGAGGTTTCACATGGAGTTTTCATATGGAGGTTTCACATGGAGGTTTCACATGGAGTTTTCACATGGAGGTTTCACATGGAGGTTTCACATGGAGGTTTCATATGGAGGTTTCATATGGAGGTTTCATATGGAGGTTTCATATGGAGGTTTCACATGGAGGTTTCACATGGAGATTTCATATGGAGGTTTCACATGGAGTTTTCATATGGAGGTTTCACATGGAGGTTTCATATGGAGATTTCATATTGAGGTTTCACATGGAGTTTCCACATAGAGTTTTCACATGGAGGTTTCATATGGAGGTTTCATATGGAGGTTTCATATGGAGGTTTCACATGGAGTTTTAATATGGAGGTTTCGCATGGAGTTTTCATATGGAGGTTTCACATGGAGGTTTCATATGGAGGTTTCATATGGAGGTTTCACATGGAGTTTTCATATGGAGGTTTCACATGGAGGTTTCATATGGAGGTTTCACATGGAGGTTTCATATGGAGATTTCACATGGAGGTTTCACATGGAGATTTCACATGGAGGTTTCATATGGAGATTTCACATGGAGGTTTCACATGGAGTTTTCACATGGAGGTTTCACGTGGAGGTTTCACATGGAGGTTTCACATGGAGTTTTCATATGGAGGTTTCATATGGAACCACTAGATTAGCCATTAGTGAAGGTTAAATGGATGTTCTGTAACCAGACCCTTTAAAGGCACCCTGGTTTATTTAAAATGATCTGGGGATAAAATAAATAACTACAAAGCGACTCATGGAGCCGAGGCACGAAGGCAGAATATAGCCTGCATAAGTGAAGGGCTTCTCTATCCCCCCCAGTGTACACACAGCCATTGACATAAAGATAAATGTTTAGATCCGGGTCATTTCTGCACAGGCCTCACTTCACTCCTCTGACACGGGGCACTGGTGAGAAAGCAATATTTTGGGCATGGAGCTGAGGGAATCTACTGTACAGTTCAACTGACATCCAACTCGATAGACTAAATAGTGATCTGTTTTACTCGGCTTAGCAACGGTAATGGGGATGGATAGAAAGGCTAAGAAGGATGTGAAATCAGACCCATAAAATAAGAGGGAGTAGGAGTTTTTTTCGTGACTATGTGACTTAATCAGGAAAAACTCCAGGCCCCTAGTCCTGGTCAGCTCACATGGTCAGGAAAATTTCTCAACATTCATTCACAGCCAGAATGAATGTTGAGAAATGTCAAAGCGAGCATGACATCAATTTGACTGCATTTGTACAGTAGCAGGCCCAAGAGAAAAAGGGCAACAGCAAAACCTGATCGCTTTGGTTGCTCCCAGCTAGTAGTATCCCATCCTCATGGGGTGTGTTGTATTTTCTTACTGCTCAATAGCATTATACGGTCTATTCAAGACAACAAACATGGGCCCGATCATCCTGAAGGCATTGAATGTGATGTCATTCATATCTATGCTACAGTACCAAGTGAAAGCCAAGACAGTTCAAACGGGGCGGCAGGTAGCCTAGTGGTTAGAGCATTGGGCCAGTAACCGAAAGATTGCTAGATCAAATCCCCGAGCTGACAAGGTAAAAGTCTGTCTTTCTGCCCCTGAGCAAGGCAGTTAACCCACTGTTCCCTGGGTGCTGTGGATGTCAATTCATCATGTGATTGGCATCTTGGATTCTGCCACTGTGCCCCTAAGCCCATCTCCAGAGACAAGCCAGCTTAGTAATGAACAGCTGGGTTAGAGGCTGAAACTGGGGCTGGGTCTCCCTCTATACAGTAACAGACACATGATTTGGTGCCAGTCTAATCAATACAGGTCTTTCTTTAGTTAAGACTCCACTGACTCCACTCCCAACACTTCAGTCCTTTATAACCAATAATAGGGGAAGCAGAATCCCTGGGCACATGACTCCTCACAACATTGTCATCTCAGCTCTGCCCTAACGAGAGAGTTGGAGGGTTGCCCTGCAAAAGTTGGCTACTGAAGTAAATTAATTAACTCTAAAACACTTTTTTGGCAGGCTGATACACTGTTTATTCATCCCTACTTGTCCAGCCAGTGACAGTAAGCAACCTACAGCCTCAGTCCAGTCATGTGTGAAATGTTGGATCTGTGCTAGCCACTATTACAGCTACAGACGTAGGATCTTAATTTGATCCAGTTTGCTGCAGCAGGAAAATAATCCTGCAGCAACAGGAAATTTTAATTATTATGTGGATTATAATTCATGGGCATATTTGTAGGGTTTGATATTTTTCTAAAGGGAAAATCAAGTCTGCCATTTCAAAGTGAAAATGACAAACTTCAGAAGCATTTTTAAACCTCAAATAATGTCTCCTGCAACAGGGTGATGAAATTACGATCCTACATCTGTAGCCTAGCGAACCCTTACTGCACGCTGCTAGCATGGCTTGTTCATTTAACTAAACAACCTGAGCTCGTAAGCTTGGCATGAAATACCTCTGTTTTCCCAAAACACACAACTATGTTGTTGACAAAAACTGTCCCCCGGTTTGCTGAAACCAGGACTTTATCTTGAAATGGCACAAATATGAACAGGAAGTGGGAGAATGTTCCATTGTGAATAATAGGGGAGATATGATATGATATGTTACATATGATATGTGATATGATATCTATGATATGTTACTCCAAATGTCACCATATCCGATCTAATCATTTGGTCCTGTTAATGACTAGATCATTCCTAACTGTGCTTATTTACGATATTATAGTCCATTCTTATTAAATCATCTTTGTGTGGCAAAAAAAAGTCTTAATTAATTCATCCAGACTTCATTTTCAACACATTGTTCCAGACAAATTGATAAAACTGCACAGTTTGTATTTGTAAAGTTCAAACAGAGGACAGTCTACATCACAATACATCATCAATGTCAAATATCACGATATTCAATTTAATCATATATCAGTCATAGTCGAGAACAATAACTGACACGCCATGCTAGTGAAACTCCATTATGAGTGGTTTGAATTCATGAGCATCTATATATTCCACTTACACATGCTTTAAATGGTCCTTTTTTGTACCCTACTGAAAAGGAATGCAGTGAAATCGTTCTACCCAAACACAATTTCAGTCCTTAGTAAGATAGCAGTGTGTCCTGAGAGCCAAATGTGTTTTTCCTCTTTATTCGTGAGGATTTCAAAGACAGCTGAGGAGAACATGTTGCTAATCACAAGGGCGATCTAGAGGTTGACTCCAGCGTGAATCACCTGAATTTGCCTGCCCTTCACAATAGAAAATGGAGGCTAATCATGAATGACGTGCTGCACTGTATTCTGAGTGACCACTGAGTCGACTGATTAGAGGCCTTAAATGGCTTGGCAACAATCAGAGCTGTCAGGCTCCCCTTCCCACCTCTTCCCTGAGCTAGCCTCAGCTATAGCCCCTCTAATCAGTAGCATCCAGGCTAGATTAGTCAGATCCCCATCAGGTCCTGTCCTGTTAGACCTCCCAGCGCCGGGCTCAGCACCTCCATCCAGACAGACACACACACACACATAAAGATCAAGAAAGCACACACATAGAGAGAGAGAGAGAGAGAGAGAGAGAGAGAGAGAGAGAGAGAGAGAGAGAGAGAGAGAGAGAGAGAGAAATTGAGGGGAAAAGAGAGAGAGAGCACCAAGCAGCAACACATCATTATCACAGAGCAGGGACTTACGGCTACAGTTCATCCAATACCTCCTCCCTCCAATGTGGAGCAGACAGTTCACCATGTATGGTTCTGTACTGTAGGGATCTCCTGCTAATTGATGGGTAATACCTAGCTGTGACAAGTGAAGGATGAAACGTTTGACTTGAGGATCCATAGACCTTGGAGTTTCATTTCACTCTCCAATTAATTTGATGAGTGCCTAAAAGAGGAGTGTGCTGCTGAGAATATAGTTGTCTATCCCTCCTGTACTGTGTTGGAGAGAATACTCCTATTCCATCACATTTAGATTATATTCTTTAATGATGAATTTTACCTAGTTGGGATACCATATTTACTAAAGGAGAATTTCTGAAGAAATCAGTTTACACACAGAGATTGACTGGTGCGGGACAATTCCCACATGGTGTTAAACTTGATAAGGAATTGAAAATATTGAGGGTAGACATGCAAGTAAATTAGTTTTATTTTCCCAGAACAATCTCCTTGGTTTGGGCTACAGTGTCAATGTGTTGATCGAAACTTCATTTACTTCTGAAGAGGCTTTGCTGTTTGAATGGGAGTCATTTTCTTAGGTAGGTTTTCTACACGATGGGAGGTTCAGCGACGGGACATGGATGCCAACACATAACACTGTTTGGTTAAGAGCCAGACTACAGCGTGGATCTAAATGGTGTGTGTGCATGTGTGTGTGTGCATGTGCGTGTATGGCCGCAGGGCCACAGTAAAGCTTACCGTATGCCTCCCAGTCGAAACAGTTGGTCCATATATTATGAGGAGCAAATCAAACCTAGTACGGAGACACCTTAAGGCCTAGGTTTCTCAGAGGAAAACCATGTCTTCTACAGAGTAAGAAGCAAGCATCCTGTCATCACGCTGCCAGGGCAATGACAGGTGACACAACAGCAGCAGGCAGACAGACAGGAGAGGCGAGGAGGTCTGCAGGGCTGAATGATGATGGAACACTTCTGTCCAGGAAGCCTGGCAGGCAGTATGGTGAGGGGTGAATAATAACACTCCCGGCTGCAGATCCAGAATCCACTGATGAATCTGTATTCAGTGGTGTGAATGGTGGGATCCTGCCGCTGGTCCTTTATTGTTGTGGATAATATCTGGCTCTCAACACGAGCTCCCTCAAAACCCACCAGAGGGAAAGATTTGTCAGCAGATTTCCCCTCGTTGTATTTATCTGTTCTCTCTCTGGCTGGCTATCGTCTGAGCTCTCACTGGGAGTAACACAGGAGAGGCTAAGCCTTCTCTCAAAACCACAGCACAATAACACCAGGCCGACTGATCACAAAGGCTGGGACTGATTTGCTGTACACACGCATAGGAAATATTTATTTACTCATAATAAAGAAATATAACAATAAGCCGGCAATCTGGCGGACCGTTTGTCAAATTTACATAATTCATATTTGACAAGGACTACAGCAGGTGCATGATAAAGGGGTGTGTATCCATTTCAGTGTGCGCGTGTGTATGCGTGTGTGCGTGTGTGCGTGTAATGAGAAGTTTAACTGAGAGCAGTTTAGTGCTGGGCTCCCAGATGGCAGCGGTTCAGTGTGTGGGTGTCTGGGTGATTATCTCAGGGAGTTGCTGTTTGTTAGCGTTAAGAAGTCTGTTCCCACTAAGATAAAGACTTTGTTCCTGACGCATCCTGCATGCATTCATCCAAGCACACTTCACTGGTGCCAAATCAGATCACTGGCTTTCTGCTTCACACACAGGGATGGAGGTCGATTACCGGACACCCACGCCTGTTGCACCGTTTCAAAATGGATATGTTACTGTACTCACTTCATGGAATAAGGATGGATACGTACACTGACGCCACTAAGACTGAGATAGGAAGTGTCTGATCCACCAGACGTGTTGATCAGTGCATTGGTGTTAATCAAAATGATTTATGATGAATCAGTATGAGTCAACCTCTTCAAAACATTCCAACTGACAGGCAGTGGCCCACAAGGAACAACGTGTTGTAGCCTGAAAACATCCAGACAGACAGACAGACAGACAGACAGACAGACAGACAGACAGACAGACAGACAGACAGACAGACAGACAGACAGACAGACAGACAGACAGACAGACAGACAGACAGACAGACAGACAGACAGACAGACAGACAGACAGACAGACAGACAGACAGACAGACAGACAGACAGACAGACAGACAGACAGACAGACAGACAGACAGACAGACAGACAGGAGAACAAGGTCATCCCACTGTGATGCCTCCTTACTGGTCATGCTAAGCCACATGGAGGGGTATTGTAATGTAACTGTATAGCCCTCCTATAGCCTGGAGCCTGGTGTCACCACCCCACCCTGTACAACACAGCCACAATAGAGTGGCCTAATATAAACAATCCACTGGTGAAAAATCCAGAATAAAAACCTCAGTGTTCATATTGGTGGAACGTTCAAGACTAACAGTTCCCTCATATGATTTTTCATCCCGTTTGAACTAAATGATTGAATGACTTCATGGTTTTGAGAGTGGTGCTGGAGGGGGGTTGGGGGGCAGCAGCTCAAAGAGAGACAACCCCGCTGACTCATTAGTGACAGAGCTGAAAGCTCAAGCTTCTAATTGGCTCATTTTAACCATAATTAGCAGATTAATGTGTGTACTTAGGCCTCTATGCAGCCTGGGCCTTGGCCTCCTCAACTCTGTGACTCAGTGGGAACAGTGCCAGGGCACACTCACTGGCTCTTTAGTATAATGATGGGAATTAGTCACTTGAAGTCAATATAAATCAAGTAATTAAATATCCCAAACCTGGTCAACAAGGAACATACACTCCAAAGTCAAATAAAGCACAGCATGACTTATTTGGGGGCCATGTTTAATTTAATTTTTGAAAAAATTATATTGACATCTTTTAGATGTGGTGTTCAAGCCTCCATCACTGGCCTTACCAGTATGTATGAATAGTGAGGGACAGTGGGCTATTACTTAGCACTTCTTATAAATGACTTCCATGTTGCTGCCGTCCTGTTGCTATGGTTATTAGATGATGTGATCGGTAATAGAAGGCCCTGGGGTGTGATGCGTGCTGTGTGGTGCAGGATGGTAGGGGCAGGGTGGGGCAGGTGGGAGACAGTTAAAAGGGCCAGCTGCTACCCCCATGATCACACAGCCAGCTCTGTCACGGTTTGATAAGGGAACATCAGCATACAGCCTTAAACAGGAGAAGATGGAGGAGGCAGGCCTGCTATGCCCTGAGCTGAGGCTCAGAGATTTACACCCACCCTCTATCAGGAGGTCTCTACAGACAGCACCTTAATAAATCACACCACATCCACTGTGCTCTTCTCTAAGCCTCCTGTCAACACGGGTGTAGGGCTAGGACTGGAGGAGCCTCTGCGGTTAGTGTCATACCAAGACTGGATTTGACTTTGCATAAACAGCACTATACTTCAATAATGTAATGTCGACTACTTGTTTTGTCCAGATAAGAGGTTGCGAGAGATGTCGGAATGGCCGGCTGGAGCGAGAATCTGCGTTGTAAACACTCTCGACTTCATGCCTCTGGGTTGCCTTGGCGACCGGGGACGAAGTGGTTGCCGCTGGTGTTTTCAGATGCTGCTACAGAAACAACTCTCTCTCACTTTCTCCCTCTGTATTCATGTCAGTGAAAGAGACATTAAACGGGAGTTTCCATTGAGTAAAAAGCCCAGGGAAAACCCCAGGCAGACCGAAAGACAGAGCAGAGAGAGGGCCAGTGGTATGTACTGACTGACTGCTTCCTCATATTCAACAGGCTGAAGGTGAGTCAGAGAGACAGGGATGCAGAGAGGGAGCCCAGTCCAGCAGAACAGAGTAGAGCAGAGTATACCCAGGCCCTGGAACTGTGTGAGTGAGCTGCACCATGCAGTACAGAGACACCCCTCCTGGGACGGCTCACTCCACACGCTGCCTAACACACAGTGGTTGTACTACTACACACTACTGTTAACTCCTCTTTCTGTACACTCAGCACCATTAAAGATTCATCCAGGTCCTGAGACAGTCTTGGCCAAAAGTCCAAAAATGGCTTTCAATATTTTGAAATTATAAATGAAATCAGTGATTTCCCTTAGGGTGAGAGGGGAGTTATCGTACCATAAGGAAGCAATCCTCTATTTGTGTAGGAGTGAAAACCAGGTGTGTGTATCCATAACCAAAGGTCGTAGCTATAGCTGTGGCTCTGGCACCAGTGATGTGAATGGGATATTGGGGTGGAGGTGAAGGTAAAGGTGGCTGTGGGAGAGATGAGTGGTGGGTGTGTTAATATCCTGACATGACTCTCCAACCCCGGAGTGAGCAGAGCAGAGCAGTGGAGCAAGGAGAATCCCCTCAGATCACAGGTGAGACACGCATGGAGCTCTGCTCTCTCTGTCTCCTGAAAGGTTAATGAATGCAACATTAAAGACGACAGATGGAAAAGGCCATTCTGTAATTTCAGGCCGGGCTCCTATGTTTTCTTAAGGTCTCTGTACAGTATCCCCCCTACAGATGTAGGATCTTAATGTGAACCAGTTTGCTACAGCAGGAAATGAATCATGCAGCAACAGGAAATGTGAATTATTATGTGGATTATAATTCATGGACATTTTTGTGCGGGTTCATAAGTATTTTGTGAGGGAAAATCAAGACTGAAATCTCAAAATGGAAATTACAAACATCAGAAGCCTTTTTAAACCTCAAATACACTGCACATTTGACATTTCCTGCACTGCAGGAAAGTTCTCCTGCAACAGGGTGATCAAATTAACATCCTTCACGAGAAAAAGTATTCCAAAAGGGTTCTTTGGCTGTCCCAATAGGTGAACACTGTTTGGTTCTAGTAAGAACCCTTTTTGGTTCCACTTAGAATAATTTTGGGTTCCATATAGAACCCTCCGTGGAAAGGGTCCTACATGGAATCCAAAGTTCTACCTGGAACCAAAAGGGTTCTACCTAGAACTAAAAAGGGTTCTTCAAAGTGTTCTCCTATGGGGAAAGCCGAAGAATGCTTTTAGGTTCTAAATAGCCTGCTAAAAAGGTGCTATCATTGATAATAATTATGGGTATTGTAGCCGTCCCGGTCAATGCCTCTATACACTAAAGTGTCAGTACAAATGTAGGCCTTGTGTGAGGACAGACGTTTGGAGATGAGAAGCAAGTACAGGGAGTGAACATGCAATTAATAAACAGACATGAAACAAGACAGGAAAGCATCTGTACATGAAAAACATAACAACATTAATGCTGACACCGGGAACAAACTGAGGAACAGACAGATATAGAGGGGGCAATCAACAAAGTGAAGGAGTCCAGGTGAGTCCAATATTGTGCTGATGCGCGTAAAATATCGTGACAGGTGTGGGTAATGATGGCCCGCCTGGCGCCCTCGTGCCGCAGAGAGGGGGAACGTGAGAAGGCGTGACACCTTGTGACTTTTGAGGACTGGACGAACACAGGAGACACACAGATTTATCCTTAACGAGTTAAATAATTAAATAAACCAACATACATTAAGCATCCAGGCAATTGAACAATTAATGGACTCGTCTCATATCTTGAATAAATGTCTGCAATTGATGCATAGCTCGTTTGAAAGGGCTTTGACATTTTCAGTCCTTTGCAAAACCAACAGCCACTTGAGATATTGAGTAGCAGCCAGAGACTCTGTATGTTTGTGCTGATAAGTCAAAAACGAGCTGCTATCTTCCACTGGAGAGTAACATTATAATCCATCAACAGAGCCATCACAGTCAAAACACTGCCTGCATCTCTCCACAGCAACAGTCAAAACACTGCCTGCATCTCTCCACAGCAACAGTCAAAACACTGCCTGCATCTCTCCACAGCAACAGTCAAAACATGTCAGATTCACATCAGTATTGATAAGAGGAGCTGACCCAGGGTTTCCTAAACTCGGTCCTCAGGACCCCAAGGGGTTCACGTTTTGGTTTTGCCCTAGCACTGCACAGCACTACAAATCATCAATCTTTGAATCAGCTGGGTATTGTTAGGGCAAAAACCAAAACGTGCACCCCTTGGGGTCCCGAGGACCAAGTTTGTGAAACACTGAGCTAACCTAACATGTAGTAATGGGAACAGACTCAAGAAATGACTCAATAAACAATAAATGAATGAAAAAAGGCATTGAACAGTTTCTATAAAATATTATCTCATATTGAAACATGTTTATTAAATGCAGTCTGTGAGTAGCCTACAAGCATCTCTACATGCTCTCAATCTCAGTGAGCAACTCACTGCTTCCAGCAACTCACTGCTTGGTCCAACTGCTAGCTAAATATTTTATAAGCAGTTTGGTTGAATTTAATAACGTTTTCAGCCCAGCATTTTAAGTGGGCCTCGGCCGCCCCTATTCCACTCACACACCAAGAGAGAGCCATACACAACAGCTATTTATTATTACTTATACAGCAATACAAACAAATATTTCATTTTCATTGTTGAATTATTTATGCTGAAGTCCTCTTAGACCTCCATATGGCTCCTTGGTTCAGTAGCCAGACCCCCCACAGATGGCACAGAGATGCCAGGGCTGAGAGAGAGAGAGTGTCCAGGGTGGCATATTAGTCACATGCCACTTTCTACAAGAGAGAGGGAGAGATGACGCTGGCATATGGCAACAGCTAGAACAGCTACTGGACAGAGTATAAACTTAGCTTTAAATCCCACAAAGATCATGCTAGTGTTATAGTCATAGACCAGCACCCAGAGAGAAAAAGCTCAATCTTTCCTAAAAGACTTTAGGCTCAGATTAATAGAATTCAGGTCTGTTCATTTCATCTCTCCCTATTCATTTAAAGCCATAAGAAGCAGTACAAAAAAAGTGGCAAAGAGATCTCAAATGTGACTCGTTTCATGAAACAAGGCATATGTCGCGTGTCACTACTTCACAGGAGAGCCATTTGAACGTAAACATTTTATTAAATCAAAATTGCTAGTTATAACTTAATAACAAACTTGTATGCCATCTGTAAATAGGAATAAAATTGTTAAATTATGAGCTTAGTTGGTTTACCCACAGAAAAAGCAACCTTCCCGCTACCCATGATTGGCTGAGATAATGAATGGGCTGGACATGCCGAGAGTAGAGTTCGGATTGGTCTGCCATGTAGCACACTTCTGTCTATTTGAGCTGGTCAGTATGTGTAGGTAATAGGGGTAAGATAGTCCAGTTAGCTACATTTTCAGATATTACACATTCCTAATTTTGTCAGAAAGTCATTTTCATTTCAAGTTAAAGTATACTGTTAGCTAGCTAGCTAATATTAGTTGGCTGGCTCGCTAGCTAACGTTACGTGTATGATCTGTGTAGTAATATTATTCGTATCTCAGAGCCATTTGCTTTGCTAGTTATAACTTAATGTTAACTAGCTAACATTGAACCTGGTTGGTTAGCTACCTACAGTTCCATGCAGGGTAGTAATGTCATGAGTTGGGATTATGGTTTCTTATTTGCTAGCTAGCTAATCAAAAGACTCCACTATGCAAGTAACCATTTCAATAGAATGTTCATGATGTCACCATGACAACCGTTGAAAGATGTAGCTGGTAAATACACTCTGGCCATCTACTCCAATTTCAGAGCACTCTCGTCTGAGTGTACCAGAGCGCAGAATAACTGACGAATTTACGAACGCTCAACATCCGTTGAATATGGCCGGTGTCAGTAAACGTTGGCAAAAAAGTGTAAATTGTTGTCAGCAGCACAGTTTCAGTCACCAACGCTCTGGATACCATAAAAACAGCCTAACCAGCTCTCCTAGGGTGAGTAAAATGGTCAGACGTTTGTATCTGGAAGTAGCTAGCAACCTAGCCAATGTTAGCTTCGGTGCTTGACTGCTGTTGTTAGGTCAGCTAGCTAACATTCCGTGTATGATCTGTGTAGTAATATTTTCCGTATCTCAGAGCCATTTGCTTTGCTGGTTATAGCCTAATGTTAGCTAGCTAACATTGGACTTGGTTGGTTAGCTACCTGCAGATTCATGCAGGGTAGTGTCATGACATTACCCTTGTTGAGTACAGCGAGCACCATCCCCCGCTCTCTGCTTCTACAACCAGACTGCTGTGGTCAGAAGTCGTAAATTCCTCAGAAGACCCTGCCTCATGGCCACACAGTATTAGAGATAGGGTAAACTTTCACAGAGGACAAAGGAAATCCTTCCACCTCACAGAACTTGAGGTATGAACAAATGTCATGTTCCAGAGAAAGTGTAAAAGATCGGTGAAGAATCAGCAGAACTGGTGCGTTTGTCACAACTTGGGAAGCTCAAGAGAGACGATGTGGCCACATTACCATAACACTGTTTATATAATAGCCTCAGATATGAGGATTACATCTAATTGTTGTATAAGATGAATGAGTGAGTATGATACTGTTTGTATAATGGTGTAATATGATTGTGGACTGTTTAATGAAGAAAAATACAATTCCCAATTGGATTTGAACTAAATCAGAGGACCGCCCCTGAGCCCAGTTAGGGTCAGACGTCCTGGGACAACCCTTTTATGCCATTTCGAATAAAACCCAACTTTGAGAAATTATCGTCAGACCAAGCTTACCTCAATTACAAGATGGATAAAGGTTGTAGATTATTTTAACCATACTACGTGGTTAAACTCTTAGACGATCGATACCGACATAATAAGAACAAGTCTTTGATATTGATTACTAGTCTGCAGCTAGGAATTCGGCATAATTGAACGCGAAGAACGACAACCGCCGAAACATCCATTCTATAACGAATGTCACATTGAACTATCCCCTCTAACCAAGACAGAGAGAGAGAGAGAGAGGGAGAGAGATGGACAATTCTACAAAATAAATACTTTTCACCATCGATCAAGACGACACACTGAGCGTAAATATATATATTGATTGCAATTGTTCCCGAAAGAGTGAGCGTTCATGTGTAAAGGATTAGCATTTTAATTGTTATAATTAACTCTGTAGTGACTTCTTAGTCGACCCCCCCATTGCCCCGTTGTCTAACAAGCCGCCATGCCGGTTCAGCCCACTAGGGCACATCCTATCATTTCATGTAACCATATTTACTGTTTGTTTATGCATTTCTGTGAATTACTTAGTTAGTAATAAATAAATTATTTAAGACAAGTGATGTATGTATGGATGACTCATAGTGAAGTTCTGGGTTCGTGCAGATAACCAACAATTTACAGCGTGTGGAATGAGACTATCGTGATGTAAAATAAATAAATAATTAATCAGAAGACTATTGATCAGATATGAAAATATCTGAAAGGTTATATTGGGAAATTATAACTTTGTAATCTGAATACTTTCCTTGGTGCTCCAACTTCCTAGTTAATTACAGTTACATGATTATTCAGTTTAATCGAGTAACTAATTACAGAGAATCTTTGATAAAACGAAGTCTTCAGTTTAATGATAGTAAAGACATGACAGTAGTAACGTCATGAGTTGGGATTATGGTTCATTATTTAGCTAGCTAGCTACATGTCTTAACGAAAGACTCCACTATGTTACTGTGACAGCTGTTGATAGCAAGAGCAAATTTACTAGCTAAGTCTATCTACTCCAAGTGCCAGAGCACAGAATAACTGACGAATTTACGAATGTTCAATACCCGTTGAATATGGCCGGTGCCAGTAAACATTGGCAAAAAAGTGTAAATTGTTGCCAGCAGCACAGTTGTAGTCACCAACGCTCTGGATAACATAAAAACAGCCTAACCAGCTCTGCTAGGGCGAGTAAAATTGTCAGAGTGAGCTGTTCTCTCATTTGTATCTGGAAGTAGCTAGCCAACGTTAGCCAGTTAGCTTGGGTGCTTGACTGCTGTTGTTAGGACAGAACGCTTGGATCAACCATACTCCTAGGCCTCACATTCGTATCTTTAAAGAGATGGGTAAAGCTTAAGAGGGTGTGAACGATGCTAAATGGGTGTGGACAAAGAGCACTCCAGTAGGTGTACCAAAACATTCAAAGGCCATTTTCTCAAAAGTGAGGTTACAAGTTAATCAACTTTCAAAGCAGAATTACTTTCCCATTGTTCATCAACTGTAGTGTATGATATACCATTTTCTTGCTCAAATTTTGCTACATAAGACCGAATAGAGCCGGTCAGTCACATTGGTATTTTTACTTTCAATCATGTGACACTTCTCCTGGTCACATCATTCACAGAAACCTTTCAAGTTACCAGTGGTGGTGTGCCCATCCCTCTCCCCCCACCCAATATTTGGGTGGACAGGGAGAGAGATGAAGGGGAAGATGATTGAACAGTGGGTCGAGTGGTGCTGCTGTTGAGATGTATGTTGCATTCCCAGAGTGCATTAATATGGCCACCCTCCCTTACCTCCCACCCCCCATGTGACTCTGATTAATCCACTCTCCTGGCCCACCACAACCCCAGCCCTCCTAGCTCTCCAAGCCCACAGGCGCCTACAGCCCCCCACAACACCTGCCCCCATGGAAGGGATAAGGAGAGATGGAGAGTCCTCATCATTCATCTACCGCCATCAATGACAGCTTACTACTGACGAACACTTCCACATGTCCTGTGATCATATTAAAGCCTGTGTGTGAGTGGAACAGAGCTGTACAGTCTGTACTCATTCCTAGGTACTGCAGCGTGGAGGTGGTGGAGTTAGTATTCAGAGGACAGCAGCACCGGCCTCTCTAGACAGACCTGGCTAGTGGAGCATAGAGAACACAGGCTCTGTGTGTGACTCATCAGACCTGGCAGATACCCTGTCATGGGTCATTACTGGGTGAGGCATCCTTGTCTCCCCCCTTTGTCTCCCCTGCCCCTCTGTGACAGGCCACTGGGCAGTGGGCAAGGCCACATCTAACACTACCTCCAGCCTTCCCTAGAGTACCATCACACACTGACTGACTCCAACACTAGCTACAGGCCTCTCTACTGTTACAGAATAATACAGCTCTAGCCTCATTCCTGTTGGCTGTTCCATCAATAGGTATCACATTAATATTAACATTGTGGGAGAGGTGAGCATTCCAGCCACACTGCCACTGTTATGAAGGAGTAGAAATGGGACTATATCTGCCTATGCCTTGTACATTGAGAGCTGATCGATCTAGCTGCTGTACCATAGAGGTGATGTGACAAAGAGGCTGAGTCTAAATAGCCTGTCTAGTTATACTGTAGGGCGTGGTTACCGGCAGTTGTGGTTAGCGTCATTCCATGTTGATATATACTGAGTGTCCAAAACATTAGGAACATTAGGAACTTTCCATGCCATAGACTGACCAGGTGAATCCAGTTGAAAGCTATGATCCCTTATTGATGTCACTTGTCAGATGAAGAGGAGGAGACAGGTTAAATGAGGATTTCTACGCCTTGAGAGGTTGAATGGGCCTAGACAAAATATTTAAGTGCCTTTGATCAGGGTATGGTAGCAGGGGCCAGGCGCACCGGTTTGAGTTTGTCAAGAACTGCAGCGCTGCTGTTTTTTTTAACACTCAACAGTATCAAGAATGGTCCACCTCCCAAAGGACATCCAGCCAACTTGACACAACCGTGGGAAGCATTGGAGTCAACATTGGCCAGCATCCCTGTGGAACGTTTACAACACCTTGTAGAGTCCATGCCTCGAGAAATTGATGCTGTTCCAAGGGGGAAAGGGTAGACAACTCAACATTAGGAAGATGTTCCTACTGTTTTGTACACTCAGTGTATCTGACAATATTAATCTTTACTCCATTCATTCTTAATTTCTCCACGCAATGCATAGGCATAGTCATCAAATAGCCTTCATTGTAGGGGCTACCGTGCCTACACAAATCAACACAGTCAAATGTTATTGTCATATGTACAGGTTTGACGTGGTATAGGGTTCACAGTTCAATGAAATGCTTCCTGGTTTGCAATCTTTTTCACTCATCATGAGGCTATGTCATATTTAACATGTCATGTTTAGTGCACGTTTGCAGTCTAGGCTTTATGTTTGGTTTGGGGTGTGTAGCCCTCGGGCCTACTCTTTCCCTTTAACGTATTGTGCTGCTTCTTCTTCTCTCGCTCTCTCAACTCTATTCATTCTATTAGAACGTATGGAACGCCATATAACACCAGAGTGTCTTTCATGGTTGTGCGATGAGAACTCCCGTCCACTAGTCTACGCAGGCCTATTGATGTTGAGCTGATCCCAGCTATATGATTGCATATTGCATCCTGTCCCTGTTGTTCATCCTGTTAAGCCTCTACTCGACTGAAATGTTGTTTACGAAAGTTCAATCAGCAAGGCTGGTCTGCATGCTCATTTAACATCATCAAGCAGCATAACATAATTCACCATGCTTCCTATTATACAGGCATAGAGGGAATGAATACAAATGTATCATCATAAACCACAGCGTCTCGTTCGGGTCCTCTTCCTATGTGCGGAATGTCATTCACCTGTTTACCTTCAGACTACAAGCACGGCACAATAATGCACATTCCGCACCCTTGCTGTTTAACCTATGGGCTCACACTTGCAATTATCACTTCCCTGTCTCCACCAATGGGTGTTAATGTTGGGATGTATTTATATGTCAACTTGCGCATTCTCTCACTTGCGGTGTTTCAGCAACAGTCTTGTATGACCATCCACCTCCCCACCTGGATGACCATCCACCTCCCCACCTGGATGACCATCCACCTCCCCACCTGGATGACCATCCACCTCCCCACCACCACAAGCTACAGTGCCTTCAGAAAGTATTCACACCTCTTGACTTTTTTTGTTGTGTTACAAAGTGGATTTAAAATGGATTCAATTGTAAAGAAAATTCAATGATCTACACAACATTCTCAACTAATGTCAAAGTGGAAGAATTTAAAAATAAAAATTGAATGGAAAAATAAAACACTAACATATCTTGATTAGATAAGTATTCAACCCCCTGAGTCAATACATGTTAGATTCACCTTTTTGGCAGCGATTACAGCTTTCAGAGTCTTTTTGGGTAAGTCTCTATGAGCTTTGCACACTTGGATTGTACAATACTTGCCTATTACTCTTTAAAAAATGATTCAAGATCTGTCAAGTTGGTTGTTGATCCTAGCTAGACAGCCATTATCACGTCTTGCTATACATTTTCAAGTAGATTTAAGTCAAACTGTAACTAAGCCAATCAGGAACATTCAATGTCATCTTGGTAAGCAACTCCAGTGTATATTTGGCCTTGTGTTTAAGGTTATTGTCCTGCTGAAAGGTGAATTTGTCCCCCAGTGTCATGCAGGTGAAAGAGGACCCAAAAGCGACTTGGCGAAAACAGAGTCTTTAATCCAGTAAAGTAAATACAAACAAAAAACACAACTATCACTCGAAATGACGAGGACAAACTGGAGACTCGATCTTGAACAGCAGGTGAACAGCAGGTTGCCTCGGGAAGGCACTTGAACCAGACAGACTCAGACACCTGCTCACCACGCAGCATCTGAGGAAAACACGACACGACAGGGCGATACACAAACACAGCACGGTGAATTCTAGACAAGGAACCGACAGGACAGGAACGGAACACAAAGGAAGAAATAGGGACTCTAATCAGGGGAAAGGATCGGGAACAGGTGTGGGAAGACTAAATGATTGATTAGGGGAATAGGAACAGCTGGGAGCAGGAACGGAACGATAGAGAGAAGAGAGAGCGAGAGAGTGAGAGAGGGAGGGGGAGAGAGAGGGATAGAAAGAGGGAAAGAACCTAATAAGACCAGCAGAGGGAAACGAATAGAATGGGAAGCACAGGGACAAGACAAGATAATAAATGACAAAACATGACACCCAGTGTCTGTTGGAAAGCAAACTGAACCAAATTTTCCACTAGGACTCTGCCTCTGCTTATAGCTCTATTTTGTTTATTTTTATCCCCCCCCAAATCCCTGGTCCTTGCTAATGACAAGCATACCCATTACATGACGCAGTCACCCACATGCTTGAAAGTATGAAGAGAGGTACTCAGTGATGTGTTGTGTTGGATTTTCCCCAAATGGTTTTGTATTTGTATTCAGGACAAAAAGTTAATTTCCTTGTCAAATGTATTACTTTAGTGACAAAAAGGATCTATGTTTTGGAATATTTGTAGTCTGTAAGACGATGCCATTACCTAAACTATTTAATTACATTATTCCTCTTTTCCTCTTTTGTTCATTCAGTTAAGCCTGTCCTCAATTGAACTGTCATGATTCATACACCACAAGTCTAAATCCTTCATATCCTCTTCCACACACCTCTAACACTAATTACAGCACACTACAGACACCACACATCGCAAACACTAATTACAGCATATTATAGACACCACTATCACTAATTACAGCACACTACAGACATCACAAACACTAATTACAGCACACTACAGACACCACACATCGCAAACACTAATTACAGCATATTATAGACACCACTATCACTAATTACAGCACACTACAGACATCACAAACACTAATTACAGCACACTACAGACATCACAAACACTAATTACAGCACACTACAGACATCAAAAACAATAATTACAGCAAACTGCAGGCACCACACCACTAATTACAGCACATTACATTTACATTTACATTTAAGTCATTTAGCAGACGCTCTTATCCAGAGCGACTTACAAATTGGTACATTCACCTTATGACATCCAGTGGAATAGTCACTTTACAATAGTGCATCTAAATCTTAAAGGGGGGGGGGTGAGAGGGATTACTTATCCTATCCTAGGTATTCCTTAAAGAGGTGGGGTTTCAGGTGTCTCCGGAAGTTGGTGATTGACTCCGCTGTCCTGGCGTCGTGAGGGAGTTTGTTCCACCATTGGGGGGCCAGAGCAGCGAACAGTTTTGACTGAGCGGGAGCTGTACTTCCTCAGTGGTAGGGAGGCGAGCAGGCCAGAGGTGGATGAACGCAGTGCCCTTGTTTGGGTGTAGGGCCTGATCAGAGCCTGGAGGTACTGAGGTGCCGTTCCCCTCACAGCTCCGTAGGCAAGCACCATGGTCTTGTAGCGGATGCGAGCTTCAACTGGAAGCCAGTGGAGAGAACGGAGGAGCGGGGTGACGTGAGAGAACTTGGGAAGGTTGAACACCAGACGGGCTGCGGCGTTCTGGATGAGTTGAAGGGGTTTAATGGCACAGGCAGGGAGCCCAGCCAACAGCGAGTTGCAGTAATCCAGACGGGAGATGACAAGTGCCTGGATTAGGACCTGCGCCGCTTCCTGTGTGAGGCAGGGTCGTACTCTGCGGATGTTGTAGAGCATGAACCTACAGGAACGGGCCACCGCCTTGATGTTGGTTGAGAACGACAGGGTGTTGTCCAGGATCACGCCAAGGTTCTTAGCGCTCTGGGAGGAGGACACAATGGAGTTGTCAACCGTGATGGCGAGATCATGGAACGGGCAGTCCTTCCCCGGGAGGAAGAGCAGCTCCGTCTTGCCGAGGTTCAGCTTGAGGTGGTGATCCGTCATCCACACTGATATGTCTGCCAGACATGCAGAGATGCGATTCGCCACCTGGTCATCAGAAGGGGGAAAGGAGAAGATTAATTGTGTGTCGTCTGCATAGCAATGATAGGAGAGACCATGTGAGGTTATGACAGAGCCAAGTGACTTGGTGTATAGCGAGAATAGGAGAGGGCCTAGAACAGAGCCCTGGGGGACACCAGTGGTGAGAGCGCGTGGTGAGGAGACAGATTCTCGCCACGCCACCTGGTAGGAGCGACCTGTCAGGTAGGACGCAATCCAAGCGTGGGCCGCGCCGGAGATGCCCAACTCGGAGAGGGTGGAGAGGAGGATCTGATGGTTCACAGTATCGAAGGCAGCCGATAGATCTAGAAGGATGAGAGCAGAGGAGAGAGAGTTAGCTTTAGCAGTGCGGAGCGCCTCCGTGATACAGAGGAGAGCAGTCTCAGTTGAATGACTAGTCTTGAAACCTGACTGATTTGGATCAAGAAGGTCATTCAGAGAGAGATAGCGGGAGAGCTGGCCAAGGACGGCACGTTCAAGAGTTTTGGAGAGAAAAGAAAGAAGGGATACTGGTCTGTAATTGTTGACATCGGAGGGATCGAGTGTAGGTTTTTTCAGAAGGGGTGCAACTCTCGCCCTCTTGAAGACGGAAGGGACGTAGCCAGCGGTCAGGGATGAGTTGATGAGCGAGGTGAGGTAAGGGAGAAGGTCTCCGGAAATGGTCTGGAGAAGAGAGGAGGGGATAGGGTCAAGCGGGCAGGTTGTTGGGCGGCCGGCCGTCACAAGACGCGAGATTTCATCTGGAGAGAGAGGGAGAAAGAGGTCAGAGCACAGGGTAGGGCAGTGTGAGCAGAACCAGCGGTGTCGTTTGACTTAGCAAACGAGGATCGGATGTCGTCGACCTTCTTTTCAAAATGGTTGACGATGTCATCTGCAGAGAGGGGGGGGAGGAGGATTCAGGAGGGAGGAGAAGGTGGCAAAGAGCTTCCTAGGGTTAGAGGCAGATGCTTGGAATTTAGAGTGGTAGAAAGTGGCTTTAGCAGCAGAGACAGAGGAGGAAAATGTAGAGAGGAGGGAGTGAAAGGATGCCAGGTCCGCAGGGAGGCGAGTTTTCCTCCATTTCCGCTCGGCTGCCCGGAGCCCTGTTCTGTGAGCTCGCAATGAGTCATCGAGCCACGGAGTGGGAGGGGAGGACCGAGCCGGCCTGGAGGATAGGGGACATAGTGAGTCAAAGGATGCAGAGAGGGAGGAGAGGAGGGTTGAGGAGGCAGAATCAGGAGATAGGTTGGAGAAGGTTTGAGCAGAGGGAAGAGATGATAGGATGGAAGAGGAGAGAGTAGCGGGGGAGAGAGAGCGAAGGTTGGGACGGCGCGATACCATCCGAGTAGGGGCAGTGTGGGAGGTGTTGGATGAGAGCGAGAGGGAAAAGGATACAAGGTAGTGGTCGGAGACTTGGAGGGGAGATGCAATGAGGTTAGTGGAAGAACAGCATCTAGTAAAGATGAGGTCGAGCGTATTGCCTGCCTTGTGAGTAGGGGGGGAAGGTGAGTGTTATGCAGGTGAATGAGGACCCAAAAGCGACTTGGCGAAAACAGAGTCTTTAATCCAGTTTAAGGAAATAGCAATACTCCTAGACAAATCGGAGCGGTAAATAAAGTATAAAAAACAATTCCACTCGTAATCACGAGAACTGACTGGAGACTCGATAATAAACTGCAGGTTGCCTCGGGAAGGCACTTGACCGTAGCAGACTCAGACACCTGCTCACCACGCAGCATCTGAGGGAAACACGACACGACAGGGCGATACAAAGACACAGCACGGTGAACAATATACAAGGATCCGACAGGGCAGAAACGGAAAACAAGGGGAGAAATAGGGACTCTAATCAGGGGAAAAGATAGGGAACAGGTGTGGGAAGACTAAATGATTGATTAGGGGAATAGGAACAGCTGGGAGCAGGAACGGAACGACAGAGAGAAGAGAGAGAGGGAGAGTGAGAGAAAAAGGGGAACGAACCTAAAAAGACCAGCAGGGGGAAAACGAACAGAAGGAAAAGAAAAATGACAAGACAATATAAGACAAAACATGACAGTACCCCCCCACTCACCGAGCGCCTCCTGGCGCACTCGAGGAGGAATCCTGGCGGCAACGGAGGAAATCATCAATAAGTGAACGGTCCAGCACGTCCCGAGACGGAACCCAACTCCTCTCCTCAGGACCGTAACCCTCCCAATCCACTAAGTATTGGTGACCCCGTCCCCGAGAACGCATGTCCATGATCCTACGTACCTTGTAAATAGGTGCGCTCTCGACAAGGACGGGAGGGGGAGGGAAGACGAACGGGGGTGCGAAGAAAGGGCTTGACACAGGAGACATGGAAGACAGGATGGACGCGACGAAGATGTCGCGGAAGAAGCAGTCGCACAGCGACAGGATTGACGACCTGGGAGACACGGAACGGACCAATGAACCGTGGAGTCAACTTACGAGAAGCTGTCGTAAGAGGAAGGTTGCGAGTGGAAAGCCACACTCTCTGGCCGCAACAATACCTTGGACTCTTAATCCTACGTTTATTGGCGGCTCTCACAGTCTGTGCCCTGTAACGGCAAAGTGCAGACCTCACCCTCCTCCAGGTGCGCTCACAACGTTGGACAAACGCTTGAGCGGAGGGAACGCTGGACTCGGCAAGCTGGGATGAGAACAGAGGAGGCTGGTAACCCAGACTACTCTGAAACGGAGATAACCCGGTAGCAGACGAAGGAAGCGAGTTGTGAGCGTATTCTGCCCAGGGGAGCTGTTCTGCCCAAGACGCAGGGTTTCTGAAAGAAAGGCTGTGTAGTATGCGACCAATCGTCTGATTGGCCCTCTCTGCTTGACCGTTAGACTGGGGATGAAACCCGGAAGAGAGACTGACGGACGCACCAATCAAACGACAGAACTCCCTCCAAAACTGTGACGTGAATTGCGGACCTCTGTCTGAAACGGCGTCTAACGGGAGGCCATGAATTCTGAACACATTCTCGATGATGATTTGTGTCATCTCCTTAGCGGAAGGAAGTTTAGCGAGAGGAATGAAATGTGCCGCCTTAGAGAACCTATCGACAACCGTAAGAATCACAGTCTTCCCCGCAGACAAAGGCAGACCGGTAATGAAGTCTAGGGCGATGTGAGACCATGGTCGAGAAGGAATGGGGAGCGGTCTGAGACGACCGGCAGGAGGAGAGTTACCTGACTTAGTCTGCGCGCAGTCCGAACAAGCAGCCACGAAACGGCGCGTGTCACGCTCCTGAGTCGGCCACCAAAAGCGCTGGCGAATAGAAGCAAGAGTGCTTCGAACACCGGGATGACCAGCTAACTTGGCAGAGTGAGCCCACTGAAGAACAGCCAGACGAGTGGAAACAGGAACGAAAAGAAGGTTACTAGGACAAGCGCGCGGCGACGCAGTGTGCGTGAGTGCTTGCTTAACCTGTCTTTCAATTCCCCAGACTGTCAACCCGACAACACGCCCATAAGGAAGAATCCCCTCGGGATCAGTAGAAGCCACAGAAGAACTAAAAAGACGGGATAAGGCATCAGGCTTGGTGTTCTTGCTACCCGGACGGTAAGAAATCACAAACTCGAAACGAGCGAAAAATAACGCCCAACGAGCTTGACGAGCATTAAGTCGTTTGGCAGAACGGATGTACTCAAGGTTCTTATGGTCTGTCCAAACGACAAAAGGAACGGTCGCCCCCTCCAACCACTGTCGCCATTCGCCTAGGGCTAAGCGGATGGCGAGCAGTTCGCGGTTACCCACATCATAGTTGCGTTCAGATGGCGACAGGCGATGAGAAAAATAAGCGCAAGGATGAACCTTATCGTCAGACTGGAAGCGCTGGGATAGAATGGCTCCCACGCCTACCTCTGAAGCGTCAACCTCGACAATGAATTGTCTAGTGACGTCAGGAGTAACGAGGATAGGAGCGGACGTAAAACGTTCTTTTAGAAGATCAAAAGCTCCCTGGGCGGAACCGGACCACTTAAAACACGTCTTGACAGAAGTAAGAGCTGTGAGAGGGGCAGCAACTTGACCGAAATTACGAATGAAACGCCGATAGAAATTAGCGAAACCTAGAAAGCGCTGCAACTCGACACGTGACCTTGGAACGGGCCACTCACTGACAGCTTGGACCTTAGCGGAATCCATCTGAATGCCTTCAGCGGAAATAACGGAACCGAGAAAAGTAACGGAGGAGACATGAAAAGAGCACTTCTCAGCCTTCACGTAGAGACAATTCTCTAAAAGGCGCTGGAGAACACGTCGAACGTGCTGAACATGAATCTCGAGTGACGGTGAAAAAATCAGGATATCGTCAAGGTAGACAAAAACAAAGATGTTCAGCATGTCTCTCAGAACATCATTAACTAATGCCTGAAAAACAGCTGGCGCATTGGCGAGACCAAACGGCAGAACCCGGTACTCAAAATGCCCTAACGGAGTGTTAAACGCCGTTTTCCACTCGTCCCCCTCTCTGATGCGCACGAGATGGTAAGCGTTACGAAGGTCCAACTTAGTAAAGCACCTGGCGCCCTGCAGAATCTCGAAGGCTGATGTCATAAGGGGAAGCGGATAACGATTCTTAACCGTTATGTCATTCAGCCCTCGATAATCCACGCAGGGGCGCAGAGTACCGTCCTTTTTCTTAACAAAAAAGAACCCCGCCCCGGCCGGAGAAGAAGAAGGCACTATGGTACCGGCGTCAAGAGACACAGACAAATAATCCTCGAGAGCCTTACGTTCGGGAGCCGACAGAGAGTATAGTCTACCCCGAGGAGGAGTGGTCCCCGGAAGGAGATCAATACTACAATCATACGACCGGTGAGGAGGAAGGGAGTTGGCTCGGGACCGACTGAAGACCGTGCGCAGATCATGATATTCCTCCGGCACTCCTGTCAAATCGCCAGGTTCCTCCTGAGAAGTGGGGACAGAAGAAATGGGAGGGATGGCAGACATTAAACACTTCACATGACAAGAAACGTTCCAGGATAGGATAGAATTACTAGACCAATTAATAGAAGGATTATGACATACTAGCCAGGGATGACCCAAAACAACAGGTGTAAAAGGTGAACGAAAAATCAAAAAAGAAATAGTCACACTGTGGTTACCAGATACTGTGAGGGTTAAAGGTAGTGTCTCAAATCTGATACTGGGAAGATGACTACCATCTAAGGCGAACATGGGCGTAGGCTTGTCTAACTGTCTGAAAGGAATGTCATGTTTCCGAGCCCATGCTTCGTCCATGAAACAACCCTCAGCCCCAGAGTCTATCAAGGCACTGCATGTAGCACCCGAACCGGTCCAGCGTAGATGGACCGACATAGTAGTACAGGATCTAGATGGAGAGACCTGAGTAGTAGCGCTCACCAGTAGCCCTCCGCTTACTGATGAGCTCTGGCTTTTACTGGACATGAATTGACAAAATGTCCATCAAATCCGCAATAGAGGCACAGGCGGTTGGTGATTGTTTGAACAATCAGCCCTTGCCTCCCAGATAGCTGTGCCCCACTCTCGAGCCCGGCCAGTAAGGAGTGAAATGACGTAAGCAACCCGAGCTCTCTCTCTAGAGTATGTGTTGGGTTGGAGAGAGAACACAATATCACACTGGGTGAGAAAGGAGCGGCACTCCTTGGGCTGCCCGGAGTAGCAAGGTGGGTTATTAACCCTAGGTTCCGGAGGCTCGGCAGACCAGGAAGTAACAGGTGGCACGAGACGAAGACTCTGGAACTGTCCAGAGAGGTCGGAAACCTGAGCGGCCAGGTTCTCCATGGCATGACGAGCAGCAGACAATTCCTGCTCGTGTCTGCCGAGCATGGCTCCTTGGATCTCGACGGCAGTGTTACGAGCGTCTGTAGTCGCTGGGTCCATTCTTTGGTCGGATCCTTCTGTTATGCAGGTGAATGAGGACCCAAAAGCGACTTGGCGAAAACAGAGTCTTTAATCCAGTTTAAGGAAATAGCAATACTCCTAGACAAATCGGAGCGGTAAATAAAGTATAAAAAACAATTCCACTCGTAATCACGAGAACTGACTGGAGACTCGATAATAAACTGCAGGTTGCCTCGGGAAGGCACTTGACCGTAGCAGACTCAGACACCTGCTCACCACGCAGCATCTGAGGGAAACACGACACGACAGGGCGATACAAAGACACAGCACGGTGAACAATATACAAGGATCCGACAGGGCAGAAACGGAAAACAAGGGGAGAAATAGGGACTCTAATCAGGGGAAAAGATAGGGAACAGGTGTGGGAAGACTAAATGATTGATTAGGGGAATAGGAACAGCTGGGAGCAGGAACGGAACGACAGAGAGAAGAGAGAGAGGGAGGGAGAGAGAAAAAGGGGAACGAACCTAAAAAGACCAGCAGGGGGAAAACGAACAGAAGGAAAAGAAAAATGACAAGACAATATAAGACAAAACATGACAGTGAGAGGGTGAGGTCAAAAGAGGAGAGGAGTGGAAAGAAGGAGGCAGAGAGGAATGAGTCAAAGGTAGACGTGGGGAGGTTAAAGTCGCCCAGAACTGTGAGAGGTGAGCCGTCCTCAGGAAAGGAGCTTATCAAGGCATCAAGCTCATTGATGAACTCTCCGAGGGAACCTGGAGGGCGATAAATGATAAGGATGTTAAGCTTGAAAGGGCTGGTAACTGTGACAGCATGGAATTCAAAGGAGGCGATAGACAGATGGGTAAGGGGAGAAAGAGAGAATGACCACTTGGGAGAGATGAGGATCCCGGTGCCACCACCCCGCTGACCAGAAGCTCTCGGGGTGTGCGAGAACACGTGGGCGGACGAAGAGAGAGCAGTAGGAGTAGCAGTGTTGTCTGTGGTGATCCATGTTTCCGTCAGTGCCAAGAATTCGAGGGACTGGAGGGAGGCATAGGCTGAGATGAACTCTGCCTTGTTGGCCGCAGATCGGCAGTTCCAGAGGCTACCGGAGACCTGGAACTCCACGTGGGTCGTGCGCGCTGGGACCACCAGATTAGGGTGGCCGCGGCCACGCGGTGTGGAGCGTTTGTATGGTCTGTGCAGAGAGGAGAGAACAGGGATAGACAGACACATAGTTGACAGGCTACAGAAGAGGCTACGCTAATGCAAAGGAGATTGGAATGACAAGTGGACTACACGTCTCGAATGTTCAGAAAGTTAAGCTTACGTAGCAAGAATCTTATTGACTAAAATGATTAAAATGATACAGTACTGCTGAAGTAGGCTAGCTGGCATTGGGTGCGTTGTTGACACTACACTAATCAAGTCGTTCCGTTGAGTGTAATAGTTTCGACAGTGCTGCTATTCGGGGGCTAGCTGGCTAGCTAGCAGTGTTGTTTACGTTACGTTGTGTTAAAAGAACGACAATAGCTGGCTAGCTAACCTAGAAAATCGCTCTAGGCTACACAATTATCTTTGATACAAAGGCGGCTATGTAGCTAGCTATGTAGCTAGCTACGATCAAACAAATCAAACCGTTGTACTGTAATGAGATGAAATGAAAATGTGATACTACCTGTGAATGCGACATTACAGACACCACACATCACAAACACTAATTACAGCACACTGCAGGCACCACACCACTAATTACAGCACATTACAGACACCACACATCACAAACACTAATTACAGCATATGATAGACACCACACACCTCTAACACTAATTACAGCACACTACAGACACCAAACATCACAAACACTAATTACAGCATATGATAGACACCACACACCTCTAACACTAATTACAGCACACTACAGACACCAAACATCACAAACACTAATTACAGCATATGATAGACACCACACACCACTATGACTAATTACAGCACACTACAGACACCACTATCACTAATTACAGCACACTACATACACCACACAACACTATCATTAATTACAGCACACTACAGACACCACACATCACAAACACGACTTACAGTATATTATAGACACCACACACCACTATCACTAATTACAGCACACTGCAGACACCACACACCACTAACTCTAATTACAGCACACTGCAGACACCACACATCACAAACACTAATTACAGCACACTGCAGACACCACACACCACACCACTAATTACAGCACACTGCAGACACCACACCACTATGACTAATTAGGGCACACTGCAGACACCACATCACTAACACTAATTACAGCACACTGCAGGCACCACACACCACACCACTAATTATAGCACACTGCAGACACCACACCACTATGACACCACCACTAATTATAGCACACTGCAGACACCACACCACTATGACTAATTAGGGCACACTGCAGACACCACATCACTAACACTAATTACAGCACACTGCAGGCACCACACACCACTAAGACTATTTAAAGCACACCGCAGACACCACACCACTAAGACTAATTACAGCACACTGCAGACACCACACACCACAAACACTAATTACAGCATATGATAGACACCACACACCTCTAACTCTAATTACAGCACACTGCAGACACCACACATCACAAACACTAATTACAGCACACTGCAGACACCACACATCACAAACACTAATTACAGCACACTGCAGACACCACACACAACTAACTCTAATTACAGCACACTGCAGACACCAAACATCACAAACACTAATTACAGCATATGATAGACACCACACACCTCTAACTCTAATTACAGCACACTGCAGACACCACACATCACAAACACTAATTACAGCACACTGCAGACACCACACATCACAAACACTAATTACAGCACACTGCAGACACCACACACAACTAACTCTAATTACAGCACACTGCAGACACCAAACATCACAAACACTAATTACAGCATATGATAGACACCACACACCTCTAACACTAATTACAGCACACTACAGACACCAAACATCACAAACACTAATTACAGCATATGATAGACACCACACACCACTATGACTAATTACAGCACACTACAGACACCACTATCACTAATTACAGCACACTACAGACACCACACAACACTATCATTAATTACAGCACACTACAGACACCACACATCACAAACACTAATTACAGTATATTATAGACACCACACACCACTATCACTAATTACAGCACACTGCAGACACCACACACCACTAACTCTAATTACAGCACACTGCAGACACCACACATCACAAACACTAATTACAGCACACTGCAGACACCACACACCACACCACTAATTACAGCACACTGCAGACACCACACCACTATGACTAATTAGGGCACACTGCAGACACCACATCACTAACACTAATTACAGCACACTGCAGGCACCACACACCACTAAGACTATTTAAAGCATACCGCAGACACCACACCACTAAGACTAATTACAGCACACTGCAGACACCACACACCACAAACACTAATTACAGCATATGATAGACACCACACACCTCTAACTCTAATTACAGCACACTGCAGACACCACACATCACAAACACTAATTACAGCACACTGCAGACACCACACATCACAAACACGACTTACAGTATATTATAGACACCACACACCACTATCACTAATTACAGCACACTGCAGACACCACACACCACTAACTCTAATTACAGCACACTGCAGACACCACACATCACAAACACTAATTACAGCACACTGCAGACACCACACATCACTAACACTAATTACAGCACACTGCAGACATCACTAACACTTATTACAACACACTGCAGACACCACTAACACTTATTACAGCACACTGCAGACACCACACACAACTAACTCTAATTACAGCACACTGCAGACACCACACCACTAATTACAGCACACTGCAGACACCACACACCACACCACTAATTACAGCACACTGCAGACACCACACACCACACCACTAATTACAGCACACTGCAGACACCACACCACTATGACTAATTAGGGCACACTGCAGACACCACATCACTAACACTAATTACAGCACACTGCAGGCACCACACACCACTAAGACTATTTACAGCACACTGCAGACACCACACCACTAAGACTATTTAAAGCGCACCGCAGACACCACACCACTAAGACTAATTACAGCACACTGCAGACACCACACACCACTATCACTAATTACAGCACACTGCAGACACCGCACCACTAATTACAGCACACTGCAGACACCACACCACTAACACTAATTACAGCACACTGCAGGCACCACACACCACTCACACTAATTACAGCACACTGCAGGCACCACGCCACTAATTACAGCACACTGCAGCCACCACACACCACACCACTAATTACAGCACACTACAGACACCACACCACTATCACTAATTACAGCACACTACAGACACCACACACCATACCACTAATTACAACACACTGCAGACACCACACCACTAATTACAGCACACTGCAGACACCACACACCACTAAGACTATTTAAAGCACACTGCAAGCACCACACACCACTAAGACTATTTAAAGCACACTGCAGGCACCACACACCACTAAGACTATTTAAAGCACACTACAGACACCACTAAGACTATTATTTAGAGCACACTGCAGGCACCACACACCACTAAGAATATTTAAAGCATACTGCAGACACCACACCACTAAGACTATTTAAAGCACACTGCAGGCACCACACCACTAAGACTATTTAAAGCACACTGCAGACACCACACCACTAAGACTATTTAAAGCACACTGCAGGCACCACACCACTAAGACTATTTAAAGCACACTGCAGACACCACACCACTAAGACTATTTAAAGCACACTGCAGACACCACACCACTAAGACTATTTAAAGCACACTGTAGGCACCACACACACCACTAAGACTATTTAAAGCACACTGCAGACACCACACCACTAAGACTATTTAAAGCACACTGTAGGCACCACACACACCACTAAGACTATTTAAAGCACACTGCAGACACCACACCACTAAGACTATTTAAAGCACACTGCAGACACCACACCACTAAGACTATTTAAAGCACACTGCAGGCACCACACCACTAAGACTATTTAAAGCACACTGCAGGCACCACACCACTAAGACTATTTAAAGCACACTGCAGGCACCACTACCACCAACATACAGCCCACTGACTGAATGGATCCCTACACGTCCACACTCAGACCAAGGAAAGAGACACATCAGAAATTCAGGAAACTTTCTCAAGCCATGCTGCTATTGTGTATGAAATCAATGCTTGGCAGCACATTGCAGACTGAATGCATACATTTTACATCCCATTCACAGGCTGCCCACCAGACTTGGAGCTACTGTAAATCCACAATGAGCAGAGGCTCTGAACACGGGTTTGACTGTAGTCTAACATGACAGGCTATTAGATCCCCCTCTCAGGCTCATCTCAGAGACTCTGGTAGTGATTTCTGTCATAAGCCTTCTGGAAAGAGAAATCCATTACACAGCTGAGCAACTCTGAGAAAACATTGTATGATGATTGTGTCTAACATGGCAAAAATGTCAAATTAGAGAATTATACACATGAGGAGCATGACAGAGAGAGGGAGACGTTCTCTGCTCTCTGATGTCCTGAGGAGAATGGTGATGATAGGGAGGACTGAGTAGGAGTGACACTGGCCCTTTGATCATTGCTATAAGGACCTACAACATAGCTGTTTCTGAAGACAGTGTAGTGTTTATGATACAACCCTCTGGCATTACGCACAGAGAAAAACAACTACTTAGGAGGAAGAAAACTCATTGTAAAGATGCCTGCAGGACAAACATACCTGTCATTTCTGTGCTGCTGAGCCATTCCAGCCCATTTTGATTCCTGACACTGTGGGCGACTGTACTGACGACACAGTGGAAAGATTGTCCCTATCACAGAACTAAAAGCGAGAGAAACGTTCAGTGTAGTCTGACCATTTCCAGGTCAGTGGTTGAGATGAGAGTATCCTTTCTCAAAGGCATTGGAGTTGTGATCTATTTTAACAGTATTTTATCCCAGCTAGCACAAATCCAGGCCTTCTCACAGTAGAGGGTCACACAGACAACACCCTCGCATGCTGTTACCCTGGGTGCCAAAACCAGTAGTGGTGGAAAAAGTACTCAATTGTCATACTTGAGTAAAAGTAAATATTACTTAATATTCACGATGGCAACACCCACCCGTAGCACGCGCTCCAGCAGGTGTATCTCACTGATCATCCCTAAAGCCAACCCCTCATTTGGCCGCCTTTCGTTTCAGTTCTCTGCTGCCTGTGACTGGAACGAATTGCAAAAATCGCTGAAGTTGGAGACTTTTATCTCCCTCACCAACTTCAACCATCTGCTATCTGAGCAGCTAACCGATCGCTGCAGCTGTACATAGTCTATCGGTAAATAGCCCACCCATTTTTACCTACCTCATCCCTATACTGTTTTTATTTATTTACTTTTCTGCTCTTCTGCACACCAATATCTCTACCTGTACATGACCATCTGATCATTTATCACTCCAGTGTTAATCTGCAAAATTGTAATTATTCGCCTACCTCCTCATGCCTTTTGCACACAATGTATATAGACTCTCTTTTTTTCTACTGTGTTATTGACTTGTTAATTGTTTACTCCATGTGTAACTCTGTGTTGTCTGTTCACAATGCTATGCTTTATCTTGGCCAGGTCGCAGTTGCAAATGAGAACTTGTTCTCAACTAGCCTACCTGGTTAAATAAAGGTGAACAAAAAAAATGAATAAAGTGAAAGTCACCCAGTAAAATCCTACTTGAGTAAAAGTTTTTTTTAAAGTATTTGGTTTTAAATATAGGTAATATCAACAGTAAATGTAATTGCTAAAATATACTTCAGTATAAAAAGTAAAAGTATAAATCATTTCAAACTTATATTAAGCAAACCAGACAGCACGATTTTCTCATTTTTTTAATTTACAGATAGCCAGGGGCACACTCCACCACTCAGATATAATTAACAAACAAAGCATTTGTGTTTAGTGAGTCCACCAGATCAGATACAGTAGGGATGACCAGGGACTTTCTCTTTAAGTGTGTGAATTAGACCATTTTACTGTCCTGCTAAGCATTCATAATGTAACAAGTACTTTCGGGTGTCAGGGAAAATGTAGGAATGTAGTGGAGTAAAAGTAAAAGTATAAATATAAATAGTGAAGTAAAGTACAGATACCCAAAAAAACTACTTAAGTAGTACTTTAAAGTATTTTTACACCACTGAAAACCAGTTGCCCTGGAGAGGGCTTGGAGAGAGGCAAATATCCCCCCTGTGTCACGTTCGATGTATGGAGGAGACCAAGGCCCAGCGTAAGATGAATACATACTTCTTTAATGAAGAAACACTAAACAAACTTACAAAGCAATAACCCGAACGTGACGCTATATAATATGAGTGCAGACACAAGCATCTAATACATAGACAATAACCCACGAAATACCCAAGGAATATGGCTGCCTAAATATGGTTCCCAATCAGAGACAACGATAAACAGCTGCCTCTGATTGAGAACCAATCTAGGCAACCATAGACATACAAAACACCTAGATAGTAAACAACCACATAAACATACAAAACCCCTAGACAGTACAAAAACACATATATCACCCATGTCACACCCTGACCTAAACAAAATAATAAAGAAAACAAAGAATACTAAGGTCAGGGCGTGACACCCTGAGAATGTTAGGTCAGATCAGGAAGTTAGAGTTAGACCATCACTCACCACCAGAGAGAGAGGCCTCTTCCATGACACCACTCCTATCAGTCCAGACAGCAGCACCTGAAAGAGAACAACACTGTAGGTCAGTGGAAGGGAAGAGAACACAGTACAACAGTTAGGATAACCAACATGTGAGAGAAAGGGGAAAGACAGACATGGGTGCCGTATAGGTTCACTGTGGTGTGATCTTGGATTGTGATCATATCTCCTTGGTGTGAGTTGACACATCACAGTATCACAGTACATTTTTGAAACTTCATATCTGGTGTTCTATTAGCCTCCAGCATTCTGTTTCTCTACATTCTCTCTCCTTCACCCAACATTAACCAACAAGACTCCCCCACCCACCTAGCTTCTCTCTCTCTCTCTCTCTCTCTCTCTCTCTCTCTCTCTCTCTCTCTCTCTCTCTCTCTCTCTCTCTCTCTCTCTCTCTCTCCCCTCTTCTTCCCCTCTCTCTTACACGCTAGCCTCTCTCTGAATCCCTAAGTTCAGCTGGAAAGACATCAGACCTAGAGGCAGCCTTTCACTACCAAGGGCAAACCAATCCCCTCCATTGTTGTAGCCATCTGAACTTGTTTTAAGTCTTTGGCTGATACTCAACAAGAGAAGAATGACTGAAAACACACTGAAGCAGACGTTGAGTGACGTTGCGCATTGGAGAGCGCCTACTCCAATGCTGGCCACTCGTTTCACGGCCAACACAGACTGCAAATGCCGTTTGTTTATGTCGATAACTGTTTGACATTTTCCTGTTGCTAAAACCCTTCGAACATACATCGCAGTCGTTACATAAAAATCACACGCGGGATTATTATTAGAGTTGAAAGTTACTTTGTATCGCTGGCCTGAACTGCTTTGGAGAGTGAGCTTGGGTCACATCTGCATATTCTATCATTTGGGTTTTCTATGTAGAAGGGTATTTTCCTAATATCGGTATTCTTTGGAATGTTTATGTGATATGATGTCCTAGTATTTGTGACGTGTATTATGGAATGGCCATTTTCCATATTCCTTAGTTCCAGCTCACTTTCTGCACCTGTACATAAATACCACCATTTTGCTCCTAATTCCGTCAGACTACCGAGGGCTGTGCGCACGTTGATAAAACTGCCTGGGATCTAGCCTACTATCTTACAGAGCCCCAATGGATGTACAGGAAGAACCTTAGGGAGATGTTACATTTGCACAGTGTTATTCATATTTGACCCATTTTAGATGAGGGCTGAAGATCAGTGAGACTGGCAGATCATTACTGTTTCAGATCAGTAGGATCATTTATCTTGTCCAATCAAAAAGTGCTGAGTGACTTCCTGACTGCAGATTAGCAACGAGGAGAAAGTAGAACACCTGAAATGAACATGGAGTTGTATATACAGCGTGCAGGAGCCAATACCTATCGTCTGCCAGAATGTACACGTTATCACTGTACCATGCCTACTGCCAACATAATTATGCATGTTTATGCCTACACTGTAAGATTTCTTTGTTTTGAACAGTGACAAAATCGAGGCAAGATGATTTTACATACTCAGTCATTTTAATTCTGAAATGATAATTTGATGGCATCATTAAACATATTCTGCAAGTGACATAAATATGCTTATTTTGGAAGCTTGGAGAGAGATGATAATTTCAAAGGCAGATGTCTAGCGAGATGTGAACGCTTCACTATCTATTTGCTCTTATGAATTATAGATCACGCATTCTGTTGCAACAGAGGGAGGGAGAGAGAGAGAGATGGAGATAAGGGCTGTATTCCTGTAAATGCAGTCTGGTAGTAAATCTGTTCAGCAGTAAAAGCAGCCCAGGTCTGTGCCAGACAGCAGACACACAGAGATCAGCTCCCCTCTTCTGCTCCTGTCTTTAGCACAGACACCTCTGGTCCAGAGCAACACTGTAACCGTCTCACACACCTGATCTCCAAACAGCCCCCATCAACCTCTGATACTACATAAAGAACCAGGGAGCACATGAATGGATGGCTATTACCGCGGCAACACAGTTAAGTTTCACTTTTCTTTCCATAGAGTTTAGTTGTCATGACACCCAGGGGACTCCTCCCTCTTATCTCCAAGTTTCAATCTTACATCTCAGATGGTGGAGGAGAGGAAGGACAGGCAGAATGCGTTAAGCCCTGCACCAGCCCTCTTTCCGGGGGACGAAGGGAACATTCATTAGCTAACACTCTTAACTGGTGAGATATCAGTGGTAGAGTAGAGAATCCACTCAGCCTTGTCTCTACTCTGACAGCTGGTCATAAGGGGAAACTTCAGGAAGTTATATGTCTGAGAGTGAAACAACTCTGGTCCCCTGGAGAAGGATAGTCAGGTAGGCTTTAGGGGCTAGTGGAGCTGCTAAACCCTGGGCTGAGGCTGGCTGGAGCAGAGGCTGTAGCTATGGTAGTCTCTGTCTGAGAGATGATATGGAGAGGGCTGCCTGTGATAGCTTTGTGTCAATCACGCAGGGATTTCTCTCTCTCTGCTGCACTGGGAAAAGGATTAAGACACTTTACCACGGTAGTCACTGAGGCCTGGCCACCTATTCAGCTCAACTCACCAGTTTGGAAAAGCTCCCCTTCTTTTACTTCTGCCCTGCTGCAATTTATACACACACTTTGTGTTCAAAACGGGACACCCAAATTAGCTAATCAATTCATCTCATTCTCAACTGACTGTTATCAACACAAACCAACATATTCTCTGAAAGGAGCAAATGATCCATGAAATACCCACATCTGCTCTCAATAGCTACACAATATCAGGGCCATCGATTCCTGCATCCTACCATGAAAGGCTTCTATATTGAGATGGCTTCCAATCAGACTCCTGATGTTTAGTGTTGCCCATCATCAGGAGAGAATAGCCTCTCTCTTCTCTCTCTCCCACATCTGGCTGCACGACATGGTCCCTACAGGGTATAGCTTACCATCCAGAGATATATACGACAACCACCTTTAACCACACAAAACAAAGCACAGCATTTACATATAGCCACTAACAGACACACTGGCTACACTCATGACTATCAACTGAGCCAACAACTCTGGCGTGTAGAACACATACATATGCACACGGAAACAAAATGGCTACTGAAATGGGATGAAAGAGGGGTCTAAACTTTCCAAGCAACTCATCACAGGTTGTGCCACACAGAGACATGAAAGAATGTACTGCACTCTGACAGCCACGCACACATGGACACACACACACACACACACACCCACCCGCGCACACACACACACACACACACACACACACACACACACACACACACACACACACACACACACACACACACACACACACACACACACACACACACACACACACACACACACACACACACACACACACACACACACACACACACACACAGCATAACAACCCTGCCGTCCTGAACAGTACACATTGTGATCAATCATAAGCCTTCCACAACACAAGTATCTGATATCACAACCATGTATTTTATTTGCCGTCCACCAACTGAACAGAAAAGTCAAACAATGCTTTTCGGAAGACAAAACCCAATAAGCCCTCCTAGATCCCTCGGTCAGAATGTCATTGACCCCAAAGCCCTCTCTCCTGTCTGACTGATCCCCCCCCGGCCACATTCCAGTCCGGAGCGTTTAGGTATGCTGCAGCCTGTACACACTCTTACACACCTACACACCCATACACACTCCTATACCTGGCTGCGGAAAATCCAGGCTGGAGTTGCTTTGATCTCATGGATATAGAGAGCTTACACCCCAATCTAAATTGACCAGAATGAGCACTTTAATCCCAATTCAGAGATGAGCTCAGACGACACAAATTCTGGTACACTTTTAACCGTTTCACAGGGCATTATGTTGGCCGTAAAAAAGAAACATGGTTTCCATCTCAAATTCATACACACAAGAGTCTGGATCTGAGAGAGCATTCAGTGAGGCTGTAAAATGGAGCATGACATCACCAGGAGATTGAGGAGGTTAACGTTAATAAGCACATAGAAGATGAATTCTACCATCACAGTGAACCTTTAGTCTGATGACAGCATGAGCAGTTCTGTTCTGACCTTCAGAAGTCCTTCTCTGCTGATGTTTTATGAATGGGGGTGAGAGGTGTGTGCTCTCACTCGAACTCCTCTCGCTGTCCTCCATCCTTCTCTAGTGCCTCTTGAGAATACGGCAAGAACATTAGTGCTGCTGTCTCTACGTAAACTACAGCCCTGAACAGCACCCTCAACCCTTTGTCCAGGGAGGCTTCTACTTTTTACTGAGACTGCATGTCTATGTGATGGGAAATGGGACTGTCCAAGACAAAGGCAAAGCTATTGGAAATGAAGCTTTAATACTGGGGTTCCCAAACTTTTTTACTCAGGCACCCCTTACAGCATTGGGGAACATCCACACTACATGCTTGAAAGCCACGCCGATTTCTATGGGCACAAGCACTGATCATGACAAACTGTTCACACCCCTCTTGTTGGTGGAGAGAACATTTAGCAGGTTTAAAGCTCATTTTCTTGCAATTCTATACATTTTGTCATGTCTAATGTGTATTCGTGTGACTCAAACATTACAACAAAATCTATGGGCTAAAAAAACCTAGATAAACAACGTTAACTGACATAGGCTAGTTGATCTGGACATGTCTGACAAGTCATAAATAGCTCTGTAAGGTATGAAATGACTGACAGGACAAGAGGAAAACTGATGATGCACTACTCAATGTAGAAATGTCACCTTGTCGGCTGTTCAAACAGAAAATGATTAATTCAATCAAGGTTTAATGAAAATTCAGTCAGGAAAACAATAGTCCAGACCATATGTCTCTACAATATATATGGTTAAAAAGGCATCAACGATTTACTCTCAGAATTGAGTATGTTTAGAGTGAATGGAATGTCATCACAGGCATGATCAAAAAGTGGTCACTGCTCAATAGAACTCAGCAGAACTGCGTTACTTTCGAACATCAACTGACAAGCTAACGAGTGGCTGCAGGTTTGTGAGCAATTTGTTTTGTAAATGAAATTCGCTGAATACAAAACTAAATAGGGACTAAATATATATTAATTTACAGGGCTAAAATACTCCATTTCAATATCTACTCTATGCGAAGACAACCTGTTCCTGTTTTCAACGAGTCTTTCCCTTAGATAGCCATAGAAACAGCTTTCTCGACATCGCGGTTGTAGGCAATGAAAGCCAAGGATCTGGAGTTGAAAATGACGACGGTATCAAGTTGATTTTGATTGGTCCAACCAGCGGAAACGCCTCAGAGTTTTACCAGCTCACAACGCCAAATATGGAAGAGATACATCCAAGCGCAGCGCAGTCTAAACTAGCAACAGTCACTAACATTCTTATTTTTATCAACACTGTCAAGTACACGTATATTAAGGTTAGAATATTGTAGAAAACAATATAATGATTTATTCTATGTAATTTATAATGACATAAGGCAAAGAAAACAACGTTTTGACATCAACTTCATAGCACCCTCTTGAACTGCCCATTTTTCTCTACATTCTACAGCATTGAGAAAAGCCCTATACCTTGTGCGCTCTACTATCAAAACTTTCAAGAGTAAGTTGAAAGTCGGGAATGAGTTCCTTTTTTATATACCTATACAGTACCAGTCAAAAGTTTGGACACACCTACTCATTCAAGGGTTTTTCTTTATTTTGACTATTTTCTACATTGTAGACATAAAAACTATGAAATAACACACTTGGAATCATGTAGTAAGCAAAAAAGTGTTAAACAAATCCAAATATATTTGAGATTCTTCAAAGTAGCCACCCTTTGCCTTGATGACTTTAGACTTTAGCTTTTGACACTCTTAGCATTCTCTCAACCAGCTTCATGAGGAATGCTTTTTCAATAGTCTTGAAGGAGTTCCCACATATGCTGAGCATTTGTTGTCTGCTTTTCCTTCACTCTGCAGTCCAACTCATCCCAAACCATCTCAATTGGGTTGAGGTCGGGGGATTGTGGATGCCAGGTCACCTGATGGAGCACTACATCACTCTCCTTCTTGGTGAAATAGCCCTTACACAGCCTGGAGGTGTGTTGGGTCATTGTTCTGTTAAAAAACAAAAATAGTCTCACTAAGTGCAAACCAGATGGGATGGTGTATCGCTGCAGAATGCTGTGGCAGCCATTCTGGTTAATTGTGCCTTGAATTCTAAATAAATCACCAACAGTATCACAGGCAAAGCACCCCCACACCACCACCTCCATGCATCACGGTGGGAACCACACATACAGAAATCTTCCCATTCACCTACTCTGCGTCTCACAAAGACATGGCGGTTGGAATAAAAAATCTCACATTTGTACTCATCAGACCAAACGACAGATTTCTACCGTTCTAATGTAAATTGCTTGTGTTTCTTGGCCCAAGCAAGTCTCTTATTATTATTGGTGTCCTTTAGTAGTGGTTTCTTTGCAGCAATTCGACCATGAAGGCCTGATTCACTGAACAGTTGATGTTGAGATGTGTCTGTTACTTGAACTCTGTGAGGCATTTATTTGGGCTGCAATCTGAGGTGCAGGTAACTCTAATGAACTTATCATCTGCAGCAGAGGTAACTCTGGGGCTTCCTTTCCTGTGGCGATCCTCAAGAGAGACAGTTTCATCGTAGCCCTTGATGGTTTTTGCGACTGCACTTGAAGAAATTTACATTTTCCCTGTTGACTGAGCTTCATGTCTTAAAGTAGTGATGGACTGTCATTTCTCTTTGCTTATTTGAGCTGTTCTTGCCATAACATGGACTTGGTCTTTTACAAAATAGGGCTATCTTCTGTATACCACCCCTACCTTGTCACAACACAAATGATTGGCTCAAATGCATTTAGAAGGAAATAAATTCCACAATTGAACTTCTAACAAGGCACACCTGTTAATTGAAATGCATTCCAGGTGACTACCTCATGAAGCTGGTTGAGAGAATGCCAAAGTGTGCAAAGCTGTCAACAAGGCAAAGGGTGGCTGCTTTGAAAAATCTAATATCTTTTTTGGTTACTACATGATTCCATATGGGTTATTTCATAGTTTTGAAAATAGAGAAACATAAAGAAAAACCCTGGAATGAGTAGGTGTGACTAAACGTTTGACTGGCACTATATATATGTGTATATACCTACATACACCTACACACCCCTACCCTCCACATGTCCTTTACATTGCAGGACACAACTCTGGACCTCACAGCAGTGAAAGAAAGCTCTATTCTCATCCCCCAGCCCAGAGCCCACTACTATTAATGATGTGTTCTCCCAGGCTGTCCCATTAGTACTGTTATGATAACTGACCCTGAGCTGACTGTGGAAGGTGGAGAAGGGGGGGGGCAGTGATTACAGCACCCTATACCCCCAGGCATCAGTGGAGAACAGGGATGATCACAAGGAGCATGCCCCCTGCAGTCACTGGCCTGTCCCAGAGGTCACTGCTCTCTCTCTGTCACACAGAGATTGGCATGGTGTTGATGAGGCTGTAATGATGGAACGGTGGATGGGGACGGCAGGGGTAGGGATGAAGAAGGCTGTTGGAATGCTGTAGGGGCTGTGGTTATGGTTTACAGCATAACAACATAAGAGTGGACATTATCAACCTCCCCCCTCCCCTGACTGTCCACCCTCCCTGTGCCTCACATAATGCCCTGCCCCCATTCAGCACTGGGGCCACTCACTGTGGATGGGGCTCAGTCAATCCCACTAAAATAAGGCAGATGATGATAAACCATGTCATCTGCAATCACCTGCATGATAATAACACGCTGGCTGCCAGTGGAAGATGGTTGTTTTCTACAATAAAGTCTCCACAGTGCTGGTAAACATCACACAGAGCAGCGTGCATCATGGATTCTATGTTTCTAACGGCTTTTATTTAATCTCATTCATTCATGCAAGACCCCCTGCCCCCATCAAAGCACACATTACTCTGAGTGAAGGTCTTAAAATCTGGGCATTTCACATACATCAGGCCACCAAGACCAATGGGAAGAAGGGACCAACCGACAGACAGCCAGGTTTCCTAGGCAACCACCCGCCGGCCACTTGCCAAGATCTATAATGATTTTCCATCAACCTCAAAGCTGTGGAGGGTGTGCGAAATCTCACTCCCATCCAATGTGATGCAAGCACCCAAACTCATCAGAGAGAGAAAGAGAGAGACACACACACATACACAAACACACACACTCACACACAAACACATCACAGCCCTGTTACAGATTCCATGCACAGCTATCACATTCAGGATGTAATGAGGCAATAGTATTTTGTATTGCTTCCACACCTATTAGAGTGTGATAAGGTGATTCGGGAACTGCTTTGTGACATGACATATCACAGGGGGAAAGTGAGGTGCATGTGAACCATCTCCTCCCAGTGTGAAGCTTACTGAGAGTCTCACACCACCTGTGGTTGAGCTGTCCGTCTGGAGCGAGTGGAGGTTGGTATTATGATGCTCCCTGACCTCTGACCCCTGTGTTATGATGTTCTGTTCCATCAAGGCAGATTGCACTCTGTGTTATTGTCTTTGTCATCTGCGAAATCATGTTTTTCTGCTGATTACGTCATCAGGTAAAGTGCTGCTCTCTCTGATTGTTCACACTACTCTTACTGCCTTCTGGGTCACCTGGTAAGTCCAAGGTCACTGGTCCAGCCCTGGGCAGCATGGTGGACAGCAGGTGGTCTAGAGTGGGCTCCTGTTCAATAGAAACCTGCGGCTTGAAAAGGAGGCCATGCCAGCACGGTGAAGACGTAGCATTAGGACTCTCCTGGGTTATCAGATCATATACCAGTATGATGTTCTTTACTACCTCTACCTCCTACCTCCTACCTCCTCCTGAGACTGTCATATTCAATAGTCATGGTGTTTAGCTACTGAGCTCTAGTGGTTGGGGCTTCCTGGCTAAGTGTTTTTCCTCTCACCTACAAGGCAAAACCCTGCGCTAGATTGGAATCAGGTGCGCTAGATTGGAATCAGGTGGGCTAGATTGGAATCAGGTGGGCTAGATTGGAATTAGGTGGTCTAGATTGGGGTTGAAGCGAACCTACAGGACGGAGCCCTGCAGTAGATACTGTGTTTTCATAATCTACCATCATACAAGCTCAGCATATATTCAACACAAACTGATATTCTTTCCATCTAACATTCAGTTTCCATCCAACATTCAGTTTCCATCTAACATTCAGTTTCCTGGCCACACACAGGCGTTGAAGAGCTTGTGCATCTCTTACTACCTCTTCTACTGTAACAGTTAATACACTCTCCTCTCATATATCTTTGGCTAGGAAAAAGCTTACTAAAACTAAAAACATTCCCTTCCTTGCCCAACTGTCATTCAGCGTTTGTGTATGTGTGTGTGCGTGCGTGCATGTGTGTGTCTGTGTGTGTGTGTGTGTGTGTGTGTGTGTGTGTGTGTGTGTGTGTGTGTGCGTGCGTGCGTGCGTGCGTGCGTGTGTGCGTGTGTGCGTGCGTGCGTGTGTGTGTGTGTGCGTGCGTGTAAATCTTGTAGAGAGTAGCTGCTGAGCCTATGTATATCCAGGGCTGAATTGGATGTGTCAGGAGAAACTCACCGCCCCGCCTTAATTAAATGGAACAGTCTAGTAATTAAATGGATGTCTAAGCGAGGCCTGCTTTAAAAGGGGTGACACTCTTGATGTCTACTGCCTCTGTGTGATCAGTGGAGAGCCCACAGCCAGGGATGAGGCTGCAGTTGCTTTCATCTCATGAATGTGGAGAGCTTACACTCCTATCTAGTCAATCAGAGTGAGCACTTTAATCCCAATTCAGAGATGAGCTCGGATGACACAATTTTGAGCAAACATATTGTAACCCCAAATTCTGGTACACTTTTAACCGTTTCTCAGGGCATTATGTTGGCCGCAAAAAAGAAACATGGTTTCCATCTCAAATTCAAACACACAAGAGTCTGGATCTGAGAGAGCATTCAGTGAGGCTGTAAAATGGAGCATAACATCACCAGGAGATTGAGGAGGTTAACGTTAATAAGCACATAGAAGATGAATTCTACCATCACAGTGAACCTTTAGTCTGATGACAGCATGAGCAGTTCTGTTCTGACCTTCAGAAGTCCTTCTCTGCTGATGTTTTATGAATGGGGGTGAGAGGTGTGTGCTCTCACTCGAACTCCTCTCGCTGTCCTCCATCCTTCTCTAGTGCCTCTTGAGAATACGGCAAGAACATTAGTGCTGCTGTCTCTACGTAAACTACAGCCCTGAACAGCTCCCTCAACCCTTTGTCCAGGGAGGCTTCTACTTTTTACTGAGACTGCATGTCTATGTGATGGGGAATGGGACTGTCCAAGACAAAAGAAAAGCTATAGACAATGGTGCTCTCTCTCTCTCTCTCTCTCTCTCTCTCTCTCTCTCTCTCTCTCTCTCTCTCCCACCCTCTCCTCTCTCTCTCCCTCTCCATTTCTCCCCTCCCCCAGCCCCTTCTCATATCCCTCCACTTTAGGTACCTTGTCGTCATTGCCATGGAAACAGGGGGACAACAGTAGGTTGTCAGGCAATGCCTGGGGGCTGGGCATCTCAGTCTCTCTGCCCCACTCATCATTATTTCGTCTTATCGCTCTTCTTCCTCTCTCTCTCTCTGTCGTTTACTCACATATCAAACCATTCTCTCCGTCCAACAATTCCTGCTGAATCAACTCCAACAAGAGAAGCGATTGGTGATCAAATGAAGAAGTTAGTCTGCTTTTGTCTAATTGCAAAAACACTTCATTGTGGAAACTACCAATCAGCATTAACAAGTGATAGCCGAAATATATTTCCTTGGAGCGTTTTACACATACAGGTAAATGACGATCTAAACAAAAAGCTCCAGAATTCAGAAATATTCCTTTCGAATCCTGTATGTCTAAAATCTTCTCTGATCATGCACTGACGAGTGTGATGATGCTATTGCCATTGTCAACGTCATCATCCTCATCCTCATCATCAGCACCATCATCACAAAACCAGGCTTAGTTGACCACATTGTGAAAAATGCTAACATTACAATCTAATTCTCATCACCACGGGAACAAACAAACAATCAATCCCACAACATCATCACCATCATCTGTGTCCAGCAGCCCCTCCACCTGCATGTCACTGACCTGCTGCATGACATTACTGCTGATGTCGCTGGCCTGGCCTACAGACAGCACAGACGTCACAGACGGCACAGGCAACAGACAGGGAGCACAGGGAGCACTGCTCTAGTCTGTCCTTCTTGATAATTGCAGGCCAGGAGAAAGGCAGATTGCATTAGATAGGGGATGTCCATTGGCACTCGCAATTACTTCCATGATCTCTCTGTCTCTTCTTTCCCAAGATCAAAACTACTCCGTGGCCAGCACTTGTAGAGGAGCCTGTCATGTCAGCCACAGAACTAAAGCTGGACCTGAGAGATGTCTCATTTGAACAGGGCCTTGCTTTGATGTGGGGGAGGATAGGTGGAATTCGTCAAAACACGCCACTACTGTTTTCCATTCAATTATCCAACAGCCTCTGTGCTTTATACAACTGTGCTGCATACAACAGACGACTTTGTAGAGCAGACTAGATGTAAATGTCCTATTAAATAAAACATATGGAGGAAAAACAAACAAACAGCTATGTAACTGGTCCAATCAACTGATTCGCCATAAACAAGATCACAGAGAGAGTGTTTGAATGTACAGTGAGTAAATGGTGAGGATAATCTATACGGAAGAAAAATAGAAGCACAACGTGCAAAGTGTTGGTCCCATGAATCATGAGCTGAAATAAAAGATCCCACAAGTTTTCCATACGCACAAAAAACGTATTTCTCTCAAAGTTCTTGCACAAATTTGTTCACATCTTTCTTACTGAGCTTTTCTCTTTGACAAGATAATCCATCCACATGACAGGCGTGGCATATCAAGAAGCCGATTAAACAGCATGGTCATTACACAGGTGCACCTTGTGCTGGGGACAGTAAAAGGCCACTGTAAAATGTGCAGTTTTGTCACACAACACAATGCCACAGATGTCTCAAGTGTTGAGGGGACGTAGGGGCTGAGGAGTATTTATGTCTGTTATAAAGCCTTTTGTGCTGGCTAGTGGGTAGGTAATTCTGATTGGCTAGTGGGTGGGTGGGCCAGCATCCCGGAGTCGCTTCTTCAATGTTGACGTTGAGACTGGTGTTTTGCGGAAACTATTTAATGAAGCTGCCAGTTGAGGACTTGCGAGACATCTGTTTCTCAAACTAGACACTCTAATGTACTTGACCTCTTGCTCAGTGGTGCACCGGGATCTCCCACTCCTCTTTCTATTCTGGTTAGAGCCAGTTTGCGCTGTTCTGTGAAGGGAGTAGTACACAGCGTTGTATGAGATCTTCAGTTTCTTGGCAATTTCTCGCATGGAATAGCCTTCATTTCTCAGAACAAGAATAGACTGATGAGTTGCAGAAGAAATGTCTTTGTTTCTGCCCATTTTGAGCCTGTAATCGAACTCACAAATGCTGATGCTCCAGAAACTCATCTAGTCTAAAGGCCAGTTTTATTGCTTCTTTAAATCAAATCAAATCAAATTTTATATAATCAGGACAACAGTTTTCAGCTGTGTTAACATATTGCAAAAGGGTTTTCTAATGATCAATTAGCCTTTTAAAATGATAAACTTGGATTAGCTAACACAACGTGCCATAGGAACACAGGAGTGATGGTTGCTAATAATGGGCCTCTGTACGCCTATGTAGATATTCCATTAACAAATCAGCCGTTTCCAGCTACAATAGTCATCTACAACAATAACAATGTCTACAACGTATTTATGATCAATTTGATGTTATTTTAATGGAGAGAAAATGTGCTTTTCTTTCAAAAACAAGGACATTTCTAAGTGACCCCAAACTTTTGAACGGTAGCATATGTTTATAGACTTAAAGGAAACTGCATTGACGTCGAGGTGGAGTGCTACTCTGTCTTTCTCTCTTGTGAGGGAAAAATGATGTATTCACCTTATTTGTTGGCTCTGGAACAATTATTTGCTTAACGAACAGTAAGATATTTCTGTCCTGCTAATGCTGTGTTTTATGGTCTCCACTCTAGCACCCTGCAGCTAGTCTGGGTGTTGAGGAAATGGGTTCTACTAGAGATAGCTTGAAGCTGACAAGTGATTTGTGTTGGTGATAAAAACCTAAAAGCTAGCATTCTATAGACAAGATGTGGTGTGTGTGACTCGAGATAGAGAGAGCCTGGAAGAGTTCATCCTGGTGTCTGGGAAACTAAGTAAAAGACCATCCTGTGTAGATAACCAGATGGCTTATGGGAAGGTTAGAAGTGACTGACTAAGCAATCTTGGCATCAGCTATTTAAAACTGTCCATCGTCTGTAAAGGCTAGACTCTCAGCCTAACAGTCAGTCAAGACTGGTGGGCTGACGGTCTCATTATCGCAATAATGAATCAATATTAAATAAAGATGATTGTTTGAGGAAATGACCAAGTCTCTCTCAGTACTGCATTTCCACGACACTCTCTCATCCCAGGACCTATACAGTACCACACGCCCTCCACCGCCCAAAGTGGAGGTGGAGGACAGGAAGCGTTTGATTAAAATGATAGGTTAGCCAAGTTGGACCAAAACTCCAGGAATCAATCCCTAAATAATACCCCTTGCTATCTGAGCCAAAATGGCTTTCTTCGTCTCTCTCTGCTCTTCCTCTGATGAAACACCATCTCTATTGATCCTTCATTACCCTGTTTGCAACCAAGTACGACGTGACACAGCAGAAAGCCAGGGTGGAAATACAGTGTTTTTCCTTAGCATGAACACACACACACACACACTCAGATTGTTTTATTCATTCAACAAACATCCAAAAAGAATTGAACCCAGTAATTTACAGGGAAGTGGCTGACTGATGGCTTCAAGACACAATTGGCAGTGAACAGCCAATCCGAGCAATCATCATCTACCATGATTGAACGACTGTATCCATCCGCTCTCACAAAGTCAGCATTGATCTATCTGAATCCCTAACCTGCGGATACAACGCAACAATGTGCTGTCCATGATGATTACGTTCTAGCATGTGCCAACATAATGGATTGCAGTAAAAAAAAAGGGGACATATCTTCACAAAACCTGAGGAGACGTTTTGGATGTTGATTTCGGACTTTCTCATCACAGATGGAACACGTCTAACGCATCTAAATAATGACTACCATCAAAGCTGGCATCCAGAGGCGCGGAGATGAAAGCCAGTCAAGTCACTGAGCTATTCTGTGAGTCGCAGAGCCCAATCAATTCCTCATGGTAGACCTAACCACATAACACAAGAGACACACAGAGCCGCTGTGTTCCTCTGTAGACACACACACACACACACACACACACAAACAAACACACACAGGCCCAGTGGTTAGGAGGGCTGATCTGTGAGTGGGGTAATGTTCTCACTTACACATCACACCCCCACAATGGGCAGTAGCTGAGAAGATGGGACAGGCCCCGTGAAGAGGAGATTAGAGGGGAAGCGACAGGCGGCAGCACCCACAGGGCACAGCCAGGCCTGCTGTTGTTCTGTTCCTCTCCTTTCCTCTCCTCTCTTCTACCTCTCCCTCCCTCTCTCCTTCAACCACAGGGCACAGCCAGGCCTGCTGTTGTTCTGTTCCTCTCCTTTCATCTCCTTTCCTCTCCTCTCTTCTACCCCCCCCCCTCTCTCCTTCAACCACAGGACACAGCCAGGCCTGCTGTTGTTTTGTTCTGTCCCCCTCTTCTCCTCTCCCTCGCCCTCACTCCTTCATGTCCTCACACACACTGTGGACCCTAGGGCACTACCTCTCCCGCCCACCACAGTAGCTCAGCATGCACAGCAGAGCAGGTACACTGAACTACCTGAAGCACAGGAGAAGGAGAAGCAGTGGAGGAGAAACCAATTTCATTTTGTTTTCTGGATTTGAGCTCTGGATGGGGTAGTCTCGTCAGGAAGAGATGCAGGAAGGTTACCAAAGTGAAAAGTGGTACAGAATAAGAAACAACAGGAAGCAGTGCTGGATGTGCGTTGTAGAGAGGCCACATGTCTATGGTAGGTAGGTACCCATGCAGATCTATTACTGCAGGTATTCTGTAAAACCCTGTTGCGGTGAGCCTCTCCTAGGGAGTTGGTTTTAAGAGCCTCTCATTGTCGCAGAGTTGAGCAGCAATTTGAACAGAGCCATTTCCCTTGTGTTTTGACTGTAAAATTGCGGCTTTACCGAGAGCCAAGTAGTATATAATGCTACCGCTGTGGGTAAAGGATCAAGTTTATGAGGTGGAACAGAGTTCTGCCAGCCCCATTTACAACCCCCATACCTTTATAGTCTACTGTGTTTATGATAAATGCCAACATGTTTGTGTGTGAGAGTACATGTGCTGATAGAAAGGAACGATTCTATTCAGGAAGCTACTAAAGAGCGCCGCTATCACATAATGCTATCAGCAAGTTCAACTGAAGTTAAGATTACTTCAAAAGCTATTTCCATAAAGAGACACATTGACTGGTTCCTTTTAAGGTCCTGCACCCAGAGTGCATACTGCACTAACATCCCCTTTATATGGCCCCTGTTTGCACCTATGTAGTTGGCATGGGGCACACAGAGCTGTTACCAGAGGAACAGAAGGGCTCCAAGGGGCCTCAGGAAGGTGTTAACATTCAGTATCATGAGCAGGGCTGATCATGTGTCTAACACACACAAACGCCGCTGTGAATGTAAAGGAATGGTAAATATAGGCAGATTATAGGGTTTAAAACGGCTATACACTGTATACTGTACCTAAGATGTGTCTGTTGCCACAGGGCAGGTCAACTGCAAGGTTATTGAAATATTGCAAACCTTAGTGGGAAACCTACCCATAATGCACATATCATGTCCATTTGTTTAGAAACAAACTAGCTTATGATCTGCAACAAGCTAAAAAATGCCATGCCTGCCGTGATCAAATGTAACCATTGACATTTGAAGATGAATGAAAATCATTGATAATGTTGGTGATTAATTCACATGGTTCCAAATAGAGGAGGAGCGCGTGAGGTAAAATCATTTCAAAAAATCATAAATCACTGATACTGCTGTCCAATTTGTGTAGTGGCAGAGGAGCAAACCTACACTTAAAACATTGTTTTGGTCAAATGTCTGCCTCTGTGGTGCTGCTTGGTGTGTGGGAATTTCAGAGACATTTTGGTTTTGGTTTTAGGGTTTTCTTTTAACTTTGGGAATCCCAAGCCACATAGTTATTTCACCGAGGCTGCTGCTGCTATCGCTTTACTCTGGTTAACCAATGAATAGAGTGAATTCTAAAATGTAATCTGTCAGTAATGTCATCTCATTTGGATCCTCTGAAGTGTCCAGTAAACAAGATGAACAGAACAGAACAACACCTCACCTCACAGACTGATCCTCTGTCTAAACTGGCTACTATCTCTTTGAGGTCTCAAACTACCATCTCTCTGAGCCTCAGGCTGCACAAGGGACTTATATTGAGACTGGAGAAACTGAAAAATAAGATTATCTTGGTTTTTCACTGTGTCAATTTGAGTAGAATAAGAGGAAAGGAGCGATCAGCCCTGTCATTAACGGTGGCCTTATATAACATCCTTCAAAACGATTATAAACTCACTAATGATCCCTTTTGGCCTGCGGTGTGCTTCCTTGTCAACAGGTATCATTTCATTATTGACCACGCTCCAGACAGAACACTAAACAGCAATGTGACCTAGCGCAGAAGAGGCCACTAATGTATCTACGGCAAAGGCTCTCACAGCCACGCTAATTACCGTTTATTATAATTCTAGTTAGTGTTCCTAAAAGCAGGGCTGCTGTGTTAGAGACAGACAGCAGGGATTCGGTCCTTCCTGAGTGTATATCACTATCCACAAGCAAAGCCATTCACCGAACCAGCTAACAGAATCGCCAATTAAGGCCTAAGTGGTGGGCTGGGCTAAACTACAGAGATATTTTTCACAAACGTAAAGTTATAAGCACATTCCTTGTCACACACAAATCTTAACAAACAAACTCAATTAATTGTATGAGCTTGTGTCCCTGTGTGTGTGTTAGTGTGTGTGTCCCTGAGTGTGTTAGTGTGTGTGTTCCTGTGTGTGCGTTAGTGTGTGTGTTCCTGTGTGTGCGTTAGTGTGTGTATCCCCGTGTGTCCCTTTGTGTTTCTGTGTGTGCATTAGTGTGTGTGTCCCTGAGTGTGTTAGTGTGTGTGTTCCTGTGTGTGCGTTAGTGTGTGTATCCTCATGTGTCCCTTTGTGTCCCTGTGTGTGCATCAACATGTGTGTCCCTGTGTGTGCATTAGTGTGTGTGTCCCTGAGTGTGTTAGTGTGTGTGTTCCTGTGTGTGCATTAGTGTGTGTGTTCCTGTGTGTGCTTTAGTGTGTGTCCCTGAGTGCGTTAGTGTGTGTGTTCTTGAGTGTGTTAGTGTGTGTGTCCCTGTGTGTGTGTCCCTGTGTGTGCATTAGTGTCTGTGTGTCCCTGTGTGTGCTTTAGTGTCTGTGTGTCCCTGTGTGTGCGTTAGTGTGTGTGTTCCTGTGTGTGCGTTAGTGTGTGTGTCCCTGAGTGTGTTAGTGTGTGTGTTCCTGTGTGTGCATTAGTGTGTGTGTTCCTGTGTGTGCTTTAGTGTTTGTCCCTGAGTGTGTTAGTGTGTGTGTTCTTGAGTGTGTTAGTGTGTGTATCCCTGTGTGTGCTTCAGTGTGTGTGTCCCTGTGTGTGCATTAGTGTGTGTGTCCCTGTATGTGCTTTAGTGTGTGTCCCTGTGTGTGCATTAGTGTCTGTGTGTCCCTGTGTGTGCTTTAGTGTCTGTGTGTCCCTGTGTGTGCGTTAGTGTGTGTGTCCCTGTGTGTGCTTTAGTGTGTGTGTCCCTGTGTGTCCCTGAGTGCTTTAGTGTCTGTGTGTCCCTGTGTGTGTGTTAGTGTGTGTGTCCCTGTGTGTGTGTCCCTGTGTGTCCCTGAGTGCTTTAGTGTGTGTGTTCTTGTGTCCCTGTGTCTGAGTTAGTCTCTACATATGTCAACCAGGCAACGGAACAGCAGGGTACCCAAGATGTGATTTTTGCCATTTTTGCCATTTATTATAATTATTTTATCACTATTAATAGGTCTCCCTCGAGTCATATAATTGGTTCTCTCACTCATCGAACATTAGAGTAGTGTGGACAGATACAAGGGCACTCATATCTTCACACACATCTTAACAAACAACAATCTAGTCATTATTAGCCATACTACTTAAACAATATTTTATTGTAATTTATTAGTAATGAGTGTCAATAATGACTAAATTCCCACCAATAAACATTGTAAAAGCATTAGCTCTCACTGCTATTGAGCCCAGAGTGGTCTGACTGGGCTCCCAGAGTGGTCTGACTGGGCTCTGTGACCATGTGTGTCTGAAGGCTAAAGCTTTGTGTATCAAGAACCAAGCTTCCATCCACAGTTGGCCGTGTGGGTACAGTCATACCGTGTAAAAATAGCTGTGATGGAATTTTAGAAATGCAGACAGATCATTTGTTTGTTCAACATGGTGGGCACTTTTTGTGTCGATAAAATGAATTATGTGAGAAATGTCAGTGGAAACGCCTTTATGGACAAATATTGATATAACAACCATCTTATTGAAGTAAAGTTGGAGTCACACACACACTAACACACTCAGGGACACACACACTAATGCACACACAGGGACACACATGTTGTGTGGTCCTCCCACTACGACTCGGGAAAGCATGCAGTTAATTAGGCTGAAGATGAAATAAATTATGATGGACCTCACAGGGTGGTGAAAGTACACAATGATCTTGATGCTCTTTTCCAATAAATATTGATGGTCTTGTGACCAAACACTATTATATTGTCAGGGGAAATGAGGACTCTCCGGCTCTTCTCGATTATTCGGTTTATTTCTCCAAGCTCCTAGCCTACATTATACATCGTGCAAATAATATCATTATTTTTTGAATCCATAAAGAAAAATACCTCTTTGACTGACAACCCATTTAACAGCCACCTGCTGCTAAATACTGTATATTCCGAGCCAAACAGACTAACTAGGTTAGCGGCAGACAGTGTCTGTCAGCTGAAACAGTGTCGGCTGAAATAGTGTTTATGAACCTTTAAAGTCTTGTGAAAAACACAACTTGGATACCATGCTGTGCCATTGCTGGAATAGCATTCATGGTTCACGCTGACATCACACTCACACACACACACACACGCCAGCACACACACACACGCCAGCACACACACACACGCCAGCACACACAAAGGTAGAACAACTCTACTGTATTTCTGTTGTAACAAAGAGGACATTAGCCCAGGATAACAAGGTGTGTTGAGTCGAGCTGAGTTACAATAAACTGACATGAGCCAGATGCTATAAGAGAAGCCATAGCTGGGAAGCCCATGCAACCACACAATGATGCTAAGAGACAGGATGATAAACTTGAGAAAACATGGCTGGGTGTGAGGTGATAAACAGACATGTGCAAAGCCTAAACCCCCTTCCCCTTACCACCCATCTCTATCAGCTCAGTGAGACAGACTGACAAACACACACACACACACACACACACACACACACACACACACACACACACACACACACACACACACACACACACACACACACACACACACACACACACACACACACACACACACACACACACACACACACACACACACACACACACACACACACACACACACTGATCTCAGCACTGAGCTCAATTTATAAAAGTGCCCCCACAAATCAATGTGCATCAGCTTTTGAGAAAACAGTATCGGTGTTCTTACGCATTTTCATTAAAAAGAGAATACTATTGGCCTTTTGGGAGGTTTGTGTAATTTCATCTATTGATCCAAACACTAGCAGAACTAATCTATTGCAATGAATCACTGTTTGAGCAGTAACCGAAATATTGCAAACTTGCTTTAGCTTTAAAAGGCAAATATATCATCTTCACTAGGATAGTGTGAAGTGGCGTGGAGACAAGATCCAATATTGTAGGAACACAAGTCCACAGACAGCACACACTTACTAGTATACACACACACACACACACACACACACACACACACACACACACACACACACACACACACACACACACACACACACACACACACACACACACACACACACACACACACACACACACACACACACACACACACACACACACACACACACACACACACACACAATCCCAATATCCACAGAGGTTATACCAGACATTGGGCAACACATTCATTCCATAATGTCAAATGATAAATGGATCCCTTTACATCCAATAGCAACTCAATTTAGTGGTCAAATACCTGCTGTATCTTTTGCACTGCAGTTGACACACATTGTGCAATTTCAACCGTTTTTACTTAGGTGACAACTTGGGTGATTGAGATAATCCTAGTACTAGTTCTCCAATATTAGACACAGTTATCCGAGTAGTTTGAATGTCTGAAAAATACCTGCTTTTCTTGCATCTGAGAGATTGAGAGAGATGTTCTCTAGTGCTAAGGGCCATGGGGGAATCTAGTAGTCTGTCACAAATGTGAGTTTCCAGTTCCCTGAATATACAGGAACAATTCCAGGTTCCATTCTGTAAACTTCACTTCTTCAACTTGACTGAGCCAAGTTTGGTGAACTCTAATTTCCCAGGGTTTTGTATATGATATGTCTGCACACAGAGCTTGGGATCAGCCTACAGTACAACTGGACTTTGATTCTTAACGAGAGTAAAGCCTTGTGAAAATGGCAAGATGTGATATTTTACTGTTCTAACAGCAAAGTTACAAAGCAGGAGCAGGAGGTTGGTTGGGTGATCAACCGTTTATTATCCAGTTCTTCCTGATGTGGCCTCCTTTTTCCTGTCATAGTTTGACAGTTCTTTCCCAAGACTCTCCTTGCCATTAAGGAACGCGACAAAGAGCACAGGAGATAACCATTCTTGACAAAGCCGTGAAAGAGTCAGTGATGATGTTGGGGTTATTACAATACAACTGTAGGAGAGTTAAAAAAGTTATGCCATCAAACTTCAAATGATTAGAATAGTACACAACGCAGAACAGAGATTAAGGGTCAGTGGCCCAAGCCCGTGAACAGGAATATTCCAAGTTCAGACAGAAGGGGGGAGTCAGATCGCTATGATCGCCAGGACCTTTACTTTTGGTGTCTATTTTTAATTGTTGTGCTACTGGTGCTGCCTGTTGATGTAAGGTATAGAGGTCGACCGAGCATGATTTTTCAACACCGATACTGATGATTGGAGGACCAAAAAAAAGCCGATACCGATTATCGGCCAATTTAAAAAAATGTTTTTTTTTTGTAATAATGACAATTACAACAATACTGAATGACCACTTATTGTAACTTAATATAATACATCAATAACATCAATTTAGCCTCAAATAAATAATGAAACATGTCCAATTTGGTTTAAATAATGAAAAAAATAAGTGTTGGAGAAGAAAGTAAAAGTGCAATATGTGCCATGTAAGTTCCTTGCACAGAACATGAGAACATATGAAAGCTGGTGATTCCTTTTAACATGAGTCTTCAATATTCCCAGGTAAGATGTTTTAGGTTGTAGTTATTATAGGAATTATAGGACTATTTCTCTCTATACCATTTGTATTTCATATATCTTTGACTATTGGATGTTAATATAGGCACTTTAATATTGCCAGTGTAACAGTATAGCTTTCGTTCCTCTCCTTGCCCCTACCTGGGCTCGAACCAGGGACACATCGACAACAGCCACCCTCTAAGCATCGTTACCCATCGCTCCGCAAAAGCAGCGGCCCTTGCAGAGCAAGGGGAACAACTACTCCAAGTCTCAGAACGAGTGACGTTTGAAACGCTATTAGCGCGCACCCCGCTAACTAGCTAGCCATTTCACATCAGTTACACCAGCCTAATCTTAGTAGTTGATAGGCTTGAAGTCATAAACAGCTCAATTCTTGAAGCATTGCGAAGAGCTGCTGGCAAAACGCACGAAAGTGCTGTTTGAATGAATGCTTATGAGCCTGGTGGTGCCTACCATCGCTCAGTCAGATTGCTCTATCAAATCATAGACTTAATTATAACATAATAACACACAGAAATATGAGCCTTAGGTCATTAATATGGTCAAATCCGGAAACTATCATCTCGAAAACAAAATGTTTAGTCTTTCAGTGAAATACGGAACCATTCCGCATTTTATCTAATGGGTGGCATCCATAAGTCTAAATATTCCTGTTACATTGCACAACTTTCAATGTTATGTCATAATTACGTACAATTCTGGCAATTTAGTTCGCAATGAGCCTGGCGGCCCAAAATGTTGCATATACCCTGACTCTGCGTGCAATGAACACAAGAGAAGTGTCACAATTTCACCTGGTTAATATTGCCTGCTAACCTGGATTTCTTTTAGCTAAATATGCAGGTTTAAAAATATATACTTCTGTGTATTGATTTTGTCACGTCCTGACCTTAGTTCCTTTTGTATGTTTCTATTTTAGACATTGATGTTTATGGTTCGGTACTGTCGTGCAACGACTGTGCTTTTTTCGCAAATGCGCTTTTGTTAAATCATTCCCTGTTTGACGAAGTTGGCTGTCTTTGTTAGGAAGAAATAGTCTTCACACAGTTCGCAACGAGCCAGGCGGCCCAAACTGCTGCATATATCCTGACTCTGTTGCACAGAATGCAAGAGAAGTGACACAATTTCCCCAGTTAAAAAAAATTCATGTTAGCAGGCAATATTAACTAAATATGCAGGTTTCAAAATATATACTTGTGTATTGATTTTAAGAAAGGCATTGATGTTTATGTGTCACGCCCTGACCTTAGAGATCCTTATTTATTCTCTATGTTTGGTTAGGTCAGGGTGTGACTCGGGTGGGAGAATCTATGTTTTCTATTTCTTTGTTGTTTTTGCCGAGTGTGGTTCCCAATCAGAGGCAGCTGTCTACAGTTGTCTCTGATTGGGGATCATATATAATTTGTGATTTTCCGTTTGGGTTTTGTTGGGGTGTTATTTTCTGCTTAGCGTCTGTGCCTGACGGAACTGTTCGCTTTAGTTTTTTTTTTGGATTTGTTAATTATGTTTGAGTGTTTCTTGTAAATAAATATCATGAACACTTTCCACGCTGCGCTTTGGTCCACTCTTCCTTCCACCGACGAGAGCCGTTACATTATGTTTAGGTACACGTTGGAGCAACGACAGTCCTTTTTCACGAATGCGCACCGCATCGATTATATGCAACGCAGGACACGCTAGATAAACTAGTAATATCATCAACCATGTGTAGTTAACTAGTGATTATGATTGATTGATTGTTTTTTACAAGATAAGTTTAAGGCTAGCTAGCAACTTACCTTGGCTTCTTACTGCATTCGCGCAACAGGCAGTCTCCTCGTGGAGTGCAATGAAAAGCAGGTGGTTTCCTAGGCCGTCATTGAAAATAAGAATGTGTTCTTAACTGACTTGCCTAGTTAAAAAGGTGTAAACATTTTTTTTTAAACGGTGTCCAAAAATACCGATTTCCGATTGTTGAAAACTTGAAATCGGTCCGAATTAATCGGCCATTCCGATAAATCGGTCGACCTCTAGTTAGGTAGGCAGCTACAGTAGCTGAATGATGTTAACATCTTCAGGTTTTGTTTCATTAAATGTATTTTAATTCATCTGGGTGCTTGTGTCATCTACTAACACCCTGGTACTACCCGTAGCTCCCGCTCTCCTCAGTCCGAGAAAACACAGAGAGAAAGGTATGTGTAGCAGATTACTCCTTTGTAGAAGTCAATAATGTGAAATAAATAAAACATCCCAAGGTTAATGCTGTAGATATTGTTATAAGGGAGTGTGAGACTATTGAAACATGTAACTTTGTTGTTTTGTTGTTATTGATATAGTTTACAGAGTGCTAAAAAGTGTTGCTGTTGCTAGCTAGCATGGCTTTTTGTGATGCAGACGGTTAGCTGAGCTGCTGACTGATGCTGGCATTGCATTATGGGAGATGTAGTTTTGGCCATCTAAGGTCTGAATGGGATGGAGGCGATTTCACATTGTAACTTGTTTGTGTTGTGTTGTTTGTGTTTTTGTACAAGAGTTGTTGTATTTTGGTACTGTCAACAATGAAAGAACCTAGCAATGTATTGGGGATGTGAGACAGGATATGTATTTTACCTTCATGCTCCTGTATAGAACAACTTGGAGACTGATGTGTTCCTGTCCTGTCTTTTCACAATACTATTGCAGATCAACATAAAAGCCAAAAAGACAGCCGTGGTGTCGCTCTTTCTTGGTTCTCCTGTGGTACATATAAAGACCGCTACACAACCACATAATAAAGTCCCTTGACCACTATGAAGGTGTTACAAAAGTGGCATGACCTGTCAGGCTGCGGTCAAGTAATGTCCACTGACGGAACTATAGAGGCCACAATGGCTTCCACCATGGTTCTAGACTAAACCATCAGCTGGCAACTGAGACAGCAGCATCAGTGGGTGTAAAGATACCGTATTCCCTGCAAACGTTGTGAGAGGATGCTAATGATGACAGCCTTGTCAACACGTCTCTTCACACAGTCCACACATACTTTTGTTGTATCACTCTCATTGAGTTGCCCTGCCTGCAGCTTAAAATAAACCAGTATCTCTCCTCTCTCTAATAACACTTTCTCTACCGTTGGTCTGCTAATGCCTGACTGGGCCCCTGGTTTTCCTGTCCTCAACCAAAGGTCTGTTCCATCTTTAACCTGTTAAGTCGACCCTCTACTTTTTCGAACATTCTGTTAAAAACCCGCAACATTTCAGCGCCCTGCTACTCAGGCCAGGAATATAGTATATGCATATGATTAGTATGTGTGGATAGAAAACACTCAGATGTTTATAAAACTGGTTAAATCACGGCTGTGACTATAACAGAACGTGCGTTTCATCGAAAATTGCAGGAATATCTGATCATTGAAAATGGAAATAAATATCCATCCGCGACTTCAAGGAATTGTTCAAAGTGAATCGAATTAAATGAGGCCGAGGTTGCAGTGCCTACAGCTTCCACATGTTGTCTAGAGTCTTGTCATTTGATTCGCAATTGATTCTTGGTCTAACCGAATCAAGGGAATCGATTCCCTCCGGTCTCCGACCGGATGTTTTGGTCGAGCTCTCTCCAAGACATTTTTTAGAAACAGACACCTATAGAATTGACATCGCCTCCTGATGAATTTTATCGCTTATTAACGTGTACTAATACGTAAAGTTGCATTACAAAAGTATTTCGAAGTGTTTTGTGAAAGTTTATCGTCGACTTTTTGAATTAAAAAAATGACGTTACGTTATGAAACGCTATTTTTTTCCGTTTATCACACAGTCCTCATAGATCGATATCTAGGCTATATATGGACCGATTTAATCGAAAAAAAGACCCAATAGTGATTATGGGACATTTGGGAGTGCCAACAAAGAAGATGGTCAAAGGTAATGAATGTTTTATATTTTATTTGTGCGGTTTGTGTAGCAACGACTATGCTAATTATTTTGTTTACGTCCCCTGCGGGTCTTTTGGGGTGTTACATGCTATCAGATAATAGCTTCTCATGCTTTCGCCGAAAAGCATTTTAAAAATCTGACTTGTTGCCTGGATTCACGAGTGTAGCTTTAATTCAATACCCTGCATGTGTATTTTAATGAACGTTTGAGTTTTAACTAATACTATTAGCATTTAGCGTAGCGCATTTGCATTTCCAGAGCTCTAGATGGGACGCCTGCGTGCCAGGTAGGACCAAGAGGTTAAACTCACTGTTTTTGGAACACAAAGGAATGGGCTCAAAACAATTGAACACTAAGTACTTCTACCTCTTTTTCTGAAGACCACAACAAGAGCTCTAGCTCTAGCATTGCAACAACTAATGATAGAGCACACACACCACATTGCTGGGAGAGAGAGAGAGGGTGATGTGACAGATTCATCAGTCAGCTGCCCTGAGTGACTCCCCTAGAGAAGCCTCCTCCTCCACTCTCCTCACCCCCCTTCGGAGAGGTGGCCATGGCAGCACAATGGGCGTGTGAGGGGGGCAGGGCCGAACGCTGCCACTCACCCGTGACATATGCAGCGTGTGCAGGCCTGTGTCCCCCTGATCTTGATCCCTGCAGGCAGGCAGAGAGAGAGGGGCAGGAGGTGTGGGGCCATCCTTCTCTGTCAGTGGAGAACACAGGGCCAGGCCCAGAGACATGCTGGGAGACCCAACTATCCCTCAACACTAACTTATCCTCCACCTGATATCCACAAACTAGCATAATCATATTCACACATCACACCGGATGTAATGTAAATCATGGATCACCTCTTATCTCTTCTCAAACTATCCTTTCAGATAAAATACGCCACCAATAGACCTGTTTACTTGGTTGATGTGTAAAAGTGCCTGTTACAGCAGTGTGTGTAGGCCTACTATACAGTAGCCAATATCAGTGGGGAGGTTGGGGGGGGGGCCAAAGAAGAGGCAGCTTTACGCTGGTCTTCAGCAGGGCTGTCTGTCTGTCATCCTGTGTGTGTGTCTCTGTCTCTCGTTGTCACTTCTCTGTGGGTCACAGGCTCCGGCCCCACTGGGGTTGGCCTTTCTAAAAGCCACACCTCATGGGCCCGTTCAGAAGCAGCTCATTCCATCATTCTACACAGGATTCCACAGGAGACAGGGAGGGAGGGAAGGTTGGGGCCGGAAAGAGAGACAATGAGGCTGGAGAGAGCGAGAAATGTCAGAAAATAGAGAACCGTATGCATCTCCATATCAAGAGCTGCCTCTGTTTGAATTAAAACACAGTGGAAATACACACACGAATGAGATACTCACATCAATACCTCATCAAAGGCAAGATGCCATTTTGTCATATTTTTCTGCTCCCAGGTTTTGAAATTCCTTTCGCAGTACACAACAAATAAGATCTCTGTTACTCTCTCCAGCCATAAACATAAATTGCTTTCGGTGACACTTTCAAACACAGCCCTCCCTGCTCATCTCCAGGTATGTCCGTCTGTCTGTCTTTCGTTCCATCAAAAGACACTTCGAGAGAGAGAGAGAATTTTCAGCTCAATCTAACAATGCATCATATTAGCTTTTCCCTCAGTTTACCCACAATCAAGTCTCAAACACATGCCTGTACTCTCTTTCCTCTGTTTCTCAGGAATGTCTCCCAGCTGTCATAATGGAACTAAATCTCACTGAAATGTGAGGTTAGGTTGATGTCGACAGGCAGGGCCAAAGAAAAACCTTTTGTCATAACAATGTTTTGGTCGCCACATCCCAGCTAATGAGAGAGAGGTGGGAGGCATGTGGAAAGGCGAAACTCATTACCAGTACAGTAGGAAGCAGCTGTGTGTGTGTGTAATTGACTTCATCTAGTGCGCCTCCCTGTCTGCTTCACCTGCTCCCTGTGTGGCACAGCTCTCCCCCTCCTCTCCCTCCCCTCTCCACCTCCCTCATATCCCCCTCCCCTCCTCCCTATCTCACACTTCTCCTCCCTGCAATCTTTTTCACTCAGCATTGCTCCCCAGCTAGTTTAGGAAATGGCAGCAGCAGCGGTAGCCCCCCCCCCCCCCCAGGGCTTTGTTCTCTCCCCTCCCCTCCTCAGCCACAGCCAACCATGTTATTCAGGGATTTCAACACTTTCCATCTTCAAATGAACATCAGCAGGAAGCCAAGAGGAACACGTAGAGTGTGAGTGACAATAGAGATGAGAGTGTATAGGGAAGTGGAGGCTGCTGTGTGACTGTACTATGAGAATGCACAGTATGGTATATGGTTGCTACAGTAACAGGCAGCCCATTAAGCCAAACAATGAAGTGGTTCAACAATGGTGTTTCTATTTTTACTGTGGGATCACCTTCTAGGAACATAGTTTGACGTCCTGAATGCTGACAGTATAATGCAGTCAGTACATCTCAGCTGGAGGAAGAAAAGCCTTTGGTGAAGAAACAATTATTGTTCATATTGTGACATGATACGTCTCTCACTGGTCTTTCAAACGTCCATTATTACCAGTCGCTGGAATGAAAAGTGATCCCCACAGTGCCAACCGTATTGTGCCTCCATATTCCACAAAGCAAGCCCAACAACATACAGTATCTGCCTGGCAGCTAATTTTAAATGCCTCCTATAAGAAGAAAAACACATTTGACAAGCTATTAATGAAGGATGCTCTGAAACATTCACACATGGCTGTGCTACTTAATGGCCACATTCATTTTATTGTTGAGAGAGGGAGCCCTGGTACGACAGATGGAGCAGCCCAGGAAACAGGATACAGGATACTAAGGAAGCATTGACGATCTCGAAGCTCTTTAAAGTTCCTCTTTGAAGAGAACACACACACACACACTTGTGATTCGTTATCATCATGCTGACTACTGTTTTTTTTAATGCAGAGTCCTCCGGGGCTCCAAAATGTGTTGTGTACTCACACTAAACTAATTGTGTGATTATTGATCAGACCCTGTGAAGAACACTAAGGATCGATTCTACCATTCATAGGAGTGAATACTGCAATAGAACGGCAATGAAGCATGACAAAGCAGAGGTGCGTGAAAAAGACCCATGTATAATTCAATACAAGACTCATTCTGAAATGAAACAAGCGAAGGCATACTATTTCTAATGCAGCATCGCACAAAACCAAACCATCTCAAATATCAAAAGGGGAAGCCTAGAATGAAGGAGAAAATCAACTTAGCCAGTAATAGCCGCCATCACATCAGGAGAGACATGGAAATTATAATTGAATACGTTTGTTCTCTGAGCAGTGGGTTAGATGTTGTCAGGGTGTTGGTCAGGGAGAGGAAGGATATCAGCCAGAATGTGTTCTGGGAGACCACAGGACCCAGAAGGTCACACACACACACACGCACGCACGCACACACGCACGCACGCACGCACGCACGCACGCACGCACGCACGCACGCACGCACACACACACACACACACACACACACACACACACACACTGTATCAAATAATGTCTGGATTATACTGCAGCATGGCATCCGGGAGAGAGACATAACGGAGCTGAACTTCAGCCAAGTGAAACAGCCTGGACTGGGGTGAAATATAAAAGTCGTTCACACCATGTGGAGAAGATCTGAGGGCTGTGGGACATGCTGCCAACCTCTCTCACACTGAGCAAACAGGGATGGACTGTGACTTGTTGCATTAGTGCCAGAACTATTTCTATACCACCTGCCTGGCCCCAAATACCTGTGATCTTCTCTCTTCCTTCTCTCTCTATTTCTCCCAGACCACAGAAGGTTGGTGGCACCTTAACTGGCTTGTAGTAATGGCTGGAATGGAATAAATTGAATGGTTATCAAACTCATCAAACACATGCCCCCCCAAAAAAAAAACGAAATAATGGTAATAGAAAAAATAACTCATAATCTAGAGCAACCCTTTAAAACTTCTTATGGCTGCAGGGGCAGTATTGAGTTGCTTGGATGAAAGGTGTGCAGAGTAAATGGCCTGCTCCTCAGTCTCAGTTGCTAATATATGCATATTATTATTAGTATTGGACAGAAAACACTCTGACGTTTCTAAAACAGTTTGAATGATGTGTGTGAGTATAACAGAACTCATATGGCAGGAAAAAACCTGAGAAGAAACCCAAACAGGAAGTGAGAAATCTGAGGTTGGTCGATTTTCAACCCAGGCCCTATTGAATTCACAGTGGGATATGAATGAAGTTGCACTTCCTAGGGCTTCCACTAGATGTCAACCGTCTTTAGAAACTTGAATGAGGCTTCTACTGTGTTGTGGGACTGAATAAGAGCTGAATGAGTCAGGTTACTGGCAGAGAGCCATTTCCTGGCGCCGCCCTATGGGACTCCCAATCACGGTCAGTTGTGATACAGTACCAGGTGTTGTTCCTATGTATGTTTGAATGTGGAGTGGGGGGGGGGATTAAAACATGTATAAATAAAATATTAATCAAAAATAAAAGAGATGCCCTCCCCTCCCCTCTCTCCGCTACCTGGTGGACACCAGACCTCGTAGCCAAGGCCAGAGACGCAACATGAACCAGCCAATACCCTGCAGTCCAGTCAGCAGTGACCAGACAGAAGTCTCTGCCGGCCTAGTGCAGGTTTATTACTATCTTTTATGGAGCAGAGCAGAACAGCATCTCTCTCTCTCTCGTGTCCCTCTCATTCAGTCTCTTTCTTCCTCTCCCTGTCTCTCTCCTCTCTCTCTCTCTAGTCCCCTGTGTCTTCCTCTCGTTCTCTCCTTTCCTCCCACAGTAAAGACCATATGATCAGGACTATGGGTTGTATTGACAGTAATGGCTCCTGACTCATGGGCATAAAGTGCATTTCAAAGCCACAAACATACTTAAACTCTGCAGCTGTAAGGAAATTACCCTTAAAAGCCTTTAATCCACTCTTGTGAGCTAAAAATGGTCCACCAGACATATCCTGAGTAGCACAAAAATTATACATGTATTATATATATTTTTTCTTAATACTTAATACTCCCATTTTGATGTGAGAATTTAGAATATTAATGGCATTGTCACAGTATAATACATCTTTGAAGTATGGTAAAGCTTGAAATCTACATGGAACTTAAAAGGCCCGCCTCAATAAAAGCTAATTAAACACCAAGCCAATCTGAATAATAACAGTCACACAACTCTGTAACGAAACACACATCCTGACAACTCACGCTACTATCCAGGATGTCATTATGGGGAGTAGTCCACCTATAAAATGGAGAAGAAGAAATTAAAGGGAAAAGGACAGAAATGAGCTTTTGTTCTTGGAGGAAATGTCAATGTGCAGACGGACAGAGGACTATAGAGCAATCTGTCCTGACCTTTCATCCTATAGAAGCAATAAGCTGCCTGTTGGAAGCTTCTATCTCATTAAATTGTCAGCCAGCCCCTCTGAATGGTCATCTGTTATGGACTGTCAAATCAATCAGTTGTGCTCACTCCTCCCTGCTACTGCTACTGACAACACAAGGAAAACTACCACTACAGCCCAAAGACTAATGGTAGCGCTCTGCTCACATTCCTGTTACACCCCCAGGATTGATCAAGAAAACGGATGTAGGCTCAACCTTGTCAACTTATGCTCTTGTTAACATCTAATGATGACTTAGTGATTCTCAGTCACAGACGAGGATATACACATATGTTGTCGGGTGTGATGTGAAACGTTATACACTTATTTGAGTGTCAGTAGACTGAGGGATAATATGGGAGTGTACGTTGTGTGACAGGTCCATTATTGTCCCTTTGTCACAGCGACCTCTTAAGTGCTGTAAGGAGTTTGATCCTCTTGACCCTTTGACCTGTAGAATTTGTCTTCAGGGCACAGAGCCATCAACATAGCCTTTTCTCTCCTTCCTCATCTGACTCTACAGCTGAACCAGTAACTTATTTGGCTTCCTAAATTGCACTCATTTAATTCTAAATGGCTATAACCAGAAAGGGATACATAAATCCTGGAAGTGTATAACTTGTGGTGCTCCGCCCATACATTTAAATTAAGATATTATTTTCAAATTCCAAGGGCATAGGGTATATGGGAGCTCTTGTTGCAAAGATAACACTTTTCTTGTTTCCATTTGCATTCCCTTTTTCCTTTTCACAATCTAGCACTCGTTTCTAAATGACTCTCAGCCCAGTCGTAGTTCTCCTTGCGAATCTCAAGGGGAGACTGGGAGAACAAGACAAGAGAGAAACACTTCTCATCCTTACTTTTTCATTTACTCTACACTATTTAACTCCTGCTCTTTCTCCTTCTCTGCCTGTGTCTTTGAGTTCAGGGTTCTAGCTATATGCTGTGATATAATAGTAATATACAAGAAGTTGAGAGATGGAGGAAACAGCACTGACTCCTGCTGTTAAATGCGATTCTGCTCTGCAGTGTGTTGGAGCCATGTGTTCAGTGAAGGGAGTGGATCCGGCCACAGACAGACACCCAGGGAGGGAAGGAGCAGAGACGGAGCCGCCGGCCACAGACAGACAGCCAGGGAGGGAAGGAGCAGAGACGGAGCCGCCGGCCACGGACAGACAGCCAGGACGAAGGGAAGTCATAACTCACTACTCTGCTCTGTGGCTCAAACACACACTCGCCCCACCCCAACACCAAACACTGCTAATCTCAGCACAAAAAAGAGCCCCCCAGTCCACGCTTCCATTGATCTCCTATTGTACATAGCAGGGTGGGACAACAATAATGCTTAATGCTTAGTTGGGATAGGAAGTATAGTTACAACTCAATACTGAAACTAGCACCAGAGCCAACTGTAAACTACACTGTCTAGTGAAGTGAGACCTGCTCTCTCTTAGTGTGCTGAGTCAGCACATAACAGAGACACATGAACTGCTGTACAGTATGTGTCAGACTTCTCTTCGTCTTTATTTGACCAGGTTGTCACGTACTGACCTTTATTTCCTTTGTTTTGTTGTTATTTAGTACGGTCAGGGCGTAAGTTGGGGTGGGCAGTCTATGTTTGTTTTTCTATGATTTGGGGATTTCTATGTTTCGGCCTTGTACGGTTCTCAATCAGAGGCAGGTGTCATTAGTTGTCTCTGATTGAGAATCATACTAAGGTAGCCTGGGTTTCACTGTTTGTTTGTGGGTGATTGTTTCCGTGTCTGTTCACCACACGGTACTGGTTTCGGTTATTCACGTTACGTTTATTGTTTTTGTATTTTAGTGTTCAGTTTGTCTTTAAAATAAACATCATGAACACTTACCACGCCGCATCTTGGCCCTCCGATCCTTCTCGCTTCTCCTCCTCAGAGGAGGAAAACCGTTACACAGGTAGATCATTGAGAACACATTCTTTTACAATAACAACCTGACCTGAGTATATGAAATAACGAGAGAAAAGTTTCCTCAGTTTATAGTTTGATTACCTTTGCAGTGAGTCCCACCCTCCATATAGTGTATTATAAAGAACATCCCAATGGGCAAAGACTGGTTGAATCAATGTTGTTTCCACATAATTTCAACCAAAATGTGATGATGCTGAATCATTATGGAAAACTGATTGAATTGCTACAATCAACGTCCGTTATTTTTTTTTTACCCAACTTTCAACCTAAACCCAATGACATGGTGACATTTGTGGTTGATTTCACGTTCAATTCAAATTAGTTGACAACTCAACTAAATGCAAAACAAAACTAGACGTTGAACTGAAGTCTGTGCCCAGCGGGATATTTAATGCTCTCATTACAATAGTTAATGACATGTTCCAGCCTGCCTCTGGAACTTAATGATGTGTAAACCTCCCAGACAAGTGAGTGCATGGCCATTGACACTGACACCAAAGTAAGCAGAAGGAACTGTCTTTTCTACTGACTACTATGAACAGGAAGGGGCTCTAGTCAATACAAGAAAAAGATGAGCACACAACCTAAAGCTTCCTATTATTTTCTGTGGATCTGTGAACACAGGTGTTTCTGGGAGATATTGACTCTTCTAATCAATGAGTACTGTGTGTGTGTGTGTGTGTGTATATGCATGCAACACATGCTGTTTCTATAAACCCATGCAGCTGAAACGTAATCCTCCCAACAAGATAACTTTGACCTTTTTCTCTATGCCTTCCCTTTCCTCTTTTCTCTTTCCCCTCCGGTGGGTGAATTGACTCTCCCCATGCACACACCATGAGCTCACCATTCCAGGGCTCTATTCAGTGGTCTGCAGACCTGCTGTCACGTTCCAGACAGCCAGGCCACTTCTAAAGAAGTGCAAACATCAACCGTTCTGTCAGACAACACCCTTATGACAGAGGTTGACATGTAGAGCACAACATGAGGAGAGGCCCAGACAACCTTGATCCGGAGGATCAAAATAGGAATATTTCTAAGACGTGATATACTGCAGGCAAATTTTGGGTGTGTGACAGACGAACATTCACAGACAGACACATAGACAAACACATTTCTCTCCACAATAAACACATTAAAGCTTTTTGCGACACACCACAATGCAATCTTATACAAAGGAAACCTCAATGGAAGCTGCCGCAACAAGTAAAAAAAGCCAGATCAGGGAATGGGTGGTGCAGTGTTACAGTATATAGGGCAGGGTGGAGGGGAATATGAGCCCAGTGCACTACATCTCGTGGAACTCAAGACAGGGAACCAAGCTCTTCTAACTTCTGCACAGTGAATTTATCACACCGTAGGCAGACCAAACCACAGAGAGAAGTTCAACGGTCTTTTCATCAGTGTTTTGACAAGTCGTGAGCTAATAAACACGGCACACAGATGTTTAAATGCTCTACATCAATTTCACTGGTTATAAATGGCTGAGAACGTACGGTGCTGCTGATACTGCTGTGCTGCTGATACTGCTGTGCTGAGAGATTTCAGCAACAGAAAGAAAAATTATATTTAAATCCATTTCTGCCTTTAGCAATCATTGAAAAGAAAGAAGCCCTTGACAGTTTGGTACAAAGCGTTGATGATTCAGTCACAATTACCACTAATGAAGGAAAGGCTTTCATCACATCAATCAGGGTCAATATTTGAATGCCAGAGTGTTATACAGTAGATTATAAACTGTCTGGTTCGAGTCTGAATGCTGATTGGCTGACAGCCGTGGTATATCAGATCGTATATCACAGGTATGACCAAACATGTATTTTTACTGATCTAATTATGTTGGTAAACAGTTTATAATTGCAATAAGGTACCTTGTGGGTTTGTGGTATATGGCCAATATACCATGGCTAAGAACAGACCTTAGCCGTGGTATATTTGGGGATTTGCTATCCTTGTGGGGAGCAGAAGTCCTCACAAGGATAGTAAAATAAGGACAATTTGTCGATCCCCGCAAGGAAAAAGGATATTTTAGGCCTAGGATTTAGGGTTAGAATTATGGTTAGGTTAAGGGTTAGGGAAAATATCATTTTGAATGGGACTCAATTGTTTGACCCCCACAATGATAGTAAAACAAACATGTGTGTGTGTGTGTGTATAGGGTGGGGCTTGTCTTGATAATGAAGTTGCCAGTGCATGTCTTGTCTGTATTGAAGTTGCAGACAGTAGCACTGATGGGCTGATATCAGGAAGGTGTCACTTTGGCAGGAGACATTAGATAGGAGCAGCTCTGTGAGATCAAAGTGGGGGAAGACATCCACCCACAGAGATCAGAGGCACGGGAAGCATCAGAACTCCGCCATCAACAACAACTGATGGACAGCCAAAGTAATCAGAAGTAATACTGGCTAACAGCACCTTACTATAAAGCATGGCTGGGCTCCACTCTTTTAACTCTGAGCCTCATTACATTAGATTAGGTAGTCACAGTAGTCACCCACCATTGATTTATTTTAGCATTTTTGGTTCCAGGTTTAACCATTTTTGGTTCCATGTGGAACCCTTTCCATAGAGGGTTCTACCTGTAACCAAAAATGCTTATACAAAGGGTTCTCCTATGCAAGGTGATTATAGTCAATAAAAAATATAAAAAATAAACTGGAAAAAGTATTTAGTAAACCAAAACCATTTGAAAAACAAAAACTATACTGAAACTATTATGTTTGACTGCAAATCTAACTAATATAAAATAAAAACCACCATCAATTATGTTTAGTTATAGATTTTTTGTTTAAACGTTGGGCAAAATATAATGGGATTTCTGTCGCTAACTCTGAAACTAAAACTAAATAATATAAAAACAAAATAGAAATGTTTTTATGAACTGAAACTTAATAAAAACTAATAAATCAAGTCTGAAAATGAACTGAAACTAAACTCATTTTCAAATAAATATCTAAAAACGAATAGAAATAAAAATGAATATTAAATCACAAAACCTTGCTCTTATAGATAAACGATGAACCCTTTTTTTCTTCCGAAGAGTGTATGAATCCATACTTACAAAGGAGAAGTGCAGTATTAAAATTAATTTGGAATCAATGGCTAGACTTGACAGTTCATGCAGCTTTAGTATTCTGATCATAGCGATCTGATCATGGAATGTGTCATGCATCTACGCCTACATTTAAATGTGTCTACCGTGTCCGCAGTGTCAGGATTCCCTTTTCCTGCTTTATATCCAAATGCCAGTATGCATTCTACAAACAGTTGAATTGGCTAAATATGATAACACAACAACTGATGGCAGTAAGCTAACTACGGTAGCTAACTAGCCAGCTAACCTCTGTAGCTAGCTAGCAACGCTAAAGGGATTGGAAATGGGTTAACATAACTCTAGCCAAACAAATCATCGTTTTTCTGAATATTAGCTATCTGGCTAGCATTTATGAGGCCAGCAAACACATTCCTCACACGCTAGGAACGTATTTCCTCCAACATTATAAAGAAAAGGTGCCTCTCAGTCTCAAAACACAAGTTTTCTGGAGATTTGTGGGAGGAGTGCTGATGACGTCACCCACTGTGTGAGCTTTTTCAGACAGGAGAAATCTGCACATAATGCATCCCTGACCACACAATCAGACACCAAAGTGACATTTGTGCATCTCGACCGGCCTTTTTAATGCGATCTTCGTATTATGATAGCATGTAAGTGTCAATTGTAGACACAACCAATGACACCTAAGGGCCAGCTCAGTCCCCCATGAGGGGCACAGCACATGAGATCATCACAAGAGAAGCCATCATAAGAGAGACCAAACCTGTAGTAACCAATTAAATGATTTATCAACACAGTTCACATGAAACTAGCAGGTCAAATTAAAACTAAAAACACAACATAAACCCAATAATTGATTGGGATCCATCTAATTAATTGATCGATGCTTGGTCAGTGCAGACAGGTTTAACCTTGAGGGCTCTGTAGGCAAATGCAGTAATTGAGATTTCCCCTAAGGAGAACCATCGATCTAAAACAGAGTCCTATAGCCTTTTAACACTGGCCCTGGCTGAATGACTGGCCTGGTTATAAGACTGACTGATCAATTAAGCTTTCCATTGGGCTATATATCATTCAGGAGTAAGGACTCAGGACTGTAGCCAGCGACCAGCTCTCTAGGCTTGTGTCCATGAGATGACCTGAGAGAGTTGCTACTGTATACATTTATGTTAGGATTAATCTCTTTTCTTCGATTGACATGGCTACTGCCGTGGCCACAGAGAATATGAGAGCATTAAGGTTAGAGGTCAACTTTGAACTTGTGGGTCATCTCATTCATGTTATTTATTCATGTTATTTACATTCACACAAGCAGTGAGCTTCGAGGCTTGTTCCAGGTGCAACCTAAGGTCAGAGCGTCTGGCTGCAACATTTCAGACTAACATTTCAGACCAAATATTTACAAATGGGTCAGTAAACAATATCAGTGTGGATGTAAAATAGAGCTGAGAAAGGACACACTCGCCCTGCAGGTGCACAGTAGGCCTACTGCTCAGCAGAAATATAAAACACCACACGCAAACTCACCGGCCACGTTGCGTGCGTGAGTGTTCTAAAAATGTACACATACATGTTATTCAATCATTTCACCCACGCCGCTCGCGCACGTGAGCGAGAGTCTGCCGAGCACTGCAAGTCCCCTCCTTATTGGATATCAGTAAAATTCAAACCCACGTGGATGCTTGAAAGACAAATGACAAGAGATGAATTAAAGATAACGAAAAACAAACTAGGCTTCCCCTTTTATTTGTGGATGAATTGTTGGAGTAGAGAAACACACCATTTTGTATGACTCCGGGTCAAAGTTCTACAAAGAACAAGCTAAAAAGAGGACCACAAGCAGGTAAAATAACAACCCAGTGTTCATCTCCCAGGACAGCTAAACATCCGTGGGTGTTTCATGTGTCTTTCGACCTCCCCCCAAATGAATATAGTTGGTTCACAGTTGGCTTTGATATTTTAACCTGCGTGTCATGACCGCATCTGGTGTGGATGGACAAAATCATAGCGCGGATGCATATGCACGTGGCCAGTGTAGTCCGCATGCAAGACCTTCATATGGAACATTATTCTGTTATACACCTTCCCTGCCATCCCCTCACATAGCGGTAAAGAGCTTCTACCGTGCTGCACATGAGAGTTGACCTTGATACTGGAGCTCTCTCGTGGCTGAACACTCTTTCACCTTACAGTGGGGCAAAAAAGTATTTAGTCAGCCACCAATTGTGCAAGTTCTCCCACTTAAAAAGATGAGAGGCCTGTAATTTACAACACAGGTACACTTCAACTATGACAGATGAAAGGAAAAAGGAAAAAAAATCCAGAAAATCACATTGTAGAATTTTTTATGAATTTATTTGCAAATTATGGTGGAAAATAAGTATTTGGTCACCTACAAACAAGCAAGATTTCTGGCTCTCACAGAACTGTAACTTCTTCTTTAAGAGGCTCCTCTGTCCTCCACTCGTTACCTGTATTAATGGCACCTGTTTGAACTTGTTATCAGTATAAAAGACACCTGTCCACAACCTCAAACAGTCACACTCCAAACTCCACTATGGCCAAGACCAAAGAGCTGTCAAAGGACACCAGAAACAAAATTGTAGACCTGCACCAGGTTTGGAAGACTGAATCTGCAATAGGTAAGCAGCTTGGTTTGAAGAAATCAACTGTGGGAGCAATTATTAGGAAATGGAAGACATACAAGACCACTGATAATCTCCCTCGGTCTGGGGCTCCACGCAAGATCCCACCCTGTGGGGTAAAAATTATCACAAGAACAGTGAGCAAAAATCCCAGAACCACACGGGGGGACCTAGTGAATGACCTGCAGAGAGCTGGGACCAAAGTAACAAAGCCTACCAACAGCAAGGGCATTGAAGATGAAACGTGGCTGGGTCTTTCAGCATGACACTGATCTCAAACACACCGCCTGGGCAGCGAAGGAGTGGCTTTGTAAGAAGCATTTCAAGGTCCTTGAGTGGCCTAGCCAGTCTCCAGATCTCAACCCCATAGAAAATCTTTGGAGGGAGTTGAAAGTCCGTGTTGCCCAGCAACAGCCCCAAAACATCACTGCTCTAGAGGAGATTTGCATGGAGGAATGGGCCAAAATACCAGCAACAGTGTGTGAAAACCTTGTGAAGACTTACAGAAAACGTTTGACCTCTGTCATTGCCAACAAAGGGTATATAACAAAGTATTGAGATAAACTTTTGTTATTGACCAAATACTTATTTTCCACGATAATTTGCAAATAAATTCATGAAAAATCCTACAATGTGATTTTCTGGATTTCTTTTCTTTCTCATTTTGTCTGTCATAGTTGAAGTGTACCTATGATGAAAATTACAGGCCTCTCTTATCTTTTTAAGTGGAAGAACTTGCACAATTGGTGGGTGACTAAATACTTTTTTGCCCCAATGTATATACAGAGCAGCTCCAATCCATCTTCCGTTATCCATTGCCCAGTCCTTTACCATTACACAAAGCTGACAACAGCTGTAGCATCAGAGTATTAACTAACAGTCACTGCTCTGCTCTAATCAAAGACAGTATCCTCTTTCTGTGGTGTTATGAAGTTTTTACCACGCAGGGAGAGAGGCATTCCTGTGAGCCCAGCCCATCCCTCCCAGGCGCCAGTAATTTGGCAATTAGTATGCAACAAATTTAATTCAGAGGAATACTCTAAACCACTAATGACCACTATCTAAACCACTATGGATGTCTCCCATGTGTCTGGTCACAAAAGAGCTATGACTCACATATCAAATACAAATGAATGTGTATCCAATAATATACAAAACATATTCAGATGTAATGCAATGCAATTTATTCTGATTTCATTGTGAGAAGTAGTACACTATTATTTGAATACTATTCAGATATTACATTGTTTGTAGTTGAGACAGTGAATGGTGAGCAGAGCAGTACCAGGGTTTGAGTTTTAGTGAGGTCTGAATTGTTTTGAAAGTTGAAGCTCATTTACTACATTTCATTAAAATGATATTCAGAGAACAGTAAAAACATGCAACAAGGATCCAAGGCATTATCACCTTGGCTGGGGTAGGTTCATTCACCTCAGTCGATCTACAAACACATACCATATTAGCTATACAATTGTGTTATACCCCTGAAAGGGGGGGAAATAGGAGAATTGATTCACACTGACACCTAGCATCAGCGACTGTCCAGTCAGTTGTAATGATGAATTACATAAAATCATCAATTCTTTACATAGATATCTCTTGTCTCAAATTACTAGTGTTCACATTTGTCTTCCTAGGCATTACTAATCAAGCTCCACACAAACAGACATCAATGACAGATTCATATCAGTGATGTAGTGGAAAAAATAGGTGGGTAATGGCAGGTCAACTATGAACTCCAGTGGGTGATCAAGACAAGTCGAACTGCAACCGATATAAACTAAATGGTATTTCATTTTTAGAACTGTGTTGTTTGCATGTTGATAGCAATTTAATGTCGGCCTATAGGGAAAATAGGCCATATTGAAACATATGTTCCTAACCTGTTTGATGAGATTAATACAGATTTTCTCAGGGGACCCCACATGAGGCCCCAACCCCAAGTTTGAGAACAACTGTACTAAACTCTCTCTCTGCTTCCTCCTGGATGCATTGCAACCTTCCTCAGCTTCACCACTGAGCACCACATCCCTGTAAAGTTCAGATGAGAACTTAGTAGCCTATTTTGTGCACCTTCTGAGGTAGGCTCCGTTTAACGCTAACTTCTTACTTCATCCTAGCTGGTTAAGTAATACTAGGGATGATGTCTCTAGACACGGCAAGAGTTGTGGGACGGTTTTAAAATGGATTTTTGTCCCGGCATCTGACAAACACACTGTCAGCAGTGTCTCTAGTTGCCTACTTGATCCGACTCTGAGCTGGGATAGTTCGTTCATGTCTCAGGCCATCGGTGTCACGCCCTGACCTTAGAGAACCTTTTATTTCTCTATTTTGGTTAGGTCAGGGTGTGACTAGGGTGGGTAGTCTAGTTTTTTCTTTTCTATGTTGGCCTGGTATGGTTCCCAATCAGAGGCAGCTGTCTATCGTTGTCTCTGATTGGGGATCATATTTGGCAGCCTTTTCCCACCTGTTGTTTGTGGGATCTTGATTTTGTATTGTTGCTTTTAGCTCTACAAAGCTGTACGTTTAGTTTTGTTACTCTTTATTGTTTTGTTGCTGGTTCACATGAATAAATATGATGAACGCCTCCACGCTGCACCTTGGTCCAATCCTTCCAACAACGATCGTTACAATCGGCCTGTGCCGCGAGAGAGCGGAGTTAGCTGTTTGAGAGAGTGGTGAAAGTGCTGCTAAAAAGGCAAATCCATGAGGCAAATCTGGGGGACGCAGGGGAAAATAATGAACAAACCAATGTTCATGATTCCACTCGTTCGCAAAGAGGCATGCACAATTATAACTCAGTCAGATCAAGAATATAAGCATTCTGAGATTTGATAAACACTGGGATAAATATTTAGAAGTCGACCCATAGGCTAATTTATTATTTTGTATTGTTTACAAAATATCTATTTTTATTAGAATAAATTAGAGTTCCAGACCTCGGTTTCCTCATTATGTAGTTACGGCTCTGATGGTGAGTGTTTCATGCATTATTCAGGATCCATTGGTTTTTCCTTGGTTGAGAACAGCCCAGCTCTGATTGCTCCAAAGATGACAATGGTTTCATGTCTTCCATTAACTTTCTCTTTTCGTTATTTTCGATGAAGCCCAAATCATTCAATCACCAATGGGTTATTCAATCACTGGACACCTGGGGAAAGAAGACATAACTTGGTGAAATGTTCACCTTGGCAGAGTAATACGCTTCTTTATAATAGTATTATTATGTAATCTGTGGGCACTGCAAATATTGTGCTAATTGAATATGAAGCCTTTGGCTTCTTCTATATTCTTCTTAAGTCTAAAGGAAAAGATCAAGGAAAATGGAATTCCTCTTCAACGTACTGAGCAAAAAGCTTAAATGGCCCATTTAAATTCAACACAAACAATATATTCCTATCAAAGTGATAAAACTGCCTCAACCCTCCAGTATGGGGCCATTCCCCATTGTGGATCACTGGCCCCAAAAAGCTCATATTTGAATGACATTTGAATTATCTTATCCATTTCATCCATGAAACAGTGGCTATTTACCGCCTGTAGTTCACGGTGGTTCCTCTGTGGTGGCGATGAAGGATGAGAGAGAGAGAGAGGTGTAGAGAATCAGATCTCCTCAGGGAACCTAGCCAATGAACAGCACATAGACCTTCTTCACTTCACACATTAATTACAATGGCAGTTGTCTGTGATAGATTCTCCCATCAGTTCTCAGGTACCTGGCTGGCCAGTGCCCTTCTCTGCTGCTCTCCTGCTTTCTGCTTGGCTATTCCCCTCAGGATTCTGGAGCCCAGTGCTTCCCAGCTGTCTGCCCAATCTACAGCAGAACCTCACTACATGACATCTCCATTACCCCCCCCACACAAACACACACACACACACACACACACACACACACACACACACACACACACACACACACACACACACACACACACACACACACACACACACACACACACACACACACACACACACACACACACACACACACACACACACACACACACACACAGTCTCAGACAAAGAGGAGCAGGAAGAGTGCTCCCCTGTTCGCGCACACCACAACAAAGGAGCCTAGACAGAAATTCAACCCCATCACTTACAAGATGCAAACTCAATCAGCATCCGTTAATCATGTCATGTGCTGCTGGGACTAGCATTCATGTCTGGAGACACATAACCTACTGTACAGTACGTACACACAGAGAGAGAGAGAAGATGGTATGTTATGCACAAGCAAAGCCATATATTAAACCATAGGTAAGAAATCATCTCAATGTCCAACTGTGTCACGCCTTGGTCATTGTATCTTGTGTTTTTGTTACATGTTTGGGTAGGCCAGGGTGTGACATAGGTTTATATGTTGTATTTCGTATTGGGGTTTGTATTAATTGGGAGTGTGTATTAGTAGGGGTGTGTCTAGTTAGGCTTGGCTGCCTGAGGCGATTCCTAATTGGAGTCAGCTGATTCTCGTTGTCTCGGATTGGGAACCGTATTTAGGCAGCCTGAGTGCGCGTTGTATTTCGTGGGTGATTGTACCTGTCTTTGTGTTAGTCACCAGATAGGCTGTATTAGTTTCACTCGTTTGTTGTTTTTGTATTTTCAGTTATCTCATGTACCGCATTATTCTTCATTAAAAGTCATGAGTAACCTACACGCTGCATTTCGGTCTGACTCTCTTCAAACAGCAGACGAACTACATTACAAACTGAGGGTAAAAAACAACGATCTCTGCTCACAGAGGTACAGTATATCTCATAGCAGCTCGTTTCTCTGCCTGTTTAGTGCAGGGTAATGACGTGACGAAGTGGTTGGTGGGTGGGTAAATTGGCCACTGCTCAGAGACGAAAGCTATTCTCTCCCACACAGAGCAGAGCATTACCCCCTCAACCCTGTGTGTCATCCACTGCACTCCTCGTCACATTATGGAGATTTCAGGATGTGGGATTGGAGTCAGATGTTGAATAAAATCTTCCTAAAGTATACACACAGCAATGGGGCCGGGTACACATACTATGTACACACTTATGACACATACACTACACTAACAATGCTGTAGCAGCCGGCAGATGTCTGTGTTCCTGAATAAACTGATAGAGAGAGGCTCAGCATGGTGCTAGTATGTACAGTTGAAGACGGAAGTTTACATACACTTAGATTGGAGTCATTAAAACAGGTTTTTCAACCACTCCACACATTTATTGTTAACAAACTATAGTTCGGCAAGTCGGTTAGGACATCTACTTTGTGCATGACACAAGTAACCTTTCCAACAATTCTTTACAGACAGATTATTTCACTTATAATTCACTGTTTCACAATTCCAGTGTGTCAGAAGTGTACATACACTAAGGTGACTGTGCCTTTAAACAGCTTGGAAAAATCCAGAAAATTATGTCATGGCTTTAGAAGCTTCTGATAGGCTAATTGACATAATTTGAGTCAATTGGAGGTGTACAGTGGGGCAAAAAAAGTATTTAGTCAGCCACCAATTGTGCAAGTTCTCCCACTTAAAAAGATGAGAGATGCCTGTAATTTTCATCAAAAGTACACTTCTACTATGACAGACAAAATTACAAAACAAATCCAGGGTTAAATCACATTGTAGGATTTGTAATGAATTTATTTGCATATTATGGTGGAAAATAAGTATTTGGTCACCTACAAAAAGCAAAATTTCTGGCTCTCACAGACCTACCTGTAACTTATTCTTTAAGAGGCTCCTCTGTCCTCCACTCGTTACCTGTATTAATGGCACCTGTTTGAACTTGTTATCAGTATAAATGACACCTGTCCACAACCTCAAACAGTCACACTCCAAACTCCACTATGGCCAAGACCAAAGAGCTGTCAAAGGACACCAGAAACAAAATTGTAGACCTGTACCAGGCTGGGAAGACTGAATCTGCAATAGGTAAGCAGCTTGGTTTGAAGAAATCAACTGTGGGAGCAATTATTAGGAAATGGAAGACATACAAGACCACAGATAATCTCCCTCGATCTGGGGCTCCACGCAAGATCTCACCCCATGGGGTCAAAATGATTACAAGAACGGTGAGCAAAAATCCCAGAACCACACAGGGGGACCTAGTGAATGACCTGCAGAGAGCTGGGACCAAAGTAACAAAGCCTACCATCAGTAACACACTATGCTGCCAGGGACTCAAGTCATGCAGTGCCAGACGTGTCCCCCTGCTTAAGCCAGTACATGTCCAGGCCCGTCTGAAGTTTGCTAGAGAGAATTTGGATGATCCAGAAGAAGATTGGGAGAATGTCATATGGTCAGATGAAACCAAAATATAACTTTTTGGTAAAAACTCAACTCGTCGTGTTTGGAGGACAAAGAATGCTGAGTTGCACCCAAAGAAAACCATACCTACTGTGAAGCATGGGGGTGGAAACATGCTTTGGGGCTGTTTTTCTGCAAAGGGACCAGGACGACTGATCCTTGTAAAGGAAAGAATGAATGGGGCCATGTATCGTGAGATTCCCTTCCATCAGCAAGGGCATTGAAGATGAAACGTGGCTGGGTCTTTCAGCATGACAATGATCCCAAACACTGGGCAACGGGCAGCAAAGGAGTGGCTTCGTAAGAAGCATTTCAAGGTCCTGGAGTGGCCTAGCCAGTCTCCAGATCTCAACCCCATAGGAAATCTTTGGAGGGAGTTGAAAGTCCGTGTTGCCCAGCAACAGCCCCAAAACATCACTGCTCTAGAGGAGATCTGCAAGGAAGAATGGACCAAAATACCAGCAACAGTGTGTGAAAACCTTGTGAAGACGTACAGAAAACGTTTGACCTCTGTCATTGCCAACAAAGGGTATGTAACAAAGTATTGAGAAACTTTTGTTATTGACCAAATACTTATTTTCCACCATAATTTGCAAATACATTTATTAAAAATCCTACAATGTGATTTTCTGGATTTTCTTTTCTCATTTTGTCTGTCATAGTTGAAGTGTACCTATGATTAAAATGACAGGCCTCTCTCATCTTTTTAAGTGGGAGAACTTGCACAATTGGTGGCTGATGCTACCAAATACTAATTGAGTGTATGTACATTTCTGACCCACTGGGAATGTGATGAAATAAATAAAAGCTAAAATAAATCACTCTCTACTATTATTCTGACATTTCACATTCTTAAAATAAAGTGCTGATCCTAACTGACCTAAAACTGGGATTTTTTACTAGGATTAAATGTCAGGAATTGTGAAAAACTGAGTTTAAATGTATTTGGCTTCGGTGTATGTAAACTTCCAACCTCAACTGTACTTGGCCTCGAACCAATAGAGAATTGTTACCTGCTCACGCCGGGGATCAGTGCATTAGGAGCTCTGTATGAATCACACATTGGACTAGACTAGTGGGCTGAATAAATGAGGGAGCGCGTGCCTATGGTGTAACTCCAAGCACCAGAGGGGCGCTGGGCCTGTCAGCATCTGACACGCAGTACAAATCACCCTCCACCTTCCATCTGAACGAATTAGGCTCGGCACACACCCAGACACTTAAACAACTTGATTACTTATGCTCTCTCTCTCTCTCTCTCTCTCTCTCTCTCTCTCTCTCTCTCTCGCTTGCTCTCCCTCTTGCTTGCTCTCTCTCTCTCGCTCTCTCTCTCGCTCTCTCTCTCTCGCTTGCTCTCTCCAAGACTAGAGTTTAAGGTCTATAACAAACCAACTCAGTGTGACAGTATTGTGGTCGTTCCCCAACCTCCCCCAAAAAATCCCTACTGCTCGGGTGAGTAAATATTGTATAATGTTTTACACATCAAAGTAATCCTGAAGCAAGGGGTTATGTAGCAGTTTGACTAGTGAATATAATGTTGTGAATCTGTTCTAATACATTGATTCATGCAAGAAATCCCACAAAAGCATTTCCCCACCAGCGGTAATAGAGTGAAACAGAAAGCTGGGCTATTTCTAATGCTAACACCATTCGGAAGTGGGACACCGAATTCTCTCTCTGGGTTTTCAACATCCACTCTCCAACAGGTAGTCAGCAGCAGCCAGTCGGCAACAATATAATATTATCAGACTATTGATGTATGTTCTCAAGTGGGTGTTAATAATTAGTAACCCAGCGAGCAGAGCTCCTGAACAGAACAGGATATCCTCTGAGCTCCTGTTCTGTTGGCCCGGGCCAGAGAGCTGCCTGAAGACCTGTTAGGAATCAGTGAAGCTGTCTTCACTCACACACACTTACAGTCACAGGCCAGGGTATCAGCTGTGAGCAGGACACACCGTTCACTGTGGCTACTCTACTCCACAGAACTTTGTGTGATTTGGCCGGTTGTGCTGAACTGTCCCTATCCACTGGAGCCACAGGAGACAGAGGAGACACTCAATCTGCCTGCTGGATTTACATCCAACCTTAACGCAATGTCTCATTCCTCTCATTCTTCTTCTCCCAGTTTTACTGGAGTGAGTTATGGAGCCAACCAAATCATATTAGAACCAGCACACAAGTCAGGGAGGGGAACAGATCTGTCTCTGCCCGTCACACACTATTGAGATGGATTCAACATTCAGACGGCTGGCTTTTAAGAGTTGCTCAGACGCAGTCATGACATTTATGGTGCTGTTCATGTTAGTGGGTACAGCAATATGCAGTACTGAATAAGGACCGCTTGAGCAGCTAAAGCACCACCAGTCCATCCTAATGCTTCGCATCTAATTGTTGTTATTCTAGTATATATATGCTGTTGCTACTCTAATAAATAATTAACATCTGACAGATCTACAGTAGTTTGTCTCTATAAGGAATGTGTCATGGCCAGGCCAGAGGACATTTAGCATTGAGCTGTGGACTGCAGTCGATCTGTTCACAGCCCACCACAACCCACCACCCTGCTGTCAATTCTCTCCCCTCACTGACGTTCCCTGAAAAGAGCTATTATTGGCTTGGCAAAGGTTCCTTCAATCGATTGCTGCCTTTTCTTCTACTTATTGCTTTCTCAATAAGATGAACAATCTTTCTGACATGACATTTCCACACGTTATGCAAGAGATTTCTGGATGATAAATATTTCATAGGTCTATTAGTTTTGGAACAGGGCTACAGTATATAAACCCATTCCATTCATTCCACCATCCAAACAGTAGTACAAGTGTTTAGCTAATTAGCAAGATGGTAGATCACACAAAGTGGCAGAGGACGACACACTGATTTGTTCGTTCAGAAATCTACTCTGCATGTGTGGTCTAAAAGCCATGCATACTGATCCCCCGTGCTGCCCGTCGCCCCGCTGTGGTCAGCGACAGAGCCCAGGCTCTTTGTGTCTGGATGTTGATAGGGGTGGAGGAGCAGGGTGGAGAGAGAGGGGCATGTTTAGAGACAGTGTTCATTTCTACACTCTAATCAGGCAGTATGAGAATACAGAATACCTATTCTGGAGAAGTGCTCCACCTCTGGGGAGCGGAGTGATGGGCACTGACCCAGAAACACTGGTTTGTTCTGGGCTGCCACTTACATCAGGGCATGGCAGACTCCATCCAACGTGGAGGAAGCAAAGTAAAACCATCCTTACTGAACACTAACAGTAGACTTGTATAGTACGAACACAGTATAATACACACAGAGCAATAAAGCAGCATTAAAAACGGAACAATCAGTATAGCAGTGGCAGTCGTACCGTTTAAGATGAGGGAGGACGATGATTGTTTTCATTTTTAAAAATATATACAGTGGGGAGAACAAGTATTTAATACACTGCCGATTTTGCAGGTTTTCCTACTTACAAAGCATGTAGAGGTCTGTCATTTTTATCATAGGTACACTTCAACTGTGAGAGACGGAATCTAAAACAAAAATCCAGAAAATCACATTGTATGATTTTTAAGTAATTAATTTGCATTTTATTGCATGACATAAGTATTTGATCAACTACCAACCAGTAAGAATTCTGGCTCTCACAGACTTGTTAGTTTTTCTTTAAGAAGCCCTCCTGTTCTCCACTCATTATTCTGTATTACCTGCACCTGTTTGAACTCGTTACCTGTATAAAAGACACTTGTCCACACACTCAATCAAACAAACTCTAACCTCTTCACAATGGCCAAGCCCAGAGAGCTGTGTAAGGACATCAGGGATAAAATTGTAGACCTGCACAAGGCTGGGATGGGCTACAGGATAATAGGCAAGCAGCTTGGTGAGAGGCAACAACTGTTGGCGCAATTATTAGAAAATGGAAGAAGTTCAAGATGACGGTCAATCACCCTCGGTCTGGGGCTCCATGCAAGATCTCACCTCGTGGGGCATCAATGATCATGTGGAAGATGAGGGATCAGCCCAGAACTACACTGCAGGACCTGGTCAATGACCTGAAGAGAGCAGGGACCACAGTCTCAAAGAAAACCATTAGTAACACACTACGCCGTCATAGATTAAAATCCTGCAGCGAACGCAAGGTCCCCCTGCTCAAGCCAGTGCATGTCCAGGCCCGTCTGAAGTTTGCCAATGACCATCTGGATGATCCAGAGGAGGAATGGGAGAAGGTCATGTGATCTGATGAGACAAAAATAGAGCTTTTTGGTCTAAACTCCACTTGCCGTGTTTGGAGGATTAAGAAGGATAAGTACAACCCAAAGAACACCATCCCAATCGTGAAGCACGGAGGTGGAAACATCATTCTTTGGGGATGCTTTTCTGCAAAGGGGACACGGTAATGAGGGGAGGATGGATGGGGCCATGTATCGTGAGATCTTGGCCAACAACCTCCTTCCCTCAGTAAGAGCATTGAAGATGGGTCATGGCTGGGTCTTCCAGCATGACAACGACCCGAAACACACAGCCAGGGCAACTAAGGAGTGGCTCCGTAAGAAGCATCTCAAGGTCCTGGAGTGGCCTAGCCAGTCTCCAGACCTGAACCCAATAGAAAGTCTTTGGAGGGAGCTGAAACTCCATATTGCCCAGCGACAGTCCCGAAACCTGAAGGATCTGGAGAAGGTCTGTATGGAGGAGTGGGCCAAAATCCCTGCTGCAGTGTGTGCAAACCTGGTCAAGAACTACAGGAAACGTATGATCTCTGTAATTGCAAACAAAGGTTTCTGTACCAAATATTAAGTTCTGCTTTTCTGATGTATCAAATACTTATGTCAAGCAATAAAATGTTAATTCATTACTTAAAAATCATACACTGACTTTCTGGATTTTTGTTTCAGATTCGGTCTCTCACAGTTGAAGTGTACCTATGATAAGAATTACAGACATCTACATGCTTTGTAAGTAGGAAAACCTGCAAAATCGGCAGTGTATCAAATACTTGCTCTCCCAACTGTATATTTTTTACTTTTACCCCTTTTTCTCCCCAATTGGTTATTACAGTCTTGTCCCATTGCTGCAACTTCCCTTACGGACTTGGTAGACGTGAAAGTCGAGAGCCATGCGTCCTCCGAAACATGACCCTGCCAAGCCGCACTGCTTCTTGACACACTGCTCGTTTCCTCCTCTAACCCTATTACACGGGCTGAGTCACTGGCATACTGGTGCTCTTCCATGCCGTCCCTGGGATGGTTGCGTCACTTGAGTGGGTTGAGTCACTGACGTGATCTTCCTGTCCGGGTTGGCACCCTCCTTGGGTTGTGCTGTGGCGGAGATCTTTGTGGGCTATACACGGCCTTGTCTCAGGTAAGTTGGTGGTTGAAGATATCCCTCTAGTGGTGTGGGGGCTGTGCTTTGGCAAAGTGTGTGGGGTTATATCCTGCCTGTTTGGTCCTGTCCGGGGGTACCATCGGATGGGGCCACAGTGTCTCCCGACCCCTCCTGTCTCAGCCTCCAGTATTTATGCTGCGGTAGTTTGTGTGTCCGGGGGCTAGGGTCAGTCTGTTATATCTGGATAATTTCTCCTGTCTTATCCGGTGTCCTGTGTGAATTTAAGTATTCTCTCTCTCTCGCTCTCTTTTTCAACAGAATCGGCGGAATGAATCACATAACACAGTTCAGCCACAAACAAACAGCATGATCATTTTGCTCTTTAATTCCTTCTTGCATCTACACACTCATCTCACCTTTTCCCTTTGCTTGTGGATTTCAGTGCACAACACATCAGCTGTCTGTGACCAGGCGAAAAAAAACATTCCAGGCCAAACCTTGATATCATAACCTCTAACCACTATCCGCTACACTATGCCTACATCATTGTCACCATATTAGCTAACTTCAGTCTACATAGCTACTAGAACTAACGTGCTAGTAAACCTGCTACAATCCTGCAGTAGTGTACATTCAGCATGCAGTTTAACAGTTGCACCGGTGGGCCCCGGTGCCAATAAATTAATAAAACTGGGAAAGGTCCCGTGTTGGATAGCCATAGCATCCCTCTTCGTTTGAGCTGGGTGTTTGAGTAGGATAATTTAGCTAGCTGCATTCTCTAGATAAGTGAAAGTGAGAAAAAAACACAACGAAATATAGTTAGCTCTCTCTCCTGCTTCTCCTTAATTTAAGAAATTAATTTGTTAAACTGTTCAACTATTGTTTTTCTTTCTCTTTGAGTCAACTACTCACCCCATGTTATGCACTGCAGTGATAGCTAGCTGTAGCTTATGCTTTCAGTACTAGATTAATTCTCTGATCCTTTGATTGGGTGCACAACATGTTGGAGGGCGTCCTCTGGAAGTTGTCATAATTACTGTGTAAGCCTATGGAAGGGGGGTGCGAACCATGAGCCTCCTGGGTTTGGAATTGATTTCAATGTACCCAGAGGTGGATGGAAACTAGCTGTCCACACCATGGTGCTACTGTAAGCGGTGGTGTACTGCACCGCTGTAACTCTACGTTTTGTGTGGTTGTTTGAGACTATAGACGTGGACTTTGGAGATCAGGTAGTTTTAATTAAGCAGAATTCACTGTCTGCATCCTGCATCTGCATCCAAAAGGAAATAAAACATTTGTAGAGCACATATGTTCTGAGAATCGTCGCCTCTTTCTACAACAGATGCACAATAGGAGGGACTGGGATCATTCGAGGAGCTAGCAATCGTTCACACATACAATAGCCTGCTAATACCTTAGCTAGCTATTAACCACATGTTGAATTCAGAATGTTGATATCATCCTAAAAAAGTACAATTACAAGTGCATCTTTGTTAAGGTTTTCTTCCTCCTCCTCCGAAGAGGAGGTGTAGCAGGGATCGGACCAAAATGCAGCGTGGTTATTTCGATACATGTTTAATAAAAGATAAACAATACAAAACAATAACCGTGAAAACCTAAACAGCCTTATCTGGTGCAAACAAACACTGAAACAGGAACAATCACCCACGAAAACACTCAAAGAATATGGCTGCCTATATATAGTTCCCAATCAGAGACAACGATAAACACCTGCCTCTGATTGAGAACCACTCCAGGCAGCCATAGACTTTTCTAGACAACCCCACTAACTACAATCCCATAACCTATAAAAAACCCTAGACAAAACACACCACATAAATAACCCATGTCACACCCTGGCCTGACCAAAATAATAAAGAAAACACAAAATACTAAGACCAGGGCGTGACAATCTTAACAATACCATCCACTTATGAGTAACCTCTAAATATACAACATTATTCATGAACAAAACACTGTGTACTTAAAAGAATCAAACTTTTCTGAAGACAACAGTAAAGGCTGCCTACCTCTCATAGTGCATCAAAATGATTTGAGCACGAGCACGCAGGGAAAAACGTAAGTACACACTCCCCTACTCCCAGGATGCAGGCATGCATAATAACAAATCAACATGACATATTAATATATGAACCTGGTGAAATTCACATAGTACTTTAACAACTGTTACACTACCCTACAGACTTCTGTTGAGGCTAATGTAGACCTTCATTGCAAAAAAAGTGTGATTTAATACATTATTTGGTGACATGAATATATTTATTATAATTTTCTGTTTCACTATTTTTATCAAATTCACTGAGGGGGGGATGGTCCTCTCCTTCCCCCTCTGAGGGTTCTTACATTTTTGGGGCATCTAAAGCTAATTTCCTGCATTTCTTCACCACCTAATATGGTCCATGGCCTTTCTAGCCATCTCTACTTAGAACAACAACAAAAAAAGCAAAAATGCTCACAGTCATCAAGCTAGGTAAGATTATTATTAAATATCTTTAAGTGATTGATAAGACTAAACTAGATCAACGATATTTCAATAATCAATATTGTGTCGCACCTTTAACCAATAGACTAACAAATGAACAACTCTTACAAATAAAGTACAAATACGTTTGATTGTCTTTCTCAAGACATCCGCTATATCAAATTTCAGCCAGACAGCCCGGCCAGTCCGAGCCACCTGCACGCCCGACCCCCACCAGTCTAGTCAATAACTGAACACTCTCGCCAACACAACTTCCTTTTTTATGTATGTCTCAATGGAAGTTGAATAAAAACACACCTACACACTAACACACAGAAACAGTACATCCTCCATATAATTAATATCATAGGCCTAATAGTACTGTAGAGCTTATTTTACTTGCAAATAATATAGCTGGGTCACCCCGTCCTGTCTCTCGGGGTCCACCACCCTGCTGTGTCACATTCTAACACATCTCACTAAGCTTTAGAATCTTAGTGAAACATTCATTACTGGTTTCAGGTGTGTTACTCCAAGGCCAGAATGACAACCAACAGTATGGCAGGCCCCCAGTGTCAGGACTGAGCAGCCCAGCAGCTAGGGATTGCCTAAATAGGTACAGTATCTCCCCTTAAAATGGCATGTTTTCAATACTATGGGGTCAAGCCCGAACCATAAAAAACAGCCCCAGACCATTATTCCTCCTCCACCAAACTTTACAGTTTGGCAGGTAGCATTCTCCTAGCATCCGCCAAACCCATATTTATCCATTGAACTGCCAGATGGTGAAGCGTGATTCATCACTACAGAGAATGTGTTTCCAATGGCGGTGAGCTTTACACCACTCCAGTCAACGCTTGGCATTACGCATGGTGACATTAGGCTTGTTACATTATGACACTAGGCTGCTTGGCCATGGAAACTCATTTCATGAAAGTCCCAACAAACAGTTCTTGTGCTGACAGTTTGGAACTCGGAAGTGAGTGTTGCAACTTGAGGACTAACGGTTTTTACACACTTCAGCACTTGGTGGTCCTGTTCTGCGAGCTTGCCTACCACTTTGCGGCTGAGCCGTTGTTGCTCCTAGACGTTTCCACTTCACAATAACAGCACTTACAGTTGACCGGGGCAGCTCTAACAGGGCAGAAATTTGACTAACTGACTTGTTGGAAAGGTGGCATCCTATGCTAGTGCCACGTTGAAAGTCACTTCAGTACGGGCCATTCTACTGCCAATATTTTTTTATGAAGATTGCCTGGCTGTGTGCTCAACATCTGTTGAGTGAGTGAACCCCAGGAATTGATCTCCAGGAGCATAGCCCGACCTGTGACCTTTCACCCCAAGGTTGCTTATCTCCGACAACACACAAACAAGCACACACACATACACATATCCCCTGTTCCAGAGACCACCTTTCACCTTCTGTACACTGCCTCAATTATCCCTCTATAATTAATGGAACTGCCTTCCAGCTTAATGTACTGGCTGGATCTCTGGCAGGAAATCAAGGAAGAGTGACTTCATAAATATTTTGAGAAACTGCAATGAAATTTTCAGGTGCAGAAAACAATGTCCCACTAAGACAATCTTTACAGTACACAATGAAAGTGAGAAGTTACTTGAAAGTACATTTCTTGCTCATTGAACATTGAGCCGTACAGTTACATTTGTTGTTGTTGTGTGTGTGTGAGAGAGAGAGAGAGAGAGAGAGAGAGAGAGAGAGAGAGAGAGAGAGAGAGAGAGAGAGAGAGAGAGAGAGAGAGAGAGAGAGAGAGAGAGAGAGAGAGAGAGAGAGAGAGAGAGAGAGAGAGAGAGAGAGAGAGAGAGAGAGAGAACAACTTTTAACACAAATTGGCAGGGAAATAGATTGATAAGACCACTCTCTCCACAGGGACTCTCTTCATAGGAAAAGTTAGACAAATATGACCAGCACCACATGGGTACGGGGCATGTGCCAAGAACAGCCCTCATCACTAATGGCCCAGCTGCAAGCTAAGAACCTCTAACCTACAGACTTCCGCAGAGCCCAGGCTGGTCTCATAGACTAAATGTAACATAGTAAACAAAAATCTGCACACATTTAGCTTTATCATCACAGTTATAGACCTACAGCAAGTAGGCCTAACTGCATGCTTTTCATGATCATGACATCCAAACCAGTCTAATTGGAATGACTGGCAGCAGAGGAATAATCCTGATTTCACTGATGCAGGAAAGTAAAAGTAAGGCGTGTGATGTGTCAGAAATTGTGTAATAGAATTACTGTCAACTTAAAATATTGTCCTATCATTATAAATACAGTTTATAGGGGGGTTATACCTATTTGCATTATAAATAGCCTCTAAAATATATCTAAACAGACCTTAAATGTCTCAATTTCTGTTTTATTTTAAAGCTGCGAGTGCTATTATATGATACAATCAGACTTGTTGCATTTACAACTTGTCTAAATTCTATCGTCAACTGATTTCAGTCAGTGTATGGCTTTGGATTGACTGCATTGTTTGAATGGAATGTTGGCACATTGGCAGTTAATTTAAATGTAATTGTTCCTCTAAAACTAGCTGGCTAGCTAGGTAACAAACATACAGTGCATATAATTTCTTCAAATTCATGATTTAAACAATATCTTATCACAGTACTGGCAAAACCATGGTTGACCAGCTCCCTGACCAAAATAGCTGACCTTTATCCCATAATAAGAAGGTTCATGTCCATTCTAGTATTCTAATTCCTAATTCTATGTTCGTAACATATCATACGAAATGGATGATGGACAACCACAAATTAATACATACCATCCCAAACATAACATATCATACTAACTATATTACGTCTCCCCTGAGTCCAGGTTGCAAAGCCAGTATGTGAGATTCCCATCCATAAACAAGATGAGAGCCAAAATAGCACTCAGTGTTCTTGCTGAGAGAAATCCTTCACACAGTGCCTGATTATTTATTTTGAGCAATACTATTACAAATAATTTATTTTGAGCAATACTATTACAAACAAATTGCAACATGATTACACAAAGAATGCAACTAATTCATCTTGCCTAAATGAGAGTAGATATTTCACAACGATAGGCCATCTGTAGCCTATACAACAAAATGCCAAATGAGAGCGTTTAAAACCACTGTTCAGTTGGTGACAGTCAAGAAACGAAATAATGAATGGCATTAATGTTGATTTTACAACGTCTGCATAATTTACAACAAAAAAAACTAACACATGTCGAGCCAACTGGACATGTTTACCGGGTGTGAGCACGTGCCAGATCTATTTCCCGCGAAATGAGGCAAATGATAAACAACAGTAAATAGTGAGCCACAACACACACACATAAACCCACATGTTGGATGAATATTAATACTTAAATAAATACTTACAGAGAAACCTGCCCAAAATGGACACGAATGTCTGACCCTTGGTGAGGTAGTGAGGGCCAGAGCGGCAAAACTGACTGCCAAAATCAGACTTCCCAAAACCATCTGAGAAACTCCGAGAGAAAGCATGATCCGAGTCCGAGTCCGAAACTCCCTGAGTCTGGAGAGGCTACGGGACAGGGACGCCGGGCTAAGCGAACGACCTCGGGGCATTGCTTGGACTGGCATTGTCACGAAGAAAACAGTTGATGTATCAGCTATCGAAAAAATAGGGTTAAGCTATTTCCAACTGCATCCAAAAGTGGTACCTAACAGCAAAGCAAGTAACCTATGTCCAAACGTTAAGCTTGATAAGCAACGGTGTCCAAAAAGCATATAACACCAGTCCTACTAAATGGTTCCTTTGAAAGAGACTCCATTAAATTGCATTACTTATCCCAAGATGCAGATGTGTAAGTGCCTGTTATTCTGAAGGCTACAACAGTGTGATGGATGAGATGCGTAGTGACTTTCTTGTGCTGCTACCCAAATCGATTCCGCAAAAACACAGGATAACGAGCTATTAGGTAAGGTAACCAGGTTTTCGAGGAAAAGCTTGAGAAATGGTCCATCAAATCATAGTCCACGAGGATTCATTATACTTCCTTACTTTCATTGCTACAGGATAAATTTTAAAGAAGTAAAAACGTATAGCTGAAATGAAACGGGAATAATGTCACCCTTTTATGTAGGCTAGTATTCCACTGTCAACCGCGCAGCAGGGTACATGCAGAGAGAGCGTGGCCGTGGGTATGCTACTTCACACAGGCGCAGGGTTTTCACATACGACAGAAAACTACCCGCGGCGGGAGGAGATGCAGCTAGCTACACGGTATTCTTTGGTCGCTATACTGCGTAATGGGGACCTGTCACAATACGTGTTTGGGGTGATCAATACTACGATGGTGCGGAGTGTTGAGGGGCCACTTCGCATCCCAAAAATAGCCTCATGTGATTGCGTCTACAAATAATTAGACTATATGAACATTAAAAAGATGACCATGCTCTTATCATTTGTGTTATCTATGAATTGTCGGAATTCAAATGACCAATTTCTCTCACATTTCTTCAAATTATAGCCCCGAACCAAGTGTTAGGACATAGGCCTGGGTATAGGCCTAAAGATAATTTAGAGACAACAATAGTGAATGTCATTCCATTAATATACAAATCCCAGCTATATGCACGTGAAACAGATGAATGATTCTACTTGGCTTTGGTTTGTAAATAGCACAAAATCAGATAGATGACAATGTATCTATTCTCATTGTTGTGATTGTCCGAATACATTTACAACATTGGGTGGTGGGTCAAAAAAATATATATTTGAATGATCCATCTATACTTCATACAGACAAGCCTACTTTATTAGATTCACAAAGGTTGATAATCATCAACTGAGATTAGGTTCACTTTTAGTACATTGGGAGTAAAAACATGAATTTGCATTAAAACAAGTTTATATTCTCCAGCTTTGTAAAAATGTACTTCATAATGCAAACAGAGGTTAAAGACTTACAGTCCCTAATCTTTGAATACCAGCCTGCTGTGGTGCTGACCTTGTGGAGACCCAGCCACAGGGCTCTAGAGCACCATCTGCACCAGTCAAGCTGGTACTGCACTTAAATCATGCCGCAGTATCTAAAGATAACAGAAATTCTACAGCAGCCACCTTCCCCCCTCTCAGCTTTGTAATGGATGAAGATCAAACTACAGAAATCCAGTCTAAGGAGAATACGAACATGATTACATATTTCACCTGAGAATCCTTTGAACTATTAGAATGGAATATCGGTCTCATAAAAATGACAATAACCCCCCAGAAACACTTTACTTTAAAAATGATTTTATTCATTAATACAGTGGTATACTTAAAATTGTGTCACAAAGGAGAAAAAAAAGTCAGCCACACGTGAAGAGCTAATATCCAATTGAAGCTGTGTTATCATATATAAAGAAAATAGTACTGGTGTGCCGTAATATATGGTCTATTAGTACAAAAATACATTTCAGGGCACAAAATAATACAGCATCCAGTATCACAAACAAATGAGGGGGACACTTTCAAAGCACACCCTTTTAAAGAACAGGTCTGCAAAGTTGTTTAACCCAAGCACTTTACTCATTTGTAAAATAACCATCAAAATATTTGTGTGACAATTATTATTATTTATATGTAGTGTGAATATTGGTAGAAAATGTGGATTTTATTACTGCTAATAGTTACAAGTTCCAAGGCTCAAGGGTATAACCAGAATACAAAGTAAACCATGGTCAATTTATTTATTTTTTTAACAGATTTCTCAAAGTTTTATACAAAATAACAAAGACATACAAAAGTTCATTTACAAACCAAGAACCAAGGCCATATGCTAACTTTATGTACAGCCACTTGTCTTTTTGTCATGTTTTTCTTTTTCTTCTGAAGTCATATGCATAGCAGATAAAGAAAGAATACCTTTATTAGCCTCAATTGTTCTTGTGCGCTAAACCCAAGTTCATTTATACAGTGGGTTGACAAAATGGCAAGAGAAAACTTCATTCTTCCATAATTTATCATCATAACTTAGAAGAACCCAGAGGTTTTTACTGAAAAAGTGAATAATTTGCAGATAAGGCATCACTGCTTGTTAATGTAAGAGGGTTTTAACATGGTGAGGGAGAACTGAGCAGGCTTCTGGACCTGAGTCATAGCACATGCATAGATCTTGATACAGCAGGAGTAGAATTCTGGTACTCAATACAAAGTGAATCCAAGGTCAGTTTACAGAAAGAAAGAAAAAAGGAAAGGAAGGAAGAGCCATTCGAGTCACAGGATGAACATGTTAAGAGGCATGAGTTAGGCTTTAAATCCACCTCAAAGTATTCCACCTGTATCTTCATTTTCTTTTCTGCGGATGCTTGCCAACTTCACTATCACCATAATCATTACCACAAAGCCATACATTTACATCTTCATCACTTTACTGCCCATCTCCCTGGCACCGAATTCCAAAATCTTCGCAAATCCGTCAATGTGGAAAAAATGTGACCGGCTTTTATGTCAGCCAATTCAAAAGGTGACAAAAAGGTTCAAGTCTGATTCTTGAATTCAGTTTTCTAGAATTGAATTTAAAATGATATTTATACCATCTATTATATATACTGTATGCATATATAGTATAAATACACCTACATGTATGTGCATCTACTTCAAAAGTAAAAACCTCACAAACCATCTTTCCTGTTATGTAACAATTAAAGTTCAAACTTGGCGTATAATGTGATGAGTTACTCAGTGGCACAGGGCATGCATTCCATCACTGGTTAAATTGTTTTGTGTGTTTTGTATTTTCTTCAAGACCTCGGAAAGAGTTAAAGGACAGCACGCAGGGGCAACTTCAGTCTCCCTCCATCTTCCATGGGCACAGTAAACAACGCTGGAGCACTGGGTGTAAATACTTCATTGTGTATGGTCCACCCATGGAGAAATGGTGTGTGTGTGTGTGTTTATTATCACTCCTTTCCTCATGGTTTCACATTCAGTAACAGACCAGCTGTTGCACATTTCAGAAGTGGTCGATGAGCACAGACACACAGTTGGCTCCCACCAGGTAGTTGGGGTCTCCAGGGAGAGACTGATTCTGCCAACTCTTGGGATCACCTGAGGGGGAGAGAGAGAAGGAACATGGTAATGATAACAGGTGGAGAAAGGGCATACGGTTCATAATACATAATGCACTTCTTGCTAAACTGACAACCAGCAAGCCCCAAACACTAAACTAAAACACCCTTTGTTCCATTAAAGTCATATATACATTCAGTTTGTGGTGCACACCCCAGGATGTAGCTTGACAGAAGTAAACTTCAGATTACATTGCTAAAACCACTCTTCATTTCAAATTATAGCTCTTAAGGATAGAGTATGTACTGGAAGCGACTGTAATTTGAAATTAATGGGTGGGTTCCAGCCCCAGGCCTCGAGCCAAGAGTATTGCCTCCACAGAAGAACCAATTTAAATAATTGTAAAAAAAAAAAAAAAAACGGCTTTAGACTCAAAATTTGTACACTAAACTGCACCATTTCTTCCAAACCACAATGCAGTTGCATTTAAAGCACTGTTATTTCAGATAATTGCATTCATTCCCTCAGGGCCATGTGAGAAAAGTGAGTTTTATGAGATGTTCAGATCAAAGTGCATAAAAATTGCAGGCTTTTAGCATGCTTTGCTGTTCTGATAGGAAATCACAAGGGAGGATAATGCATCATAATCATTATAGTGTAATTACTCCTAAATGTCAAAGGGATTTTAGCAATGACAGGTCCTATCAGATAGGATCCATATGAGGACCAAGAGGTGTTTAACTGATTTTGCTCCGATCAACTGTCAATGACTCACATGATTTGTTAGAGGTTGACAATTAGCCAGTGCAGCAGGAGGAACAATGTTCACTGTGAAACTCATAATGACATCAGTACATTAAGGTCATGTTTGGATTGAATATCTCCCGTCCGTGAGCAGACTTCTTTCAGGACTGCAATAGCATTGAATAGTCGAATAGTCCCCGCGATATGAAACTGTTCAGGGAAGTCAGGAACCAATATACGCAGTCAGTCAGGAATCCTAAGGCCAGCTTCTTCAGGCAGAAATTTGCATCCTGTACCCCCAACTCCAAAAAGTTCTGGGACACTGAAGTCCATGGAGAACAAGAGCACCTCCTCCCAGCTGCCCACTGCACTGAGGCTAGGTAACACGGTCACCACCGATAAATCCATGATTATCAAAAACTTCAACAAGCATTTCTCAACAGCTGGCCATTCCTTCCGCCTAGCTATTCCAACCTCGGCCAACAGCCCCCAAGCCCAAGCCTCTCCAGGTTCTCCTTTACCCAAATCCAGATAGCAGATGTTCTGAAAGAGCTGCAAAACCTGGACCCGTACAAATCAGCTGGGCTTGACAATCTGGACCCTCTATTTCTGAAACTATCCGCCGCCATTGTCGCAACCCCTATTTACCAGCCTGTTCAACCTCTCTTTCATATAGTCTGAGATCCCCAAGGATTGGAAAGCTGCCGCAGTCATCCCCCTCTTCAAAGGGGGAGACACCCTGGACCCAAACTGTTACAGACCTATATCCATCCTGCCCTGCCTACCTAAGGTCTTCGAAAAGCCAAGTCAACAAACAGGTCACTGACCATCTCGAATCCCACCGTACCTTCTCCGCTGTGCAATCTGGTTTCCAAGCCGGTCACGGGTGCACCTCAGCCACGCTCAAGGTACTAAACGATATCATAACCGCCATCAATAGAAGACAGTACTGTGCAGCCGTCTTCATCGACCTTGCCAAGGCTTTCGACTCTGTCAATCACCATATTCTTATCGGCAGACTCAGTAGCCTTGGTTTTTCGGATGACTGCCTTGCCTGGTTCACCAACTACTTTGCAGACAGAGTTCAGTGTGTCAAATCGTAGGGCATGCTGTCCGGTCCTCTGGCAGTCTCTATGGGGGTGCCACAGGGTTCAATCCTCGGGCCGACTCTTTTCTCTGTATATATCAATGATGTTGCTCTTGCTGCGGGCGATTCCCTGATCCACCTCTACGCAGACGACACCATTCTATATACATCCGGCCCGTCCTTGGACACTGTGCTATCTAACCTCCAAACGAGCTTCAATGCCATACAACACTCCTTCCGTGGCCTCCAACTGCTCTTAAACGCTAGTAAAACCAAATGCATGCTTTTCAACCATTCGCTGCCTGCACCCGCACGCCTGACCAACATCACCACCCTGGATGGTTCCGACCTTGAATATGTGGACATCTATAAGTACCTAGGTGTCTGGCTAGACTGTAAACTCTCCTTCCAAACTCATATCAAACATCTCCAATCAAAAATCAAATCTAGAGTCGGCTTTCTATTCCGCAACAAAGCCTCCTTCACTCACGCCGCCAAACTTACCCTAGTAAAACTGACTATCCTACCGATCCTCGACTTCGGCGATGTCATCTACAAAATTGCCTCCAACACTCTACTCAGCAAACTGGATGCAGTTTATCACAGTGCCATCCGTTTTGTCACTAAATCACCTTTTACCACCCACCTCTGCGACCTGTATGCTCTCGCTACATATTCGTCGCCAGACCCACTGGCTCCAGGTCATCTACAAGTCCATGCTAGGTAAAGCTCTGCCTTATCTCAGTTCACTGGTCACGATGGCAACACCCATCCGTAGCACGCGCTCCAGCAGGTGTATCTCACTGATCATCCCTAAAGCCAACACCTCATTTGGCCGCCTTTCGTTCCAGTTCTATGCTGCCTGTGACTGGAACGAATTGCAAAAATCTCTGAAGTTGGAGACTTTTATCTCTCTCACCAACTTCAAACATCTGCTATCTGAGCAGCTAACCGATCGCTGCAGCTGTACATAGTCTGTCGGTAAATAGCCCACCCATTTTTACCTACCTCATCCCCATACTGTTTTTATTTATTTACTTTTCTGCTCTTTTGCACACCAATATCTCTACCTGTACATGACCATCTGATCATTTATCACTCCAGTGTTAATCTGCAAAATTGTAATTATTCGCCTACCTCCTCATGCCTTTTGCACACAATGTATATAGACTCCCCTTTTTTTTCTACTGTGTTATTGACTTGTTAATTGTTTACTCCATGTGTAACTCTGTGTTGTCTGTTCACACTGCTATGCTTTATCTTGGCCAGGTCGCAGTTGCAAATGAGAACTTGTTCTCAACTAGCCTACCTGGTTAAATTCAGGTGAAAAAAAAACAAACATTCTAAACCAAGACCATTCAGTCACACACTACGCTGCTTCCCTACTGGAAACTACCAATGGGCATGGGCAAGTGAGGAGCAAGACACAAGTCGAGACAAAATGAAGCTAAAGAAGTTGTTTTACAATAAGAGGATTAGAGCATAGCCCTGTAATCCATCTACAACGAAGCAGGACAACAAACGAACAAGCCAACGAGGCAGCAGTAGGCTAATTTAGCCCTTCAAGTCCAATTCTAGCTGAGAGTAAATAGTAGCTAATCCACGGCGGTGCCAAGTTTACCATTAAGACATTTAGAGAGGAACGGAGGGAGAGCAGAGAGCTGTCTCAGTTCTGTTCTGATGCTGTCAGACAGACAGATCTCAGATCCAACCCACAGGCTGTTCTCACATACACAACAGAATATATGTTAGTACTGAGGGAGCCATGCGTCCGTCTCTGAGAGGATTCTCTTCCAAATTTAAGAGGACCGCTGCGTTTCAGGATAGACGTTTGGGTGGCTATGTGAGAGAAAAGAATCACTTGTAGGAAAATAATGTGGAATGATTCACTACAAAGAATAAACTAATCTTATGAACATAAAACTGATCGGCTGGATGCATGTCCAATGGAACCATATCCATGTCAAACAGATGACATAGACCCAAAGTAGAGGAAAGAACAGAAAGAAATATGTTTCAGCATGAAAAAGCAATGACAAGAAGAACTTTGATCTGAAGACCACATCAAATAAATAAAGATCAGTGGATGAATGAGTGAGTGATTAAACTGAAATACCAAATAAATGAAACCATAAAAATCAAAGTGACCCACAACCATCAGTTTGTCACAAAGCCAACCCAAAGCCCCGACCCCAAAAGGACAGAGAGAGGACAGCGTACCCGACGAGGAGTCGGAGGATTTTAGAGCAAAAGACCAACCATCTGGGGTCATAGACGCACAGTGAGGTAAACGCAGCTCCACAGGCTTCAGGAACTTGAGGCCGTGAGGGCCACACATCACCAGCGGGCTGAGCAGGGTCTCTCCTGGAAACAGATATACACCACAGGGTTAGAGGCTAATACACATGCACACAGTGTTCCTAAGATCACTGAAGCTGTTGGGCTACTTAATGGGTTGAAACAGGCACGGTGAACATTTTACTTTTTAGGGCTGCAGGGGCAGTATTGAGTAGCTTGGATGAAAAGGTGCCCATTGTAAACGGCCAGCTCCTCAGTGTCAGTTGCTAATATATGCATATTATTATTGGTATTGGATAGAAAACACGCTAAAGTTTCCGAAACTGTCAAAATATTGTCTGTGAGTATAACATAACTGATATTGCAGGCGAGACCCTGAGGAAAATCAAAACAGGAAGTGGCTTCTATTTTGAAAACTCCATGTTCCATAGCCTCCCTTTGCTGGATTTAAAGGGATATGAACCAGATTAATTTTCAGGCTTTTATTTTGAAAAATGAGGCAGCGATTCCTCAAGGTTTTGTCAACAGTCTTCAGACAGAGTGTCAGGCAAAAGGAATATTTGTTTTATTTTGAAAACATCCGAATATCAAAATGAGGCAGAACGATAACATCGCGATAAACTTCAAGTGGTCACATGAGTTTTGTCATAACCTCACATGGTCTCTCTTATCATTGCTATGCAGACACACAATTAATTTGGCATCTCTTTCTGAACATACGGATCACGACAAACAAACGGAGCTGCTCTTCCTATTTTGGATCTAAAAGAATCTTTATGGAACAAAAGGAATATTTGTTCTGTAACCAGGAGTCTCGTAACTCGCTGTTGGCTGGGCTCCCTGCCTGTGAAAACATCCGAATATCATCAAACTGGTAAACGATTACAAGAATTTGATTGCTTTTCTGATTTTCCGTCTGGAGCCTCCCTACCACTGATGCTAAGTGTACTTAATGTTTTCTCGTGCAATCGATAAACTTACAAACGCTTGGATTGCTTTCGCTGTAAAGCATAATTTCAAAATCAAAAGCATAATAACAAAAGGCTAAGCTGTGTTTTCCTATATTGCACTTGTGATTTCATGAATATAAATATTTATAGTAATATTTATAATATAATAATAATAATAATATTTATTGTATGTAGCGCTATACTATTCAGCGGTTGTTGATAACAGCCATAACCAGTTTAGACATTGAAAACCATTAAAAGATTGAAGGAAAATATACCTATCCTACGCAACAAAATGTGAACAAAAATCTAAGAGGGGTGAATACCTATAATATTCACTGTAAAGACAGCAATTAAGGTACTAAAAACACTTAACTGAAGAATAGAATATCTTAAGACTGGAATAAAGAGGGGCGAATGACCCCTTGTGAAATCTGCTAACTCCTGTGTACCATAAACTAAAGGTGGACCGATTATGATTTTTCAACACCGATACAGATTAAAATTTATTTGTAATAATGACAATTACAACAATACTGAATGAACAACTTAATATAATACATCAATAAATTCAATTTAGCCTCAAATAAATAATGAAACGTTTAATTTGATTTAAATAATGCAAAAACAAAGTGTTGGAGAAGAAAGTAAAAATGCAATATGTGCCATGTAAGAACGTTTAAGTTCCTTGCTCAGAACATGAGAACATATGAAAGCTGGTGGTGCCTTTTAACATGAGTCTTCAATATTCCCAGGTAAGAAGTTTTAAGTTGTAGTTATTATAGGAATTATAGGACTATTTCTCTCTATACCATTTGTATTTCATATACCTATTGGATGTTCTTATAGGCACTTTAGTATTGCCAGTGTAACAGTATAGCTTCCGTCCCTCTCCTCGCTCCTACCTGGGCTCAAACCTGGAACACATCAACAACAGCAAGCAGCGTTACCCATGCAGAGCAAGGGGAACAACTACTCCCAGTCTCAGAGCGAGTGATGTTTGAAACACTATTAGCGCACACCCCGCTAACTAGCTAGCCATTTCACATCACACTGTTACACCAGCCTAATCACGGGAGTTGATAGGCTTGAATTCATAAACAGCAGAGCTGCTGGCAAAACGCACAGAAGTGCTGTTTGAATGAATGGTTATGAGCCTGCTGGTGCCTACCATCGCTCAGTCAGACTGCTCTATCAAATCATAGACTTAATTATAACATAATAACACGCAGAAATACGAACCGTAGGTCATTAATATGGTTGAATCCGGAAACTATCATCTTGAAAACAAAACATTTATTCTTTCAGTGAAATACAGAACCGTTACGTATTTTATATAACGGGTGGCATCCATCAGTCTAAATATTCCTGTTACATTGCACAACCTTCAATGTTATGTCATAATTACGTAAAATTCTGGCAAATTGGTTGACAAATAAGCCAGGCGGTTCAAACTGTTGCATATACCCTCACTCTGCGTGCAATGAACGCAAGAGAAGTGACACAATTTCAAATGGTTAATATTGCCTGCTAACCTGGATTTATTTGAGCTAAATATGCAGGTTTAAAAATATATACTTTTGTGTATTGATTTTAAGAAAGGCATTGATGTTTATGGTTAGGTACATGTTGGAGCAAGGACGGTACTTTTTCGCAAATGCGCACTGCATCGATTATATGCAACGCAGGACACGCTAGTTAACCTAGTAATATCATCAACCATGTGTAGTTATAACTTGTGATTATGATTGATTAAGTTTAATGCTAGCTAGCAACTTACCTTGGCTTCTTACTGCATTCGCGTAACAGGCGGGCTCCTCGTGAGGCAGGTGGTTACAGCGTTGGACTAGTTAACTGTAAGGTTGCAAGATTGAATCCCTGAGCTGACAAGGTAAAAATCTGTCGTCTGCCCCTGAACAAGGCAGTTAATTAACCCACCGTTCCTAGGCCGTCATTGAAAATAAGAATGTGTTCTTAATACCCTCTTGGAACAACCCATCCCGGATCCGGACGAATTGTCAGCAACTACACTAATTAGCATAGCACAATGGTCAAATAATCATACTAGAAAATATTCAAATTCATGAAATCACAAGTGAAATATAGCGAAACACAGCTTAGCCTTTTGTTAATCACCCTGTCATCTCAGATTTTGAAATTATGCTTTACAGCGATAGCAAGACAAGCTTTTGTGTAAGTTTATCGATAGCCTAGCATAGCATTATGTCCAGCTAGCAGCAGGAAGCTTGGTCACGAAAATCAGAAAAGCAATCAAATTAACCGTTTATCTTTGATGATCTTCGGATGTTTTCACTGACGAGACTCCCAGTTAGACAGCAAATGTTCATTTTGTTCCATAAAGATTATTTTTATACCCGAAATAGCTCAGTTTGTTTGTTACGTTATGTTCAGAAATCCACAGGAAATAGCGGTCACGACAACGGCGAAAAGAATTCCAAATTATATCCATAATATCGACAGAAACATGGCAAAAACATGGCTTTTATAATCAACCCTCAAGGTGCTTTTCAAATATCTATTCGATAATATATCAACCGGGACAGTTGGCTTTTCAGTAGGACCAGGAGGAAAAATGGCTACCTCTCTCTTTTACGCAAGAATCACTCAGAGCCATCAGCTGGCCACTTACGCAATGTGTTCGTTTAAGCTCATTCTTCAACATAAAGGCGTGAAACTACGTCTAAAGGCTGTAGACACCTTAGGGAAGACGTAGAAAAAGGAATCTGGTTGATATCCCTTTCAATGGGCAATAGGGATGCATAGAAAGACAGGGGTTTCAAAATCAGAGTCACTTCCATATTGGATTTTTCTCAGGATTTCGCCTGCAATATCAGTTCTGTTATACTCAGACAATATTTTTTATAGTTTTGGACACTTTCAAGTGTTTTCTATCCTAAGCTGTCAATTATATGCATATTCTAGCATCTGGTCCTGAGAAATAGGCAGTTTACTTTGGGAATGTTATTTTTCCAAAAATAAAAATAGTGCCCCCTAGCTTCAAGAGGTTTTAACTTAACTGACTTGCCTAGGCGTTCAAAATTACCGGTTTCCAATTGTTATGAAAACTTGAAATCATCCCTAATTAATCGGCCATTACGGTTAATCGGTCGACCTCTACCATGAACCCATGTCTGACCTTTCTCCTTGTCCAGGGGGGGCAGGATGCTGTTGTCCCGGCAGACTTTGAAGTAGATCTCCTGTTCTACGCCCTCGGGGATGGCCCCCTGTGGGATGATGATGCTGACACCCGTCTCGATGGAGCTCAGCACCCCGCCATTGCAGTTGAAGACCCCCCGGGCCGTGGCCACCACCGTGTGACCTTCATCCTCATCATCATCCTCCAGAGCACTGGGGCTACAGGGGGAGAGAGTTGTCACAGTCAGATATCAGAACATAGAGCCAGTTAGAGCCTCAAACATTTGTGACACCTTCTGGACGGGCAAAGGCATTGGTATCATTCAGTGTGTCAACTATAGAACTGTAAGACCCATGACCATGTGACTTTCTTTTCTCTAGCCATGCACAGAAACACTCCTCACTCCTGGTGTGTTACTTCCATAATACATGAAGCGAGGCGATAACACTATAATCTATATATTATAACTGAACCCAGTATAGTTCCGCCAGTGGGTAGGTTACCCCTCTAGGGGGTGATGTTGAATCCTCTCACCTGACAGGGATGGCCTTGGGCACAGCGTTGATGTTGTTGTGCTGGTACTTGGACCTGTTGTCCATGGTGCGTGTGAAGGTGTCGAGGCCTGAGTCCATGTCTGTAGGCTGGGGGGAGATCTGGTGCTTGGCTGGGGCTGTGCTGTTGGCTGGGGCCTTGATGGCTGGGGCCAGGTCTGTTTTGTTGTTGGGCAGCAGGTTGTGGTTGAACTTGGGGCTGTCAAACTTCCTCTCGAAGGGCTTGGCGGAGTTGGTGTAGGGCTTGGGGACGTAGCGGTTGTAGCTGGTATTGGCCGGGGCCTTGGGCTGGTCCTTCATTGCCGTACCGTTCACTGGAGACTTCTCAGGGTAACTCTTCTGGGGCAGGTAGTTGGTCGTGACTGTGTCTGCTTTGGGAGAATCATGGGGATCTGGTAAGTGAGTCACTGTGAGTGTGTGTGAGTATTATACTTCTAGATGAAAATACTGCATGTACAACTAGACTAGTGTGTGTCCTATACAATAGTGCTTACCCTCAGGTGAGGTGGGTTTGGGCAGTATGGCAGGTGGGGCAGCAGGGGTAACCTGGGGAACAGGTTCATATCTCCTCTCCACGGGACTGACCTTCTCCACGGACTCTGCCCTGTAAAAAAACACAAGAGCACGTTCAACCAATGTCACAATGATGGCACAAACATATGGGTTTAAGGTAAAGAAGAATTCAGGCCAGGGTTAGAATAACTGATTTTAAATCATGTTCGTCATGTGTACTACTTCAAAAAATCTAGACCTAAACAGTGACACCAGTGACATGCCATGTATCCTCAAGAGGAAGGTTCTAAAACTGCAGTTCAGTGAGTCTGTTACTTTTAATAAAACACAGTGGCTCCATCTAGTTAATTGACTGTATTCATTTACACAGATTGCTTCTCCAAAACACACTTTAAAATATGCTTTCCACTACTAGTGCCAATAAGACCTTACAGTGCAATTGATTAATTAGATAATTACAAAATGGGGCAAATAATGATGCATACATTGCAGCTTGGACATCCAAAGTAGCCTGAACGTCTCGAGGCATGTTTTACAGTGGTAAAACACCTTGTAAGAACGGTGAAACCCATTGTTGATAGTTGAAAGAAATTCAGAATAAAAGAATACTGCGATAGTATTTTTCCCTTCCCACTTAATCTTGTATCTTTGGCATGGTCTTTGACTGAGGCGGAGAATGCACACAGTGTGGTACATCAAAGTAACCCTTCTACTGTCGCCCAGGAGGATAACAAAACACAGCTTGCCTTCAAAAATTAGTTTTTCATTTGTCAGCATGGGCCAACCACCAACTCTTTCCTTTCAACTATAAGAGGACAGTTTCCATGGCAGGGTGAATCAAATGTTGCGGTGGTGGTAGTGTGTGTTGCTGAGAGATATACTGTAGTCTAGCTTTAGACCCCAGGAGTAGTGTGTGTATGTAGCTACAGTGGTTCCTCCTTTAAAAGTTGCGTCATACCTTGCGGGCTGCTGCAGCATTCTGTGGCACGTTATTAACTGTCATACATTTTTTCTGTGAATGCAAGTTAGTGCTAATTTGACCACCAGAGGGCATCTTTGAGAAGCATTCCAAATTGGCATTACCAGAGAATTTAAAACCTTTTTTGTAATAACATAGCATATGGGATTTATTTTAAGAAATGTGGCTTAATTAAGCCAGTACATGTCCAGGCCCATCTAAAGTTTGCTAGAGAGCATTTGGATGATCCAGAAGAAGATTGGGAGAATGTCATATGGTCAGATGAAACCAAAATATAACTTTTTGATAAAAACTCAACTCGTCATGTTTGGAGGACAAAGAATGCTGAGTTGCATCCAAAGAACACCATACCTACTGTGAAGCATGGGGGTGGAAACATCATGCTTTGGGGCTGTTTTTCTGCAAAGGGACCAGGGCGACTGATCCGTGTAAAGGAAAAAATGAATGGGGCCATGTATCGTGAGATTTTGAGTGAAAACCTCCTTCCATCAGCAAGGGCATTGATGATGAAACATGGCTGGGTCTTTCAGCATGACAATGATCCCAAACACACCGCCCGGGCAACGAAGGAGTGGCTTCGTAAGAAGCATTTCAAGGTCCTGGAGTGGCCTAGCCAGTCTCTAGATCTCAACCCCATAGAAAATCTTTGGAGGGAGTTGAAAGTCCGTATTGCCCAGCAACAGCCCCAAAACATCACTGCTCTAGAGGAGATCTGGAAGAATGGGCCAAAATACCAGCAACAGTGTGTGAAAACCTTGTGTAGACTTACAGAAAACATTTGACCTCTGTCATTGCCAACAAAGGGTATGTAACAAAGTATTGAGATAAACTTTTGTTATTGACCAAATACTTATTTTCCACCATAATTTGCAAATAAATTCATTAAAAATTATTACAATGTGATTTTCTGGAATTGTTTTCTCTCATTTTGTCTGTCATAGTTGAAGTGTACCTATGATGAAAATTACAGGCCTCTCTCATCTTTTTAAGTGGGAGAACTTGCACAATTGGTGGCTGACTAAATACTTTTTTGCCCCACGGTATTTCTCAACTGTGCTGTGATGCTTCAGAAAATAATTGAACCTTCCTAATTTCATAGATTCTACAGATTGTAAATTAAAAATAATCATTTTGCTAAAATAATTATTATATTATTGATTGATTGACTATGGCTTTTCAAATCACCCAGTATTGCTATCTGTAGCATTAGTTCTAGGCAAATGTTGCAATTCTTCAGCCATTCCTGGACCTGTGACCAAAAACGAGCTACATATGGACAAAACGAAAATAAATGATCTAATGACTGCCTCCTCACAGCAGAATCTGCAGAGCTGGGAAGATTGTATCCCCCATATATATAACATTCTATTAGTTGCAAGAATTTTGTACAGTAATTTTTTTTGAAAAATGTAAAGTTTTGAATCCGGCGTTGTTTTGCGTATCAATTGATAAACCATGTGCCATAAAATGGGTACAACGAAAATCTCTTCCCAACTATTTTGCAATATGGCACAGCTGTCAGTTTTTTGGCCCTTCAATGAAATTGGTATATGTTTTTATTTATCACACTTTTCTTTAACCATTTATGTTCTTTAATACATGGCCGACATACAAGTTCCTTACTTTTTTCCCCTTCTACTTGCCTCTTCCATTTTTGTGGTAATGCTGCAATTAATTGGTTGTAATTTTTGGGTAGAGCAGACATGTCCATATGTCTGTGTTAGCTGCATGTGTGACATAACTCCACCAGTCCTATTTATGATATCATTCACTAAAATTATACCTTTTTTAAACATTTCTTCGATAAATACAGTTTCTTTTGATCAATTAGTATATTTGAATTTAACCACAATATTTGTTGTACTATTTGTTCCGTCCTTTCAGGTGGATTAAACTGCAATTGCAACAAACTTTCTAAGGCTTGTTTAAAAAATAAAGATATTTTTGAGATGATTTCCTTTTCAAACAACCGAAAGTGAGCTGGTGTAATCTGAATAAAGGGGAAAAGGCCCTTCCTGAATATAGGATGAGACATTCGTACCACTTGACTAGAGAACCAGTTTGGATTTAAGTATAACTTTTGTATGACTGATGCCTTTAGTGAGAGGTCTAATGCTTTAATATTTAATCATTTCTGCCCACCAAATTTATATTTGTTATATAAATAAGCCCTTTTCAGTTTATCTGGCTTACCGTTCCAAATAAAATTGAATATTATTTGTTCATATAATTTAAAAAGCAGGTCACTCGGTGTAGGCAAAACCATAAGCAAATAGGTAAACTGTGATATGACTAAGGAGTTAAATCAGGGTGATTTTTCCACAAATAAGACAGGTATTTTCCTTTCCATGGTGGCAAGATCTTATCTATTTTTGCTAACTTTCTATAAAAATGTATTGGAGTGAGATTTCTTTCTTTTGTGATTTGTATACCAAGTATGTCCACATCTCCATCAGACCATTTAATTGGTAAACTACATGGTAATGTAAAATGTGTTTTTTAGTGATCCAATACGTAATATGGTACATTTATCATAATTTGGTTTGAATCCAGAGAGGATAGCAAAAGTATCTAGATCCTCTAAGAGGCAATGCAGACTCCAATTGTGGTTTTAAAAGAAAACATGAATCATCAGCGTACAATAACACCTTAGTTTTTAAGCCACTGAATTCTAATCCCTTAAAATGATTGTTTGATCTAATCTTTGCAGCTAATATTTCGATTGCAATAATAAATAGATATGCCGATAGTGGACAACCTTGTTTTACTCCTCTATATAGTTTAAAACTTTCTGAGATGTAGCCATTATTTATTATTTTACACCTAGGGTTACTATACATAACCTTAACCCATTTTATAAGAGATTCCCCAAAATTTAAATATTCTAGGCATTTATATATAAACTCCAGTCGTACTTTATCAAAAGCCTTTTCAAAATCAGCTATGAAAACCAGGGCTGGTGTCCCCAATATTTCATAGTATTGTAATGTTTCCAGTACTTGTCTTATATTATCTCCAATGTATCGTCAATGTAAAAACCTGTCTGATTAGGATGAATAATATCTGACAATACTTTTTAAAATTCTATGTGCCAAGCATTTTGCTGGGTTTTTGCATCACAACACTGAAGTGTAAGAGGTCTCCAATTTTTTTAAATGGACTGGATCTTTATATATACCACTTGGGTCCTGTTTCAGTAATAATGATATCAGACCTTCTTGTTGCGTGTCTGATAATCTACCATTTATATAGGAGTGGTTAAAACAAGCCAATAATGGTCCTTTGAGTATACCCCAAAAAGTTTTGTATACTTCCACTGGTATGCCATCCAGCCCTGGAGTTTTCCCATCCTTAAAGGCCCCAATTGCCTCAAGCAGTTCCTCCTCAGTAATTTGGCCTTCACATGAGTCTTTCTGTACAGATATTAATTTTATATTATTATTAGGTGAAAAATCCATACAATTAGTTTCAGTTAGTGGAGATGGAGGAGCCTGGAATGAAAACACATTCTTAAAGTACTTTACTTCCTCTTTCAAAATATAATTTGGTGAATCATGCGTGACTCCATTATTTGTAACAAGTTTGAATACATTTATTTTGGTAGCATTTCTATATTGAAGATTAAAAAGGAATTTGGTGCATTTTTCCCCATATTCCATCCAGTTCGCTTTATTATTATAATATATTACACTGGATCTTTCTTGAATAAGTTCCTCCATTTCTTTTTGTTTTTCCTCTAACTTATTCTGTGCCTCTATAGTACCGTTTTTATTGCTATCTAACTGTACTGTTTGTCCTTCAATTGGGGGCCTCCCGGGTGGCGCATAGGTTAAGGGCGCTGAACTGCAGCGCCAGCTGTGCCACCAGAGACTCTGGGTTCGCACGCAGGCTCTGTCGTAACCGGCCACGACCGGGAGGTCCGTGGGGCAAAGCACAATTGGCCTAGCGTCGTCCAGGTTAGGGAGGGCTTGGCCGGTAGGGATATCCTTTTCTCATCGCACACCAGCGACTCCTGTGGCGGGCCGGGCGCAGTGCACGCTAACCAAGGTTTCCAGCTGCACGGTGTTTCCTCCGACACCTTGGTGTGGCTGGCTTCCGGGTTGGATGCGCGCTGTGTTAAGAAGCAGTGCGGCTTGGTTGGGTTGTGTATCGGAGGACGCATGACTCTCAACCTTCGTCTCTCCCGAGACCGTACGGGAGTTGTAGCGATGAGACAAGATAGTAGCTTATAACAATTGGATACCAAGAATTTGGGGAGAAAAAGGGGTCAAATTAAAAAAAAACATACATATTTTTTTGTCATTGGAACCAGTCGATATGATTGGTCATATAAAAACCTTGGGACCTAAATGCATACTGAGTGCTCTAACTCCCCCATGTGGTGGTCTGAAGAAATTAAGCTGTAACGCTGGGTACCTCTAAGTCCCGCGGCGTAAGCACGCAACTTTTAAAGGAGGAACCACTAAGATAAAAAGCTTCAGACCCCCCATTAGGTTTCTGTCTGGTGAGTGTGCTGCAGGGCGAAAGTAAGCTATATTGTATCTCCCACCAGAGTATGTGAGCGGAGTTGAGCATGTGAGCGGAGTCCTTTCTAACCGCTCCGCTAAAAAACGCTTCTCAAAAACTGCCACTCCAAATTCGCTCCATTAATTAAAATCACAGTTTAACATCCATCTATTGTTGTGACTACATGGACCTACCATTTGGTTTGAAAATTGAATACAAAACCAAATTATTTTAATGAAAAGTATTTTAATAAACAGGAAAGGAAAGGATGACTGTAAGAAGAGCTTATCAATTCAAATAGGCTACATGTCGTATTAAACAGCATATAAACACGAAATAGGTCAGGAGTCCGACAGGTAGACAACAATGTATTATTTAGGCTATATTATTTCAAGGATGTAGCCGACTAATGACACACTAGGCTGGCAGTGGCATTAAGCGCTCAGCACTTAAAAAACATTTTTGTTGCATTAAATCAATTTACTCTATAAATTACACATAGGCTGTGACTTACTTAGAATTAAATACAAATTAGGTAGCCTAGTGGTTAGAGCATTGGGTCAGTAACCGAAAGGTTGCTGGATCAAATATCCCAGAGCTGACAAGGTAAAAATCTGTTGTTCTGCCCCTGAACAAGGCAGTTAACCCACTGTTCCCCAGTAGGCCGTCATTGTAACGAAGAATTTGTTCTTAACTGAATTGCCTTGTAGGCCAGTAACTAGGCTAGTCAGCTTGCGTCACCCTCTGAGTGATGCTAAACATCCCTGGGCAGGGATGTATTGTTTTCTCTTTCTTTTTTCTGTAGGTAAGCCTAAAGGATTGTAGGTTAAATAACACTATCAAAACAGAAAGCTCCTTGGAAGATGTAATATGCCAGGCCTATTGGGCCAAAATCAATGATTGTATAGATAGAACGGAAATTAATGAAACTTTTAAGAGATCTAATTTTGAGTTTATAAACACTTTGCTACAATGACACACTTAGCTAGCTATCCACCTCGTTCCTTTCTGTTAGCATGTCCACTTAGTAAGTACGCCATCATGCTTTATGAAAATAGTTACCATACAGTAGCTAAAGCAAGGGGCTACAGCAGCAGACAAGTAGACAAAAAATGCATGCTGGGAGAGTGACACGTGGGAGTGAGTTACCTGGGGTAGTTGTATCCGGGATGTGCTTGTGGTTGAGCAGCAGGTTTGGTTGCGATGACAGGTGTTGTCTGAGGGGCCTTGCCTGCGTCTAAGCTTCGCCGGTCAAAGTAGGCCAGCTGTTTCCTATAGTACTCCTCGTCTTCATCTGGATTATAGTGGTTAGAGCGCACTATGTCATCATCGGACACCTCCCGGGGCTTCTGAGGCTCAGGGACTCTGAAGAGAGAGATAAAGAGAGATAGAGATAAAGAAGGGGTGAGAATTAAAATAACAAACCACACAAAGAAATTCCTCTAAAGTATATTGTGGTGTGTTTGTCTCTAAATCTCTAAATCACTACAATTGACCATATAACAAATCAGACAGAACTACAATGAAAACATCAGCGCTTCAATGATAAACATGTGTACGGGACAGCCTCTGCAACATGCGTATATAGTACACTGCTCACAAAAAATAAAGGGAACACTAAAATAACACATCCTAGATCTGAATGAATTAAATATTCTTATTAAATACTTTTTTCTTTACATAGTTGAATGTGCTGACAACAAAATCACACAAAAATTATCAATGGAAATCAAATTTATCAACCCATGGAGGTCTGGATTTGGAGTCACACTCAAAATTAAAGTGGAAAACCACACTACAGGCTGATCCAATGTCCTTAAAACAAGTCAAAATGAGGCTCAGTAGTGTGTGTGGCCTCCACGTGCCTGTATGACCTCCCTACAACGTCTGGGCATGCTCCTGATGAGGTGGCGGATGGTCTCCTGCGGGATCTCCTCCCAGACCTGGACTAAAGCATCCGCCAACTCCTGGACAGTCTGTGGTGCAACGTGACGTTGGTGGATGGAGCGAGAGATGATGTCCCAGATGTGCTCAATTGGATTCAGGTCTGGGGAACGGGCGGGCCAGTCCATAGCATCAATGCCTTCCTCTTGCAGGAACTGCTGACACACTCCAGCCACATGAGGTATAGCATTGTCTTGCATTAGGAGGAACCCAGGGCCAACCGCACCAGTCTCACAAGGGGCCTGAGGATCTCATCTCAGGTACCTAATGGCAGTCAGGCTACCTCTGGCGAGCACACGGAGGGCTGTGCGGCCCCCCAAAGAAATGCCACCCCGCACCATGACTGACCCACCGCCAAACCGGTCATGCTGGAGGATGTTGCAGGCAGCAGAACGTTCTCCACGGCGTCTCCAGACTCTGTCACGTCTGTCACATGTACTCAGTGTGAACCTGCTTTAATCTGTGAAGAGCACAGGGCTCCAGTGGCACATTTGCCAATCTTGGTGTTCTCTGGCAAATGCCAAACGTCCTGCACGGTGTTGGGCTGTAAACACAACCCCCACCTGTGGATGTCGGGCCCTCATACCACCCTCATGGAGTCTGCTTCTGACCGTTTGAGCACACATGCACATTTGTGGCCTGCTGGAGGTCATTTTGCAGGGCTCTGGCAGTGATCCTCCTTGCACAAAGGCGGAGGTAGCGGTCCTGCTGCTGGGTTGTTGCCCTCCTACGGCCTCCTCCACGTCTCCTGATGTACTGGCCTATCTCCTGGTAGCGCCTCCATGCTCTGGACACTATGCTGACAGACACAGCAAACCTTCTTGCCACAGCTCGCATTGATGTGCCGTCCTGGATGAGCAGCACTACCTGAGCCACTTGTGTGGGTTGTAGATTCCGTCTCATGCTTACCACTAGAGTGAAAGCACCGCCAGCATTCAAAAGTGACCAAAACATTAGCCAGGAAGCATAGGAACTGAGAAGTGGTCTGTGGTCACCACCTGCAGAACCACTCATTTGTTGGGGGTGTCTTGCTAATTGCCTATAATTTCCACCTGTTGTCTATTCCATTTGCACAACAGCATGTGAAATGTATTGTCAATCAGTGTTGCTTCCTAAGTGGACAGTTTGATTTCACAGAAGTGTGAATGACTTGGAGTTACATTGTGTTGTTTAAGTGTTCCCTTTATTTTTTTTGAGCAGTGTATATTACTGCATTGGGCAGTGTGTGCAGAGTTGGAAGGCAGTTTCTTTTAGTGTCCACCGAGGGGCGCTCCAAGACCAAGAGCAGCAACCAGTAGCACCAGTTAAAGGCAGCGGCATTGATTTACGTAGGTACAATGCTTAACTTGCAAGCCCTACCCAACAGTGCAGTATTCATATAACTAATAATAAAATACAAAAAAAACAAGAAATAAGACAGGGAGGCATATACAGGGTACATGTACAATGTGCAGGGATACTGTAGTATTTGAGGTAGATATGAACATGTAGGCAGGGATTAGGACTGGTAGCACGATAAATAATAATAATAGTAAGCAGTATGGCAGCTGCATAAGTGGTGGGTATGTGCGTAAGTGGTGGGTGTGTGCGTGTGTATGTTAATGTGAGTGTGCAAGTGTCATGTAAACAGGGGTAATAGTGATCAGTAGAAGGATGAAGGATAAATGGATGTAGTCAGTCACCTACCCATCTCCCTCCCTCACCTACCTACCTACCTACCTACCTACCTACCTACCTACCTACCTACCTACCTACCTACCTACCTACCTACCTACCTACCTACCTACCTACCTACCTACCTACCTCCACTACCTACATCACTCACCTACCTGCCTCACTTACCTACCTACCTACCTACCTACCCACCCACCCACCCACCCACCCACCTACCTAAAAAAAAAAAAAAAAAAAAAATATGCCATTTAGCAGACGCTTTTATCCAAAGCGACTTACAGTCATGTGTGCATACATTCTACGTATGGGTGGTCCCGGGAATCGAACCCACTACCCTGGCGTTACAAGCGCCATGCTCTACCAACTGAGCTACCTACCTACCTACCTCACTCCACTACCTACATCACTCACCTACCTGCCTCACTTACCTACCTACCTACCTACCCACCTACCTACCCACCTACCTACCCACCCACCCACCCACCCACCCACCTACCCACCCACCCACCCACCTACCCCACCTACCTACCCACCCACCCACCTACCTACCTACCTACCTCACCTACCCTACCTACCTACCTACCTACCTACCTACCACCTACCTACCTACCTACCTACCTACCACCCACCCACCCACTCACCTACCTACCTACCTACCTACCTACCTACCTACCTACCTACCCTAACCTACCCACCCACCCACCCTACCTACCTACCTCACCTACCCACCCTACCTCACCTACCTACCTACCTACCTACCTACCTACCTACCTACCTACCTACCTACCTACCCTACCACCACCTACCCACCCACTCACCTACCTCACCTACCTACCTACCTACCTACCTCACCTACCTACCTCACCTACCTACCCACCCTACCTCACTTACCTTACCCCACCCACCCACCTCACCACCTACCTACCCACCCACCTCACTCACCCACCCACCCACCCACCCACCCACCCACCCACCCACCCACTCACTCACTCACTCACTCACTCACTCACCTACCTCACTCACCTACCTAACCTCACTCACCTACCTAACCTCACTCACCTACCTAACCTCACTCACCTACCTAACCTCACTCACTCACCTACCTAACCTCACTCACTCACCTACCTCACCTCACTCACTCACTCACCTACCTACCTCACTCACTCACTCACTCACCTACCTACCTCACTCACTCACTCACCTACCTCACTCACTCACTCACTCACCTACCTCACTCACTCACTCACTCACTCACTCACCACCTCACTCACTCACTCACCTACCTCATTCACCTACCTACCCACCCACCACCTACCTCATTCACCTACCTACCCACCCACCTACCTACCTCATTCACCTACCTACCCACCCGCCTACCTACCTCATTCACCTACCTACCTACCTACCCGCCTACCTACCTCACTCACCCGCCTACCTCACTCACCCGCCTACCTCACTCACCCGCCTACCTCACTCACCCGCCTACCTCACTCACCCGCCTACCTCACTCACCCGCCTACCTCACTCACCCGCCTACCTCACTCACCCGCCTACCTCACCCGCCTACCTCCCCCGGGCCCCATTGTTGTAGGCCCCATTGTTGTAGGGAGGTGTTGTTGCCTACTCTTACCACCTGGGGTCAACCATCAGGAAGACCAGGATCCAGTTACAGAGGAAGGTGTTCCATCCCAGGGTCCCGAGCTTGGTGACACTCTTGGAGGGCACTATGGTGGGAGAGGGCAGTGTGGTGTGCAATTGATATTGCGTCATCTATGGATCTGTTAGGGTGGTATGCAAATCGGAGTGGGTCCAGGCTATCTGGGATGATGGAGTTCATGTGTGCAATGACCAACCTTTCAAAGCACTTAATTATTACAGATGTGAGTGCTACAGGACGGTAGTTAACGTGGCAGGATACCTTAGAGTTTTGATGAACAGGAATGATGGTAGTCAGCTTGAAACGTGGGGATTACAGACTGGGACAAGGAGAGGTTGAAAATGTCTCTGAAGACTCATGCTGCCTTACGCGTGTTGACACACTTAAAAACCTTACTCATGTCAGCCTCAGAGAGAGATCACCCAGTCCTCTGGCTCAGCGGGGGCCCTCATGCTGGGCTCTGTGTTGTTTTTGTCAAAGCATTGATAAAAGGCCTTGAGATTGCCTGGTAGAGAGACTTCATTAGGCAGATCACGGCAAGGGCTTCCTTTGTAGTCCATAATTTACTGTAGCCCCTGCCACATGACTCAGCCGGTATAATAGGATTCCACCTTGTTTAGATCTTACCCCTTTGCCTGTTCCATAGCTCTGCAGAGGTCGTAGCGGGACTTCTTGTACGCATTCGTGTCCTCGGCCATAGCCTCACGGTTCGCTGCTATAGCCCAGTGAGCAGTAGCTCTGTCCTTTAGCTTAACACGCACCTCTGTGTTAAATCAGGGCTTTAGTTTGGGGAAGCAGCAAACCTTCACTGTGGGGACGATGTCAGCGATGCATTTCCTGATTAGCAAATTCCAGTCAGTGCTAGCAAAGCAGTCCTGTAGAATCGCTTCTGCCCTGGTAGACCATTTTCTATGGAGCACATCATGGGTCTTCCTGTTTGAGCTTTTGTTTGTAAACAGGAAGCAGGAGTGGCGCGGAATTAAAATCACCGGGAACAAGTAAAGCAGCATCCGGGTGCATGGTTTCCTGCTTGTTTATAGCCTCGTACATTTAGTCTAGTGCCAGCTTGTTGTTGTTGTCCTGATGTGGAATATATACAGCAGTCACAATAACAGATGAAAAGTCTCTCGGGAGGTTAAAAGGTCAGCATTTGACCATCAGGTATTTCAAGACGTGAACAATAGGATAAAACTCCCTTCTACTGCGCTAGAGTCTGCACAACATTTGCTGCTGATGAAGAGACTTAGCTCTCCCACTCTAGATTTCCCTGAATCCGATATCCTGTCCGCCCGGTGAATGGAGAATCCATCAAGTATTTTGTCTGAAAGCCATGTTTCAGAAAAACAGAGGATATTGCAGTTACGAGAGTCCCGCTAGAGGTCATCCATCTTATTATCAAGTGGCCAATAGAATGAAGGGAACTGGTGGCTGGTTTTCCTTCGACTCGCCAGGACGGCCACTCTCCTGCCTCCTTTTCACCGGCGTTTCCTCTTGGGTAGCCCAAAGATTTGGTTGGAGGTACACAAAGAGCCCAGGGCAGATGAGTCAAACTCGTAGTTGAACCCAGAATTGAGTTAAGTAAGAGTCGGTCTGATGTTCAAAAGTATTTGTTGATCATATGTAATGATAGCGGATAGATTTAGTGCCCAAAAAGTAGATAAACATCAAAATAATGGCTAAGTTGGGTCAGAGCACACGAGACGGCAGCCATACAATACAGTACACTGTCATATATCTTCAAAAGTCATTTACCTTTCTAAGCCCTATTATCCACTTCAGAGTGGATCACCTGACAGCCCTAACAGACATATCTGTCCCTCAGAGATAAAGCAGCATCTGTTCTATGGTGTGATGTTGTGTGTGTGTGTGGTGGTGGTGGGGGGGGGCTCAGGGCTGTACTCCATTATGACTCATTACCTGAACGACTTCTCCTGGTCCAGATTGCTGAGCGAGTTGGCTTTAGGAATGCACACGCCTGGTTTGGTGGGCAGATCTGCTGACTGTGGGAGCAAGATAGAAATGCAAATAAAATTCCTGGAAAAGTAAACCTTTACGGACATCACATGGACCAATCAAATAGAATTAGAAGAGGTCAGGGTCAGGTAACCCTGTGAGCATTACCAGTGCTTAACTTGGACTGAAATAGGTTCTGGTACTCATTTTATGTTCCGCTACTGTTTGCATTTAGGTGCAGGAGCTCCACAATACTTTTGAGCTAATATTCTATAAGAGGAACAGGAGCTCAAGCAGTAGAGCATTTGAGCTCGTGCCCAAGTCAAGCACTCTGAGCATTACATACGTGCACAAGAGTGAGGTGTTTTCCAGATGCTTACCCTGAGCCCGACGGTGTCTCCTGCCTCCTTGGCACGGTCCACAGACACAGAGCGCTTGTTCTCAAACATCTTGACCCTGGACAGCACCGACTGGGCCCTTATGGCCGGGTCGTCCTCCAGCTCCACTCTGGGGGGAGGGGGAAGAGGATTGGGGGCTGTAGTGATCACCGTGTCCCCAGGTGAGGGACGGAGAGCCTCTGGTTTGGGTGCGGGCACTGGGGCATCAAAGTTCATGATGGGTTCATACTGTTGGGATGGGGGCTTGTAGCCTCGGTGCTGTGGTGTTGCCTGGTTGTAGGCAGGACCAGGTCCTGGCCGCTGGGCAGGCTCCCCCTGGTAGTATTGTTTCGGGGGCTCTGGAGAGCGTGTTGCAGGGGGATACGGGTGAGGCTCCTGGTCGTAACGTAGGGGAGCGTAGCCCCCTGGGACGGATGGAGGAGGCTCATCGTAGCGGATGGGTCCTGGTCCTGCTGGCTTGCCGTAGCGAGGTCGTCCGTTGTAGCCCAGCAGGTTCTCATCATAGCGCGGCTGAGGGGGGCTGTCTCGCTCGGGTCCATCTTCATAGGACAGCCGGGGGTCGTAGCCAGGCCCAGGGGGGTGCTGCTGCTGGTGGGGTGGTGGGCCAGAGGTCTGCTGGTTGTAAGGAGGCCACTGGTCATCGTAGTGAGGCACGTTTTTCTCCTGGTGCAGTTGAGAGTCGAAGTTACGATACTTTGGTTCGAGGTAGCCACCCCCGTCGTAGCGGTTGGGCGGGTGATCGTAATCTCTGTACGGGTGTTGGTCCTGGTACGGAGGCTGGGACTCGTAGGTCATGGGAGGCCCCATCGCCGGAGACGGCTTTACACCACCTTGGTTCACTCTGACTGGCTCCTCCAGGTAGGGATCCTTCTTGTACATCTGAGGAAATAAACAATGGAAGAAACATATGGTGAGTAATGGGACAAGAGCAACCAGTAGCACACATCCAATAAATAAATGTGCTTATAAATATAAGAATCAAGTGACAGAAGGCAACGTAGAATATTAAAATAGAAGATTAATAATGGCTGAAGGAGGAAGCAGAGAGAGGAAGCAGGGAGACCTGAAATAGAGACACTCAGAGGTAGGGGTTAAAGGTCAGGTCAAACAGAATGCAGGTCTGAATGTCAGATCAGAGCAGCCAATACACACAGGAGCTCTCAATATATACGCAACATACCATTTTGTTTAAACAGCAACCCAAAAACAAAACAAACAAAGTAGATACAAAACAAAATAAAAACTATATCTTGATAACATTACAAGCCAAATGAAAATACTGCATGTCCCCCTGCACAACGTAAACCCTACTAAAAACCATGGCATTTGAAAAGTAGCCATTGAACAAAAAAGTCATAATTTACTTGAACTTCATGGGATGTTTAAAAGCCATAAAACTCCACAGTTGGAGCGGAATGGCTACATTTCAAATTCAGGGAATAAAATGTCCAATAAAATATCCAAAATACCGATTGATGACTTGAAGAGAATGTCGCCAAATAATATATTATTTGATATTTATTTATTCCATATAATTAAAATGGCCCATTCAGTCTGCATCAACCAGTACACCACTATAATCAGTTCTACTGCTACGTTTAAACAGAAGAGAAACCAACTGAAACATGTTGTAGCCATGCAAAGAGGGTAAGCAACAGTGAGAGCCTCAGGTTCTTCGCTGCTCTTCTCTATATAGGTACCACACCAATGCAGCAATCAGTCTATATTCTCCTCCAAGAAGCCCACTGTTGTTTACGAGTGCTCAGACACACACAGTCTCTCTCTCTTTCTCTCTCTCAGACGCACACAGTGGACAGCGGGCAAGCATGCAAGAGTGAAAGGAAAGCGTGGCGGGCGGTACACAGGCAGGCAGCGACAGGCTACAGCAGACCGACAGCGGGGTCGGCCGGGCCAGGCCATGTCCAGACGATGGGTACCTGTGGTTCTGAACTGGGCGGTCCGGATTGTAGGGGTTCGGGTTCGAGCGTTGGGGCCGGGGCCAGGGGCTGAGCTAGATCAGGGGTGGGCATCCTAAGCCAGTCAGCCTCGGGGCCGGGGCCTGGGTTGGGTTTGCTCTGGGGAGCAGCGATAGTGCCAAGGCTTAAACCATGGCTCAAACCCGCTACACCATTTACAGTTTTGTTGACAGCAGGGGGCGCTGCCTCTGTCTCAGCCAGTAACACAGGCTGCTCAGGCTGCTGGGGGAGGATAGGCATGGTGGCCGGAACAGCCTCTGCTTTCTCATTCTGTGAAGTGGTTCAGAAACGTTTAATACACGGTGCTACTGCACGAGGGAGATACACCCTCACTAATGTTAACGTTACAGCGTGACACAGCCTGCTCTGTACCTCCTCCACCGACCGACTCAGTAACTCACCATCCTCGGACCAAACTCAACTGATGGCTTTAGATGCTCAATCTGCCACGTAAGAATTCGTAACAGGACAAAGTTTCTGTGGTTTATGTTGTCTGATTGAACTTTAATTCTAGATTACAGTACAATGTTTTCCTTTTCTTTTTTTCTCTTTTGCACATCAGAAGACAAACTTTTCGTGTATATCATAACGGCCGAATTGACCCAGATAAATACATTTACAGCAATACGTGGTTAACACTGACATTTCCAGCATGCACATAATACTTTCTTGTGTCACGGTATCAGTCCAAATCACAAGTGAAACAACTAGGAAGAGCACATAGGTGGGGAACGATACAGACACTTGACAGACATAAAACTTCGTCTCCTCAGTGAGAACATCGACATAAAAAAAAACAGGCACACTAACGCAGGTCGTGAACACTGATTATAACAGTCACACTCACAGGTCGTGAACACTGATTATAACAGTCACACTAACACAGGTCGTGAACACTGATTATAACAGTCACACTAACGCAGGTCGTGAACACTGATTATAACAGTCACACTAACGCAGGTCGTGAACACTGATTATAACAGTCACACTAACACAGGTCGTGAACACTGATTATAACAGTCACAGGTCGTGAACACTGATTATAACAGTCACACTAACACAGGTCGTGAACACTGATTATAACAGTCACACTAACGCAGGTCGTGAACACTGATTATAACAGTCACACTAACGCAGGTCGTGAACACTGATTATAACAGTCACACTAACGCAGGTCGTGAACACTGATTATAACAGTCACACTAACACAGGTCGTGAACACTGATTATAACAGTCACACTAACACAGGTCGTGAACACTGATTATAACAGTCACACTAACACAGGTCGTGAACACTGATTATAACAGTCACACTAACGCAGGTCGTGAACACTGATTATAACAGTCACACTAACGCAGGTCGTGAACACTGATTATAACAGTCACACTAACGCAGGTCGTGAACACTGATTATAACAGTCACACTAACGCAGGTCGTGAACACTGATTATAACAGTCACACTAACGCAGGTCGTGAACACTGATTATAACAGTCACACTAACGCAGGTCGTGAACACTGATTATAACCGTCACACTGATTATAACAGTCACACTGATTATAACAGTCACACTAACGCAGGTCGTGAACACTGATTATAACCGTCATACTGATTATAACAGTCACACTGATTATAACAGTCACACTAACGCAGGTCGTGAACACTGATTATAACCGTCACACTAACGCAGGTCGTGAACACTGATTATAACCGTCACACTAACGCAGGTCGTGAACACTGATTATAACAGTCACACCAACGCAGGTCGTGAACACTGATTATAACAGTCACACTAACGCAGGTCGTGAACACTGATTATAACCGTCACACTGATTATAACAGTCACACTGATTATAACAGTCACACTGATTATAACAGTCACACTGACGCAGGTCGTGAACACTGATTATAACAGTCACACTAACGCAGGTCGTGAACACTGATTATAACCGTCACACTAACACAGGTCGTGAACACTGATAACAGTCACACTAACACAGGTCGTGAACACTGATTATAACAGTCACACTAACGCAGGTCGTGAACACTGATTATAACAGTCACACTAACGCAGGTCGTGAACACTGATTATAACAGTCACACTAACACAGGTCGTGAACACTGATTATAACAGTCACACTGACGCAGGTCGTGAACACTGATTATAACAGTCACACTAACGCAGGTCGTGAACACTGATTATAACAGTCACACTAACACAGGTCGTGAACACTGATTATAAGTCACACTGACGCAGGTCGTGAACACTGATTATAACAGTCACACTAACACAGGTCGTGAACACTGATTATAACAGTCACACTGATTATAACAGTCACACTAACGCAGGTCGTGAACACTGATTATAACAGGCACACTAACACAGGTCGTGAACACTGATTATAACAGTCACACTAACGCAGGTCGTGAACACTGATTATAACAGTCACACTAACGCAGGTCGTGAACACTGATTATAACAGTCACACTAACACAGGTCGTGAACACTGATTATAACCGTCACACTAACACAGGTCGTGAACACTGATTATAACAGTCACTAACACAGGTTGTGAACACTGATTATAACAGTCACACTGATTATAACAGTCACACTGATTATAACAGTCACACTAACACAGGTCGTGAACACTGATTATAACAGTCACACTAACGCAGGTCGTGAACACTGATTATAACAGTCACACTAACACAGGTCGTGAACACTGATTATAACCGTCACACTAACACAGGTCGTGAACACTGATTATAACAGTCACACTAACACAGGTCGTGAACACTGATTATAACAGTCACACTAACACAGGTCGTGAACACTGATTATAACAGTCACACTAACACAGGTCGTGAACACTGATTATAACAGTCACACTGATTATAACAGTCACACTGATTATAACAGTCATACTGATTATAACAGTCACACTAACACAGGTTGTGAACACTGATTATTACAGTCACACTAACACAGTTCATGAACACTGATTATAACAGTCACACTAACACAGGTCGTGAACACTGATTATAACAGGCATACTAACACAGGTCGTGAACACTGATTATAACAGTCACACTAACGCAGGTCGTGAACACTGATTATAACAGTCACACTAACGCATGTCGTGAACACTGATTATAACAGTCACACTAACGCAGGTCGTGAATACTGATTATAACAGTCACACTATTACAGGTCGTGAACACTGATTATAACCGTCACACTAACGCAGGTCGTGAACACTGATTATAACAGTCACACTAACGCAGGTCGTGAACACTGATTATAACAGTCACACTAACGCAGGTCGTGAACACTGATTATAACAGTCACACTAACACAGGTCGTGAACACTGATTATAACAGTCACACTAACGCAGGTCGTGAACACTGATTATAACAGTCACACTAACACAGGTCGTGAACACTGATTATAACCGTCACACTAACACAGGTCGTGAACACTGATTATAACAGTCACTAACACAGGTCGTGAACACTGATTATAACAGTCACACTGATTATAACAGTCACACTGATTATAACAGTCACACTAACACAGGTCGTGAACACTGATTATAACAGTCACACTAACGCAGGTCGTGAACACTGATTATAACAGTCACACTAACACAGGTCGTGAACACTGATTATAACAGTCACACTAACACAGGTCGTGAACACTGATTATAACAGTCACACTAACACAGGTCGTGAACACTGATTATAACAGTCACACTGATTATAACAGTCACACTGATTATAACAGTCATACTGATTATAACAGTCACACTAACACAGGTCGTGAACACTGATTATAACAGTCACACTAACACAGGTCGTGAACACTGATTATAACAGTCACACTAACGCAGGTCGTGAACACTGATTATAACAGTCACACTAACGCAGGTCGTGAACACTGATTATAACAGTCACACTAACGCAGGTCGTGAACACTGATTATAACAGTCACACTAACACAGGTCGTGAAGACTGATTATAACAGTCACACTAACACAGGTCATGAACACTGATTATAACAGTCACACTAACACAGGTCGTGAACACTGATTATAACAGTCACACTAACACAGGTCATGAACACTGATTATAACAGTCACACTAACACAGGTCATGAACACTGATTATAACAGTCACACTAACACAGGTCGTGAACACTGATTATAACAGTCACACTAACACAGGTCGTGAACACTGATTATAACCGTCACACTAACACAGGTCGTGAACACTGATTATAACAGTCACTAACACAGGTCGTGAACACTGATTATAACAGTCACACTGATTATAACAGTCACACTGATTATAACAGTCACACTAACACAGGTCGTGAACACTGATTATAACAGTCACACTAACGCAGGTCGTGAACACTGATTATAACAGTCACACTAACACAGGTCGTGAACACTGATTATAACAGTCACACTAACACAGGTCGTGAACACTGATTATAACAGTCACACTAACACAGGTCGTGAACACTGATTATAACAGTCACACTGATTATAACAGTCACACTGATTATAACAGTCATACTGATTATAACAGTCACACTAACACAGGTCGTGAACACTGATTATAACAGTCACACTAACACAGGTCGTGAACACTGATTATAACAGTCACACTAACGCAGGTCGTGAACACTGATTATAACAGTCACACTGATTATAACAGTCACACTGATTATAACAGTCATACTGATTATAACAGTCACACTAACACAGGTCGTGAACACTGATTATAACAGTCACACTAACACAGGTCGTGAACACTGATTATAACAGTCACACTAACGCAGGTCGTGAACACTGATTATAACAGTCACACTAACGCAGGTCGTGAACACTGATTATAACAGTCACACTAACGCAGGTCGTGAACACTGATTATAACAGTCACACTATTACAGGTCATGAAGACTGATTATAACAGTCACACTAACACAGGTCGTGAAGACTGATTATAACAGTCACACTAACACAGGAACACTGATTATAACAGTCACACTAAACACTGATTATAACAGTCACATAACAGTCGTGAACACTGATTATAACAGTCACACTAACACAGGTCGTGAACACTGATTATAACAGTCACACTAACACAGGTCGTGAAGACTGATTATAACAGTCACACTAACACAGGTCATGAACACTGATTATAACAGTCACACTAACACAGGTCGTGAACACTGATTATAACAGTCACACTAACACAGGTCATGAACACTGATTATAACAGTCACACTAACACAAGTCATGAACACTGATTATAACAGTCACACTAACACAGGTCGTGAACACTGATTATAACAGTCAAGCTTATTCTTGCTTTTTTCTCTTTTTTTTCTTCAAAAATAAAAAAAACACACAAACAACAATAGTGAATAAATACTTAAGTGGATACAAATTTTCTTTCCATCTTTTTTGTTTTTCTTTGTTTTGTGTTAGTAGATAATACTGTTTTAAAACACTGGTTCAATAGCGGCGCCAGAACACCCTCCTCACGCACACCACGGATTCGAGACAACAGGGCAGATGAACGGCTCTCATAAACGGTACCTGCTGGGCCACTGGTGCCTTGAACCCGGCTGGGTCGATCCGGTTCAGGGGGTCGGGCTGCACTGTGTGCTGGTACCCGCCGTACCTCAGGGGCTCCTGGATGACTGGCGGATCCTCTCGGACGGGCTCCGACGAGCGGGTGATGGCGGGCTCAGTGGGTAGGCCCACCTCGTCGTTCAGCGTCTCGTCTAGTTCCTGGTCGGTGTAGGCCCCGCCCTCTGTGTCCGTGTCCTCGTAGTCGGAGGTGTGGCGGCTGTCCGTGCTGTACATGGAGTACTCACTGCCCGGAGCCGACAGGTACGACAGACGGTCATCATGCAGATCCAGGTCATCATCTGGAGCACCGTCCGCCTGGGGAGACACGACAGGAGGACAGCAGGGGAGAGAGGGAGGGAGAGGGACAGGGAGAAGGGACAGGGAGAAGAGACAAGAAGAGGGACAGGGAGAGGGACAGGGGGAGAGACAGGGAGAGGGACAGGGAGAGGGACAGGGAGAGAGACAGGGAGAGAGACAGGGAGAGACAGGGAGAGAGACAGGGAGAGGGACAGGGAGAGAGACAGGGAGAGGGACAGGGAGAGGGACAGGGAGAGGGACAGGGAGAGAGACAGGGAGAGGGACAGGGAGAGAGACAGGGAGAGAGACAGGGAGAGAGACAGGGAGAGAGACAGGGAGAGAGACAGGGAGAGAGACAGGGGGAGGGACAGGGGGAGGGACAGGGGGAGGGACAGGGAGAGGGACAGGGAGAGGGACAGGGGGAGGGACAGGGACAGGGAGAGGGAGAGGGACAGGGAGAGGGACAGGGAGAGGGACAGGGAGAGGGACAGGGAGAGGGACAGGGAGAGGGAGGGAGAGGGACAGGGAGAGGGACAGGGAGAGGGACAGGGAGAGGGACAGGGAGAGGGACAGGGAGAGGGACAGGGGGAGGGACAGGGGGAGGGACAGGGGGAGGGACAGGGGGAGGGACAGGGGGAGGGACAGGGAGAGGAACAGGGAGAGGAACAGGGAGAGGAACAGGGGGAAGGGAGATAAAGAAAGAGCAGATGCAGAAACATTACAGTGAGGAAAGACAGAGAAATGAATGGCAAAGAAAAACATATTCATGTACAAAATATATTGTCTTACATAAATTTGAATACAACATTTTCATGAAAATGAAATGTATTGGTAAGTGTTTGATGTGGTTAGTCTCGGCGCTGAGTATCTTACCTTTCCCTCTGAAACCCACACCAGCTGGTTCTGCTGCTGTTGAATGGTCTCCTTCAGGGCACCGTACCACCCGTCATTCATATTATTCATGTTAATGGTGGCTTGGGAAGGATAGAGCGAAGAGAAGGAGCAGAGACAAAGCACCACTCAAATGAACACAGTCAGCCGATAACACAATTCTCATAATCACTGTGAAAATCTGTTCTCACAGCCTCATGAAAAACCATTACGATTAACACATCAGAGTCCAGTTTCCCGATAGCAATGGAACGTTGACAACACCACGCAGAGAGAATGGTCACTTATCGTGCCGTTGGAGCATGTGTCGATACTGATAGGATCAAAAGAAAGGAAGCGCTGATCTAGGATCAGCTCTCTCCATTAAAATCTTACCGTAACATTCTAATTATGTCAAAATACTGACGACGGATTAGCTTCTCGACTAGAGAGATATTTTTGAGATATATTGAGACAAATTACAGACAGTACCCTACAAGTAACACAACAGAACTCAATTGATTGAACATGAAATGTATTTCAATATGACTGAAATAGGCCTATAGCCTATTGTTTATATTTTAATGCAGTCATCTTGATTTTCATTTGAACCACCTTTTTATATGTCACTTGTTTGTATCAATTGCAAAGACATTGGCAACTTTTGTATTTGTCGTCAACTTTGTTCTGAAGTTCTCGGTGGGACAGAGAGACGGATGAACCATGTGATTCCATGTTTATTGAAAATCTTCTGTGTATAAAGTGATGCGGGGGGGGCCAAAAAAGATTTACGCACTTAGCTGTTCTACGAGTGGTCTGTGGCAGGTGTTAGATTACGAGTGTTTTCAAGTGCAACGTTAACGATGGTTTGGGGGAAAACAACTCGGAGATTTAACGATGCTCCTACGAAGGTTCTAACGATGAACTTAACCTTAAGATGCTTTTGGGAGACCGGGCCCTGAACTAGTAAGTAATTGATATGTCTAACTAGCATTGATTCAGATATTGAGGATTCATTATTGTTCTACATGAGGGGAAAAGCTTATTTCCAGTATCACCCCAGAGTTCTTGCGGTGTGTAAGCACAGGTTGTTGCGGTGTGTAAGCACAGGTTGTTGCGGTGTGTAAGCACAGGTTGTTGCGGTGTGTAAGCACCGGTTGTTGCGGTGTGTAAGCACAGGTTGTTGCGGTGTGTAAGCACAGGTTGTTGCAGTGTGTAAGCACCGGTTGTTCCGGTGTGTAAGCACCGGTTGTTGCGGTGTGTAAGCACAGGTTGTTGCGGTGTGTAAGCACAGGTTGTTGCGGTGTGTAAGCATTATATTACCACTGTTGTATCTATGAGCTGTCATGAGTCAACAACACTCATGTCTATAGCGCTGCCTGGCAGATGTCAATCTTTTTGACCTTGAACAAATACCACAGGTAACACTTCTCTGTTGTTCTCTCTCTCTCTCTAGGCTTGTTCTTAAAATACCAGGCAGTGCTTCATCTACAGACCCATGTGGAATAAGGGAGTAACTCAACATGGATGGGAAAGGAGAGGCTGTCTGTGCTCTCTGCTCTCCTGGGGTCTCTCTCTTTATTGCCAGCAGACGCTAAAAAAAATGAAGAGATGTCTCCCATTTCATACGGGGCAGGGCTGTGCAAGGAATGGGTAATGACGGCTGGGGTCCTGTGGGAGGTTAGCTCGGAGCCCTGAGCAGTCCCCTCCACATTCTGAAATTGCACTTTTGTCCGCACCAGATTTATCATTGGAATGCGGTACAAAACGAGGTAACGGTGTGCTTTAGGACCATGCCGACGCCTCCGAGCGGTCGGGTAGGTTGTTTGGAGTATTAATTCGACTGGATTAAAACCAAAGTCGCGCCCCTGGTCCACACTACAGTACAGCACGCAGCCCTAGCCTCTTTCACTCCTGACAACTCCATCTCTCCCTACCTCCCACTCACGAATTCTCTCTTCCCCTCCCTCTCATAGAAACTCACTGGTGAAGAGGTGGTGGTTGTTCTTCCTCAGTTTGAGGGCTCTCTCGTAGAGTTTCCTGGCTGACTTCCTGGACTCGGGGCACAGCCTGGTTCTCATGGTCTTGACGCCCTGCTTGCTGTCTGGGTTGAGGAACACCACGATGGGGTACCACTGGGCGTAGTTCAGACGGTCCACAGCGTTGGGTGTGATGTCCAGAACAGCATGCCGGTCCTAAGGACACCCCCCCATAAATAAACAATGAATATCTGATCTATAAACAAACACTAAAAGGTTTGCTCAGACTGCTGTTTTAGACTATATTTTTCATATAAAAACATTCATAATTCAATGAACACCAGAGAGCAGTAGTGAGCCACGGATGAGTCTACCTATAGATGTGTGTGTGTGTGTACTATATGTGCTTTAAGAGGGGATCTGCCTTTGAGTGTGTGTGTGTGTGTGTGTGTGTGTGTGTGTGTGTGTGTGTGTGTGTGTGTGTGTGTGTGTGTGTGTGTGTGTGTGTGTGTGTGTGTGTGTGTGTGTGTGTGTGTGTGTGTGTGTGTGTGTGTGTGTGTGTGTGTGTGTGTGTGTGTGTGTGTATTAAGTAGTCTCACTCACCCGGTCAATGATCTGTTTAATGGTGTGGAGGCGAATGATCCCGGAGCCTCGCTGGTCTTTTCCTGCGTCTTTGGGCTCACTCTCTGCAGAGGGGGAGAAGGGACAGTGTTACGGTGTCATATTACTGCAGAGCTCACTATGCATCTCAGCTCATTACCTTCACCCTAATGCATGCAATATGTCTTAAGCACATTTCAAAACATAAAATAGGAGGTTGTGTCATTATGAATGTGCGCGTGCAACTACAGACATTACAGTACAGTATAATCCGTAATGCAGGAAATGTGTTACATGTGTGAAAAGCATTGAAGTGGGATAATGCACATACAAGAAGATAGAGAATCTTTTCAAATAGATTCATGATTCAAATTTAACAATGGATATAAAAGTCAGGGGAGTTAAGCAGGAATGTTCTAAAAAGGTTAATTATTTAAACATGGCTAGCCTGGCCTTATCGGTCTATCTGCCAACATAAGGTAATGACCCTTCGAGAGGCCAGCTGACCTGGGTGCAGTTTCACTACTCAGAACTCAACACTTATCACAGGATCTGGCGCAGAAATGGCCTCTTATCTTTCACCACTCAACTCTACAAAAGCAGCATTCTAAATTGCAGAGTGCTAACATCACTAGCCCTTACAATTCCAGTCATAAACACACCAATGTCATAAGGCATCGTCTCCAATCAAATGTAAAAGTTGAAATTTTAAGTACAGATTATGGTGTAGTCCACACACAGACATTAGGGGCTTGGGAATTAATAATGAAGACTAGTACTGTTATGTATGCAGCTTATTATCTATAGGATTTTGACTGTGCCATGGGTACATGCTCTATAACAAGCTATATTCAGTCATTCCACAACCTCCCTACAGGCTGAAACAGGCCACACATGACCAACTACAGAAAACACATCTACGGTACAGAGGGTAGGCTACCACCTAGCTAACGAGCATCAATTAGCACTGATACAAACAAGTTGATGCACTTCATGACATACTTTCCACTCCTTCATGTTGCTGTGTTTCTGAAAAGAAAATACAAGGTTTACAGAGATATAGGTTACGCAAAATACGTCCAGGGCTGGAATCACTTTACATGTGGATTTTGGAGTAGTGCACTTAGGAAAATTGAAATTCAATACTGTCGAGGGTGTTAGAATTAACACTACATGCTAAAGATGCTAGCTACTCCCTCAAGTGGACCTGGAGTAGGCAGATGAGGGCGCCCGCTGGGCTCTAACACAGAGCTGCTCTAAGCACTGTGTTACTCCAGCTGTGTGTGTGTGTGTGTGAGACACGGCTGAGACAGACAGTGAAATGGCTACTAATGGCTAGCTAAAGGCTACTCACTGGCCAGCTCAAACAGGTCAGGCTCCTCTCTGGCCAGCTTCTCTCGTGCCACGTCTGCGATGGACCCAAAGATCACCACAGGCCTTAGGAACCCAGCTGGATAACAGAAGACACAAAACACCATATTTGACAGTATCAACCCCTCTCAAGGCCGAATTTGTAGGCAACAAACACACGGCTGTATTCCCATTTCTACGCTTTTAGATTGAAGCAATGTACTGGGAAAGCATTCTCAGTGGTAAGCTAGTTTAGGTATTGTGATGTTTCCATGGACTCTGTTCTGGATATCACCTACCCTCTCTCAGCACCACCCTCTCATAGGCAGGGAACTTGGTCTGGACCGGCTGGGCAGACAGGTCCTCTCTGCTCTTCCTCAGGTTCCTCTTGGAGGTCCGCAGACCACGGAACCTCCAGAAGTCAGCCCTGTCACCCCCTGGCGTTTTGGGGAGGGTATACTGCACACTGGACAACTGCTCTGCCCTGTGGGAGGGGGAACAGAGTGGGGTCAGGCAACAGGCAATGGATTCAATGATTGGATTTCAATGGAAACTGCAAACATGTCCTCAGTTTATTTTTAATTTGTGCAGTTAATGACTCATTTACAGCCCTGTTATTCTACACAACTTACCTCGATTCTTATTTATTCATTTTCTCCCCAATTTCGTAGTATCCAATAGCTAGTTACAGTCTTGTCCCATCGCTGCAACTCCCGTACGGACTCGGGAGAGGCGAAGGTCGAGAGTCATGCGTCCTCCGAAACACAACCCCCACCAACAACACTGCTTCTTGACACCCTGCCCGCTTAACCTGGAAGCCAGCCACACCAATGTGTCGGAGGAAACACCGGACACCTGGCGACCGTGTCAGCGTGCACGGCGCCCGGCCCGACACAGGTGTCGATAGAGCGCAATGGGACAAGCACATCCCGGCCGGCCAAAACCCTCCCCTAACCCGGACGACGCTGGGCCAATTGTGCGCCGCTCCGTGGGTCTCCTGGTCGCGGCCGGGTGGACTCAAACCAGGATCTCTAGCAGCACAGCTAGTACTGCGATGCAGTGCCTTAGACTACTGCACCACTCGTTAGGCCACCTCTATTCTATTCTGAAATACTTCTATACATTTACATAACCTAGAATTCAGTAAACATTTGACTGAAGAGGACACAGGCATGGCCAGGGACACAACGTGGCTGAGTAGCCCGCTTTGAGGACAATACAGTGCCACTGACACAGTCTGCAACGGAAACATGCGGTCTCTCCTTCACTGCAGCCGAGGTGAGTAAGACATTTAAACGTGTTAACCCTCGCAAGGCTGCAGGCCCAGACGGCATCCCCAGCCGCGCCCTCAGAGCATGCGCAGACCAGCTGGCCGGTGTGTTTACGGACATATTCAATCAATCCCTATACCAGTCTGCTGTTCCCACATGCTTCAAGAGGGCCACCATTGTTCCTGTTCCCAAGAAAGCTAAGGTAACTGAGCTAAACGACTACCGCCCCGTAGCACTCACTTCCGTCATCATGAAGTGCTTTGAGAGACTAGTCAAGGACCATATCACCTCCACCCTACCTGACACCCTAGACCCACTCCAATTTGCTTACCGCCCAAATAGGTCCACAGACGATGCAATCTCAACCACACTGCCCTAACCCACCTGGACAAGAGGAATACCTATGTGAGAATGCTGTTCATCGACTACAGCTCGGCATTCAACACCATAGTACCCTCCAAGCTCGTCATCAAGCTCGAGACCCTGGGTCTCGACCCCGCCCTGTGCAACTGGGTACTGGACTTCCTGACGGGCCGCCCCCAGGTGGTGAGGGTAGGCAACAACATCTCCTCCCCGCTGATCCTCAACACGGGGCCCCACAAGGGTGCGTTCTGAGCCCTCTCCTGTACTCCCTGTTCACCCACGACTGCGTGGCCACGCACGCCTCCAACTCAATCATCAAGTTTGCGGACGACACAACAGTGGTAGGCTTGATTACCAACAACGACGAGACGGCCTACAGGGAGGAGGTGAGGGCCCTCGGAGTGTGGTGTCAGGAAAATAACCTCACACTCAACGTCAACAAAACTAAGGAGATGATTGTGAACTTCAGGAAACAGCAGAGGGAACACCCCCCTATCCACATCGATGGAACAGTAGTGGAGAGGGTAGCTAGTTTTAAGTTCCTCGGCATACACATCACAGACAAACTGAATTGGTCCACTCACACTGACAGCGTCGTGAAGAAGGCGCAGCAGCGCCTATTCAACCTCAGGAGGCTGAAGAAATTCGGCTTGTCACCAAAAGCACTCACAAACTTCTACAGATGCACAATCGAGAGCATCCTGGCGGGCTGTATCACCGCCTGGTACGGCAACTGCTCCGCCCTCAACCGTAAGGCTCACCAGAGGGTAGTGAGGACTGCACAACGCATCACCGGGGGCAAACTACCTGCCCTCCAGGACACCTACACCACCCGTTGTTACAGGAAGGCCATAAAGATCATCAAGGACATCAACCACCCGAACCACTGCCTGTTCACCCCGCTATCATCCAGAAGGCGAGGTCAGTACAGGTGCATCAAAGCTGGGACCGAGAGACTGAAAAACAGCTTCTATCTCAAGGCCATCAGACTGTTAAACAGCCACCACTAACACTGAGTGGCTGCTGCCAACACACTGTCATTGACACTGACCCAACTCCAGCCATTTTAATAATGGGAATTGATGGGAAATGATGTAAATATATCACTAGCCACTTTAAACAATGCTACCTTATATAATGTTACTTACCCTACATTATTCATCTCATATGCATATGTATATACTGTACTCTACATCATCGACTGCATCCTTATGTAACACATGTATCACTAGCCACTTTAACTATGCCACTTTGTTTACTTTGTCTACACACTCATCTCATATGTATATACTGTACTCGATACCATCTACTGTATGCTGCTCTGTACCATCACTCATTCATATATCCTTATGTACATGTTCCTTATCCCCTTACACTGTGTATAAGACAGTAGTTTTGGAATTGTTAGTTAGATTACTTGTTGGTTATCACTGCATTGTCGGAACTAGAAGCACAAGCATTTCGCTACACTCGCATTAACATCTGCTAACCATGTGTATGTGACAAATAACATTTGATTTGATTTGATTTGATAATGGTTACGTTAACGTATGCATGTGACAAATATTGGTGTCACGCTGGTATGTTGGGAGCACTGTGAGGTTCCCCTGTCTGCACCATGGTGTGGAATGTCTCTCTCTCTCTAAACATAGCCAGGGGCTGTAGGTCAGGCCAGGCCTAGACTCCAACAGGGACTGTCAATCTGCTGTTTCATTATGAATAGATAGTCTCCTACCCTCACAGGACTCATAGTGAAAATGCCTTCTCACTAGAACAGTTGTCACCTGTGTAATTGAGACTAGGGGTGATGTTAATGTATCCTACTTTACACAGCCCAGTTCATCATCTTATGTTTGGGTTGTTGTTTACCATCTCTACACCGACAGCAAGGCTGCTGGTGTCTTATTTGACTAATCCCGTCGACCTCCCCCTAGCTACCTTACCCTCTCCACGGAGTAGGCTCTGCTGAACTCTACACTACTGGTTCTAGTTGGGGATGATGTCTCTCTCCCGTATTCTACCTGTTCTTGTTGGAGATGATGTCTCTCTCCCGTATTCTACCTGTTCTTGTTGGAGATGATGTCTCTCTCCCGTATTCTACCTGTTCTTGTTGGAGATGATGTCTCTCTCCCGTATTCTACCTGTTCTTGTTGGAGATGATGTCTCTCTCCCGTATTCTACCTGTTCTTGTTGGAGATGATGTCTCTCTCCCGTATTCTACCTGTTCTTGTTGGAGATGATGTCTCTCTCCCGTATTCTACCTGTTCTTGTTGGGGATGATGTCTCTCTCCCGTATTCTACCTGTTCTTGTTGGAGATGATGTCTCTCTCCCGTATTCTACCTGTTCTTGTTGGAGATGATGTCTCTCTCCCGTATTCCACCTGTTCTTGTTGGGGATGATGTCTCTCTCCTGTATTCTACCTGTTCTTGTTGGGGATGATGCCTCTCTCCTGTATTCTACCTGTTCTTGTTGGGGATGATGCCTCTCTCCACCTCCTGGTGGTTCTTGCCAATGCGTATGGCGAGCCAGGAGCCCAGCTTGCCGTTGTAAAGGGTGTCCACAACACGGAACACCTCTCCCTTGTTGAAGCTCAGGCCATACGGAGACTCCTTCTCATACTCAAAGTGGGTTCGGATGTAGAACGAGTCGCCCACATCAGACTCCACTATCCGACGGTAAACTGGTAGAAGAAGAAATTAAGTAGGGATAAATATTCAGCTATACAATTGAAAGTGTGTAACCAGGTTAACTTAAAATGTGTGTTTCTGTGCAAACTCAAACCTTTACTCTCTCTGACCCCGTCAAGATCGCAACGTTCATTTATCTAACATCTGTTGTCCCCCCCATGTTACTCACCATCCTTCTTCTTCTGGGCCAGAATGGTGACTTCTTCACCCCTGGGAAGGTCTAGGAGGAACAGCACAGCCTCCTCTCGGATGATGTTAGCAAAGTCTACGTTATTTACCTACAGAGAGGAGGGCGAGAGAAGAACAGAGACTTTCAGTGCTCCAGGGTTCAGGCCAGTCTACTTCCCCACCTCAACCCCTGCAGTCCCCAGCACAATACCACGTTTATTTACCCTGCTGCAGAGCCAGCGTTTGAACCAGGAACACATGGGGTTGAATCATAGAGAACAACCTTTATCCTCCTCAGAAAGGAGACTTCAAGTCTTTATCTCAACTAGTCACACTGTGAAGGCCAGGAAACACTCACAGGCTCCCTGCCCAGTGGTGGAAAACAACATCCTGGGCTGTGTCTGAAATGGCACCCTATTATCTATAGTGCACTACCTTTCCCTACATAGTGAAGAGGTCAAAAGTAGTGCACTATATCGTGAAAAGGGTGCCATTTGGGACACAATCGTGGAAGCCCACTCATAGGGAATCGCACAGAGTCTAGAGATGTGTTTGTACAGCAGGGAGGGAGGCTAGCAAAGAGGAGGAGTTAGCCCTCCCCACATACCACCTTGACCCTTACTGTGGTGTGGGAGGAACACAAAGCATGGTGTGTTTCGTTAAAATGTGTGGCTAGTGGTAAACATGATTAAATGAATCCAACTCTGATATCAGAGGGGACTTCCATCAACAATACTTCAGACAGGGCCTGAGAACAACAACAACGACCTCTATTGTGCGGCTCAGAGTAAACAAAGGAAAGACAGAGAAGAGAAGAGCCAGGCGATGACCTCAGACTGATCCACCGTAATCACCATTTTCTATCTAACATCACTATGACCAGTGACCACACAGTAACACAAGGCCAGTGGGTCACATAGTTTCACAAAGTGTTTCCAACTAAGCGTGGGCAGCGATGAGACCGTTACAAGAACTACAGCAGATGTTCTCCAGCTAGTACAGAACATACCCTTTATCCACTGTGGGAAAAGAACACGTCAAACCACACATCCTGCGCACTTTCAAAAGAGAAAACTTTACAATGGCCTTGTTGACAAAAATGTGACAATCATACCCAACAGCTAATAATAATAAAATGTGTAAAGAAGATATTACTGTTTGAGATAGAATTCTTACCCTGAGAATCTGGTCTCCTTCCTCCAGACCTTCCTTGGCAGCTGGGCTGTCCTCCAGGACTCCGGCAACAAAGATGCCCACGTCGTTCCCTCCGGCCAGCCTCAGGCCAACACTCTCCCCCTTCTTAAACTTCACCAGCTTCATACTCGGCCTGCATGGGGAGTGGGCATCATACACAAACAGACGTTTAGAGACACTACAGTTCTACAGGGCGCGATTACAAATCAGCAAATAACACGGTACTGAAATAAATGGAAATAATAACATGGCTTTAACAGGAGGACTGCGGGTTACCTGAGGATGCTGTCATCATGACCAGCGCTGGGCACTGGGGCGTCAGAGGGGCTGACTGGCAGGTCCACATCAGGCTGGCCAGGCTGAGCATACACTGGCTTTGGTTCTACAGGACCAACACACACTTTGGTCACATACTGATAGTATGATCACACACACATGTAAACACACTGACCTGGAATGTGAATGTAAAGATTATGACTACCTGAGTTAAGTTGAAATAGCTACGGGAGTAGGTCAACATTACGCAACACTAGAGCAGGGCTTCATGAGAAACTCTGTTTTCCTGGGACCCAAGCTCATGAAAACATGACCGCTTTCGGGGGCCCTAAGCGAGATTTGGTTTGAGGGGCCCCCAGGCAAAATAAACTACATATACACAAAAGTATATGGATGGACAGCCCTTCAAATGAGTGGATTTGGCTATTTCAGCCACACCTGTTGCTGACAGGTGTTATTCTCTTTTTATTTCACCTTTATTTAACCAGGTAGGCTAGTTGAGAACAAGTTCTCATTTGCAACTGCGACCTGGCCAAGATATAGCATAGCAGTGTGAACAGACAACACAAAGTTACACATGGAGTAAACAATTAACAAGTCAATAACACAGTAGGAAAAAAAAGGGGAGTCTATATACATTGTGTGCAAAAGGCATGAGGAGGTAGGCAAATAATTACAATTTTGCAGATTAACACTGGAGTGATAAATGATCAGATGGTCATGTACAGGTAGAGATATTGGTGTGCAAAAGAGCAGAAAAGTAAATAAATAAAAACAGTATGGGGATGAGGTAGATAAAAATGGGTGGGCTATTTACCGATAGACCATGTACAGCTGCAGCGATCGGTTAGCTGTTCAGATAGCAAATGTTTGAAGTTGGTGAGGGAGATAAAAGTCTCCAACTTCAGCGATTTTTGCAATTCGTTCCAGTCACAGGCAGCAGAGAACTGGAACGAAAGGCGGCCAAATGAGGTGTTGGCTTTAGGGATGATCAGTGAGATACACCTGCTGGAGCGCGTGCTACGGATGGGTGTTGCCATCGTGACCAGTGAACTGAGATAAGGCGGAGTTTTACCTAGCATGGACTTGTAGATGACCTGGAGCCAGTGGGTCTGGCGATGGAATATGTAGCGAGGGCCAGCCGACTAGAGCATACAGGTCGCAGTGGTGGGTGGTATAAGGTGCTTTAGTGACAAAACGGATGGCACTGTGATAAACTGCATCCAGTTTGCTGAGTAGAGTGTTGGAAGCAATTTTGTAGATGACATCGCCGAAGTCGAGGATCGGTAGGATAGTCAGTTTTACTAGGGTAAGTTTGGCGGCGTGAGTGAAGGGGGCTTTGTTGCGGAATAGAAAGCCGACTCTAGATTTGATTTTCGATTGGAGATGTTTGATATGAGTCTGGAAGGAGAGTTTACAGTCTAGCCTGACACCAAGGTACTTATAGATGTCCACATATTCAAGGTCGGAACCATCCAGGGTGGTGATGCTGGTCAGGCGTGCGGGTGCAGGGAGCGAACGGTTGAAAAGCATGCATTTGTTTTTACTAGCGTTTAAGAGCAGTTGGAGGCCACGGAAGGAGTGTAGTATGGCATTGAAGCTCGTTTGGAGGTTAGATAGCAGTGTCCAAGGAGCATACAGCCATACAATCTCCATAGACAAACATTGGCAGTATAATGGCCTTTACTGAAGAGCTCAGTGATTTTCAACGTGGCACAGTCATAGAATGCCACCTTTAAGTGCTGTTATTGTGAAGTGGAAACATCTAGGAGCAACAAAAGCTCACAGAACGGGACCGCCGAGTGCTGAAGCACGTAAAAACGTCTGTCCTCGGTTGCAACACGCACTAGTGAGTTCCAAACTGCCTCTGGTAGCAATGTTAGCACAAGAATGGTTTGTCGGGAGCATTATGGAATTGGTTTCCATGGCCGAGCAGCCGCACACAAGCCTAAGATCAACAAGCGCAATGCCAAGCATCCGCTGGAGAGGTGAAAAGCTCGCCGCCATTGGAATCTGGAGCAGTGAAAACACGTTCTCTGGAGAAAAAAACACGTTCTCTTGAGAACCATGCCAGGAGAACACTACCTGCCCGAATGCATAGTGCCAACTGTAAAGTTTGGTGGAGGAGGAATAATGGTCTGGGCTGTTTTTCATGGTTCATGCTAGGTCCCACATGCTACAGCATACCATGATATTCTAGACAATTCTCTGGTTTCAAATTTGTGGCAACAGTTTGGGGAAGGCCCTTTCCTGTTTCAGCATGACAATCCCAGTGCACAAAGTGAGGTCCATACAGAAATGGTTTGTTGAGATGGTGTGGGAGACTTGACTGGCCTGCACAGAGCCCTGACCTTAACCCCATCAAACACCTTTGGGATGAATTGGAACACCGACTGCGAGCCAGGCCTAATCGCCAAACATCAAAGCCCGACCTCTCTAATGTTGTTGTGGCTGAATGGAATCAAGACCCCTCTAAAATGTTCCAACATCTAGTGGAAAGCCTTCCCAGAAGAGCGGAGGCTGTTACAGCAGCAAAGGGGGGAACAACTCCATATTAATGCCCATGAATTTGCAATGAGATGTTCGATAAGCAGTTGTCCACATACTTTTGGTCATGTAGTGTATTTTAGTGGCCCCCTCTTCACATTGGAGAGAAAATTTGAAGTTTTAAACTGAATTTCCTGCAATTCTACACATTTTTGCCATGGGGTGTAGAGAAATCTTTGACATTTTAAAGCAACTTTCATGCAATTCTACATATTTTGCCATTACTTATGCCATGTTAATATGATATTTGAGTGAGAGTGACTAACAAAATCAATGGGGGCCCCCTGGAGGTCAGGGCCCCTGGTCCTGTGTGTCTGGTTCGTTTATGACAGTGGAGGCTGGTGGGAGGAACTATACGAGGTATGACTCATTGTAATGTCTGGAATGACGTGGAATGATGTGGTTTCCATATGTTTGATACTGTTCTATTTATTCCATTCCAGCCATATCAATGAGCCCATCCTCTTATAGCTCCTCCCAGCAGCCTCCTCTGGTTCATGATTACAAGTTTACTGAAGATAGCTGGCTAGACTAACTTAGCAATAAAAACAATTGGTAGCTGACATGGCTAATTGAGTGACTGTCAGTGACTGACAAAAGAGAAAAATTGCTGATGCACAAACAAATTTAAAAATTGCACCTTGTGAATTATACTATTCTAACTCTCAGTAAGGTCAGACCCCAACTGTGTTCATAAATAAATATATATATATAAATATATATAATTTAAATATATATATAGTTTCTACTCTGACATGTCACAGCCCACCATTAACATGTCCGTGACCCACTTTGGGTCGCGACCCATACTTTAAGAAAGGCTGCACTAGAGGAATGGACTAGAGTACTATGGACTGGGCTTTTCTGATATGTGGGACAAGGAGTACAGAGCGCATTCCAATCCAGGGCAGAGGAGAGGGGGAAGCAGAGAGGGATAGGCACAGTACAGAGGAGTGTCAAGGCCTGTTTTGGTTCAGGCAGTTAGACAGGTGGAGGCAGCTGTGGAGGCAGCAGGGGCCCTGACTGACCTGGCAGTGGGGGCAGTTTGTCCTCTCTGGCCAGTGGCTGGACGCTGATGGCCTGGATTAGGGCCTCCTGGGAACCTTTAACAGGAGTCGACATCACCCCGGGCTTGGAAATCCTCTCCTCATCTCGACTTCTGTGGCTAGAAGAAGAAACAGTTGATTATTTATTTTGGGTTTGTTCATTATTTCCTTTGTAGGCCTACACAGTGAGATGAAGAATGGTAGCAATTATGAAGAGAGAACAGAAAGGTAGATGGATGAACCCCGAGTCTAATTAAAAAATATAAAGTATCGGAGACAAAACAATGTAGCATGACCTCTGCACCATCTCCACAGAGGGGTTCTGTTCTATAAAACTAATAACAGAGCTTCCTGCACAGGCTGTGCGGGGAAGGTCCTGCTGTTTTAGCCCTGGGACGTAGCTACGGTGATGGAGTGTGTGTGATCTGTGTGTGTTGTTATGAGAGCGCCGTATTACTGACATCACAGCATGGAATGAGTGATAAGGCATATTAGGAACAGTCAAGAACGGCTAAAACTATAAGCAGTTAAAAAGGACGGCAGTCTTCCTCTCAAACTATATTAATAGGGTCAGGACCTATTTTCTGCTGGCCCTGGTTTCACCTCGGCATTGACTGCATCAGCAGCAGAGCAGACTCCAGGTGCTTTCAGCTGTGTGGTCTAGAGACTGTCCTCTCAACCCTACAGTATCACTAACAACCACACAGAGACCAGAAACACTAAATCAGTCATACCAAAGCAGACATTTTTCTAAAATGTTTTGATTGAGAACTGTGTGCATTACAAATGATTCATTCCATTTCCCTTCTCAACCTTCTAACCAAACCACAGCAGCAGTACTGTATACCTGCCAGAGCCAGTCCCAGCTCCAGCTCACGGCAGCCAGGCACTGAGTGTTCCGATCAGATGTGTGAATGCCGTGCTCCGTCTCCGCAGCTCTACTCGGCTGTTTCTAAGAACAATGGGCGAATTCCAGCCTGGTCACGTGACCCCGAAGCTGGTATCCAGCAGCTTTTTACACGAGACGAATGAAGCGGTAAGCTGCACTACAGCCTGACTGTGTCCCCATCTTACACCCAGCGCTCACTCACTCTCCCTCACACAGGACTTTAACAGGATAACATGCACTCACGTCCCAAAGACAAAACCAGACTCAAACAACAGCAAAACGTGTTGGCTTGAAAAGTGAAATGGCGACCCTTGCATTTCTAGTATTTCATTTCCTGTCTTTGTGAGAACAAATGAAAACACTCCATCAAACGTCTCCCATTACAATTATTCAACAGTGGAATTCCAGATAATGCGTTTAAAGTTCAGAGTGCATCAGGGAATGTAGAGATAAAGACATATAAAAAAGGGCTGCAGGGCAGTCTGCGTTGCAAGGGATGAATTTCAACAAAGCTATAATCGCCTGTCTATTTGTCTGTCCGTCCGTCAGTCAGAGAGGGCCTGTTGGCCTGTCCTGGCACCGCCCCTGTCCTCCCCGCCCTGTCCTGGAGGCAGCATATCAACTAAACATAAATCCCTACGTACTGATTTCACCTTGCCTCCCTCCCTCCTTTCTCTCCTTTTCAAAACACAACAGTACACAAGGACCAAAGCACAAATCTGCAATCTGTTTCTTATTTCCTCCTGTGGCATCAATCTAAGGTTACGCTGTAGAAATGGACATTGCAACACAATAATCTTGTTGTGATAAAATGTGTTTTGCATCATGCAAAGAGGGATACTTGTTTAATTCCCACAGACCCCTGTCAAAACATCCATCTAAAATGGGACAGTTGCACAGCTTTTTTATTGTGTTATTTGAGGAAAATCCCTTACAAAACCAAATGCAGGAGGCTACCTAACATTTTCACAGTTCAATGAGGTACTCTCACAAAGACGTTTTTTTATTTCACCTTTATTTAGACAGGTAAGTAAACTAGTCAAGTCTTGATTACAATGACGACCTGATTCCATATTAAGGAATGGTTTCTCACAGGGACAAGGGAAACATTTAACTATAGAGAGAACCTCAACTCTGTGAACCGTCTGATTCTGGGGCAAATCTCTGTGGGAAGCGTGTCAAATTCCTGCCTGGCCTCCTGCATAGCTAATACATACTGTGATGACTACTGCATGCATACTGGTCTGGTTATAGCCAATCCCTGCTGACACGCACAATTTAGTCCCTCTTGACTGACATTCATAAAGAGCAAACAGAGTATGGCTTAGAACTAGACTACCAACATTCAAGCAAAGTGCTCAAGGCTCAGGAATACAACATATATTATGCTACTCATTGTGTATGTACAAGAAGACAAGTAACACCAATTCAAAATCCCCAAACCTAAAGGCTAACTCTGGAAAGAAAACAAGACAGAAAGAGCGATGTAGATCAGTAGTACTAAACTAAGTACTAGCCTAAACTCTAGGAAGGTCTCAACAACTACTGGCAGGGTGTTTTTGTGACATTGTGACACTTACAGTGGGAGTATTCTGTGTAAGAATGTCCCTGCGTTCCTGCATTGAGACAAGAATTGTTATTCCACAGTATTGTTGACAGTTATATTGGGGCTGATTTACAGCAATTGGTTACTGGAGTGGCTTGGTGACAAACAGGCAGCTGTAAATCACTAACAATTGGTCCCTCCAGATATCTAGCATCTATCTAGCCAGGCATTCATTCATCCCAGCCTCTGATGACGAATTGACTTTAATGCCATTACACAATGTTCTCCACTGCCTCAAGTGGGTACAAAGTTTTCCATGGAGTTGTTGATTTGCCATTCATCTGATTCCATATGGGTTGACAGGGCTTGGGGTTTAGACCCAGAGCATTGAGGAGAGACCAGTACCGCTACGAAGTACCAACCAACTGGCTGTCCGTTTTCCCATTTCAGATCAATGCTACAGCTGCTTATTTGCATTAATGCTTTCATATGAGGATGTCAACAAAACACTACAGCAGCACTGAGGAGGGAGCTAACGACAGGTACAAACACACAGTGCTCAGCAACTACAGGGGGCTACGGGATGCTAAATCTATGTCAAATCTCTGTCAAATAAATAGGACTGTTCACTGCGATTCAAAAAGGACAGAACCAATGCTGGCAGAATCTGAAATGAGTAGTGCCTTTTCAGGTATCTGACCCTCCATATGTGTGCTCTGCAGCAGACATAGCCAAACCAGGAAAGGGAATAGAGGACATGGTAGAGTTTGGAAGCAGAACACTTGACTTGTGTAGTGTTTCGTTTTGAATCCAGGGCTTTCTCTCTACAGACCCTCTCCTCCAGGGCTCAGAGCCTTTCCGCTCGACACACGAGCTCCATCTGGGCAATCCATCCTCATCCTGGTTAATTGCTGTGTGATCAGAAACCAGCAGCAGCCTTTCCTTCCACAGCTCTATCCCGCCCTCCAGCCCCTCTGGCGTCAACACACTACATACAGTCAGCCCGGCTAACAGCGCCAAACCTCCTGTCCAATCTGAGAGGAACTGTCAAGCCGCGCTCAGTCAAGGCAACTCATCTACTGGTCTACTTCTCTGTCTAGCGACTATCTACTTAGTCAGCTACGCAGGCAGCTATGCAGGCAAGCCAGTCGCCACTACTTAATGTCTGTCAAAGCCGGTTACTGCATCTCTCCACTGCTTTCCATGCAAACTTACTTTAGCCTCCAACTGAGTAGATCGAAAGAGAAAATTGTGCAACAGAGGAAAGAAACAAGACATTCAAATGACTGGGAAAATGGAAGAAATGAGGCACATGTTAATATTTAGACAGTTTATCAAATATATAGTTATCATTGCACTGACTGAGGCTCTGGTCCATTCCAGACTGGTGGTTTCCTTTAGGTTGTGATGAGTTATTATGGACACTGTATATAGGGAGACTATATGGTGAGCTATAGGGAGGGGAACAGGGGATGGGACATCGATGTGGAAAAGCATCAATATCCTCTCCTTTGCCTCTCTGTGACCTCTGACCCCTACAGCAGGTCATTATGGCACTGCTGGGCTCATAGAGCCACATATTTCTGTTCTATTCATCCTGTGTCTTCATTATCAACTGATTTATACACAGCCCTCTAGAAGTGCTGGTGATTAACACTAACTAACCACTTATGGGCTTTAACATGATGCACGATGTGGGTGTCTGTGTGATGTGTATGACAGCTGTCCCATGACGATTGTGTAATATGTGTGTGTGTGTGTGTGTGTGTGTGTGTGTGTGTGTGTGTGTGTGTCTGTGTGTCTGTGTGTGTGTGTGTGTGTGTGTGTGTGTGTGTGTGTGTGTGTGTGTGTGTGTGTGTGTGTGTGTGTGTGTGTGTGTGTGTGTGTGTGTGTGTGTGTGTGTGTGTGTGTGTGTGTGTGTGTGTGTGTGTGTGTTTTCTTTACCTGCCATTGCTGATCTGCCGTGGTGAGTGTCGGGAGGGGTCCGAGGGCTCAGACCGGGTAGGGGAGCGGGATCGACTGCCCCGTGCTCGATCATGGGATCGAGAGGAATGGTCTGAGGTCAGTGAATGAATTTCTGAAATGTCTGTTAGAACAAAGTGGTGTTTAATATGGCGATTGAATCATTGAAAAAGAAATCAGTAGAAAAAGGATTAAGTAGTAAGTTTTCCTTTTCAGATACCTCTGGGAAATGTCACCCTCATAAAATCATGCCATATTGTGAGCTAAACAAAACTGTGTTAATCAATATGAGGTTGTTAAAACACGAGATTGATTGAGGTTACCGTCCTGTAGAGAACGCACAGAGCTCCATCTCACCGTCTCGGTCGGAGTTGTTGCCGGAGGGAATGCTGTCGTCCATATCGGGGATGTTGAGCAACGTGGCTCTGTCGTCTCTCTGCACCACCATCTTTAACTTGCCCTTTGACCTCTCGATCAGCTTCTTAGCATCTATTAATGACAGGTTTTCGGTCACGGTGCCGTTAATCTGGGAGAAAAAAAAGAGAGGCTGTTTAAGGAAGGATTTCATTCTCATCATTGTACAGTTTAACTTTGGACTCGTGTAACAGCACACATACGCCAAAGCCATACCTGTCCATGGAGTAAAAGATATATAATGACGCTTAAAAATGTATGCTATGCTTTAGCAAATGTTTCACATGCACAGTGTTTTACGTATGGTCACTTGCTGTGAGAGATTGAACATACCATCATACAAAATTGCATAAAAATGAAATCACTACTCCTTGTTTAAATATTTATATGGGAAGGCTAAAGTCCCACAACCACACGTTATCCCTCTTTCCTGTACACGCTTTCATTGTTACTACACTTGTAAGACTTGAGATCTATACAAGGACTTTTTTTTAACATAGGACAGTCAGAATCCAGGGTCTACATTCTTGTGATGAGGTAGATCTTTCCCATCAGCGACCGACTAGTCAGGAACCAAAGAGAGTGATGGAATGCATGGAATGCTTGGGTACTGAGAAGCACACTAATGAACTTTGAACTCACATTACAGGCATCTCTCTCAGAGGGGACATATAAAACAGAGGCTAGAATGACTAGATGTCACAGTGAAACGGTGTGTTGTGTTGATGAAGTTTGTGTGAAGGTGTGACATTGTATATCCCTCCCCTCTCTAACTCTTTGTGAGGCCCTGGCAACCTTCCAATATTTACACTAGCTTATTAGTCAATGCAGGCCCAAAATATTGCCTCATGGGAAGTGGTATGCTTAGTATATTTCTGCTCTGCATCTCAGTTCCCGTTTCTTTGAGTGCCCGTCCCAGGATTTGAACCGGTGACATTCCCACTCCAGGTCATCGTGCATAACGACCAGCCCCATCATGTCTCTGGTTCTCACCTTCAGCACCACGTCTCCCTCCTGGATGTTTCCGTCTCGTGCTGCCAGGCTCTCTGGGGAGATGTCCTTCACAAAGATGTGGCTGGCCAAACGCAGACCATACTCTACTTTGAACAACAAATACAAAACAATATTAGCAGAGCCCTGTGCAATACCACACCTTAAACTGTAGGGTCAAACTGACAACGCAAAAGAAAGACCTAAGCTGGACATTGCGGCGCCCACCTTCATTCTTGCGGGACTTGACAAGGGTGACTTTGGCGGGGCGGGACGGTGTAGAGGAGCCTTGGGATCGGCCAGAGTGGGGTGAGATGCTCCTCTCTCGCGAGGCACTGTGTTCCCGCCGGCTGCTGTTGCTGCGCTCACGCTCATGGTCATTTGTCCGCCTGCTGGCCGTGCCGCCACTCGCCGCGCCATAGGCGCTGGTGGGCCCGCTGCGGCCGCTGTGCTGCTCGTAACCATCGTCTTCATCAGTGTCCTCTTCCTCGTGCTCGGACATAGTCTCCCTGTCCCCCGGGCGAGACACCGGGATCTGAACCTTTCGTTTTCTTCGGATCGTCTGTGGGTGAAAGAAAGGGACATAAATGTCATTCTCGACCACCTCAAATGACCTCTTATCAACTCAATGAAGTGAGAAACGTGTCTAAATCCCTGGGGTGACATTCATAGTACATTCATGTATTTGCCGAGGGCCATAACGTTAAGGTTAGCCTGTTGTTCATTCCTCTGAGGAATACAACAACTCACTATTTTTGCGTTCTTTCCACTCTTCCGAAGCTGCTGCACTGCGTACGCATGCTCTACGTTGTCCATGGACACCGCGTTGACCATTACCACACGGTCATTTTCCCTGGAAGGAGAAGAGAAACAAGGAGGCTCAATCCCGGTCAGGATCTATATTGACCACACCCAAACCAGGACCATAGCGGTAACCTATAGGGCTGGTTACCCAGACACAGATTAAGGCTCGTGCTGAACTAAAAATCAGGCTCACAGAAAATCTCCATCAAAAGTGTTTTCTGCACTTACGATAAGAGTCCTTCTGCTGGGCCTCCCTTCAGGACGTCGGAGATGACAATGGAAGTCTCACCACTCTGGAAGTGAGGGTTGTCCCGGCCCCCTGAGATGGCTATGCCAAACCCAAACCCTGGGGCCTGCACACGTCACACACACACACAACAGAAGTTGGAGAGGACATGAGGTCTGGGACAACAGTGTATGTTTTCTTCATTTCCTCCATCTGTGAGTTTTTTGCCTGAATGCAATTGATGGACATAATACTGTACACAGTAGACTACATAACCCATACTTCCTCAGTCCAGTTAGCGTAGCAGATCCGATACATAGGAAAACACCCACAGCTACTCTAAACTCTAGTCATTCTATTTAAGTCAAAAGGAAGCTATCATCAACCATCCCTTCATATGGCCTAGCTATAGCAAAATGATTAGTGTGTGTTATGACCATGGTTGGACATAACACACACAGAGACACAGAGACACAGAGACAGAGAGACAGAGAGACAGAGAGACAGAGAGACAGAGAGACAGAGAGACAGAGAGAGAGAGAGAAACACAGGCAGACAGACAGACAGACTGCTCTCAGGTCTCTCTCCTCTCTAGTCAGTCAGTCAGCTCTGACTGGAGCCTCCATTATCTTTTTTTCCTCCATTATCACAGCCAGCCTGACTCTGTCCTGACTCCTGATCTCCTGACAGATGGCCAGGCCAGGATGCCACTCAGGACTGGAGACTGAGAGGAGAGACACTTATAATAACCCTGATGGTGATCCGCTCGCTGGCACAACCACACATTGACTGCATGCCTCTAGCCTGGTCCCAGATCTGTTAGTGTCGTGGAGCCAACTCCTATGGTCGTTATGTTATTAAACATTGCACCCCTCCAGACAGCCAATGAGATAATCCATGTCAACACATCACCTGTTTCACTAGTCTAGTCCTGAGAGTGTATGTCATTGCAAAGTGTAAACACAAGAAAACTTAATAGCATGCTTACCACAGTGCAATCATGGAGTAAACTAATTTAAGTGGTAGGCCTATACCAGTGTAAGTGGGATAATAATATGGTTTTGGAAAGGGAGTGGGTGGTGCCAGAGTTATGCCTTCACCACTGTCGTGAATCTACTCCTGTTGCAATAGTTTTGCTTTCCAATGGTCTAGTGTAGGGGTTTCTTAAACTATTTCAGCCTGGGACCAAATGAGAAATTCTCTGTTTCCTGGGACCAAAGTTCCTGAAAACATGCTCCCAAGGGGGGCCTAAGCGAGATTTGGTTCAGGGAGCCCACCTCAAGTTTCACGCAATTCTACACATTTGCCATGGGGCGTAGAGAAAACGTGTCTGTTTTGAAGCAAGTTTTAAGCAATTGTACACATTTTGCCATGACTTATGCCATGTGGATAGGCTATCTGAGTGGGAGTGACTAACAAAATCAATATTTCAAATATGCCCGTAACCGGCAGCATGCCCACCCGTTCCCTGTCCTGTCTCTTAAACAATGAGAATACAGGGTTCTTACACCCCTACCCCTAGTGCATTTGACCAATGAAAACAAGGCATTTCACACACCAATTAATTAACAATCTAAACGTCGTTCAGATCATAAACATACTTTAATATATCCCAGCACATATCTCAATGACTGTGCTAAGCCATGCTTAATGAATAACTAGACTTTGGGGATATGAACATTTATCTCCCTCTCGAGAAAAGCTATTAGAGCACTACCCGTTACCATTGATTAACTATGCGCTCCAACGCACCCCACCTGTCAGTCAATTCTCTGAACAGGAAGTGAACAGAACCCTCTCCAATAAACAAGGAAATGCAAGGTAATCAATCATACACATTCCTGATGATCTACCTTTACGTTTGAATTAGTAAACGATATCACATTGTACTTTCGATCACTTAATGTACAGCCTATATTAAATCGGGAGACGCACAACAAGAGTTTGCCGCCGAACCAACGGCCGTTGCTCCTAAATCAAACTCTTAAAACACAGTTTCTCACCTTTTACAGGTGACCAGCAACAATCAAGAGGACTTTTCTAACCCACATTATTATCAATAAGTAAATGTGCTTCTCATCAACTGTAAATCATCGTCAGTGTCTGGTTATTTATAATTTCTTTAAATCAAGTGATGGAGGACATGGGACGATCATCACTGTGAATGACATGTCAAGAGAAACACTGCTGATGCACAACCACATGTAGAAATAGCACCTTGTGTATTTTACTATTCTAACTCTCATCAGGAAGTTGAGACCCGACAAAAAAAATAATTGGCAACATTGTACACTGGTCAGCAAATTTTAATTCCAATCAAAAAAGTTGTAAATCCATGGATTTAAAAAATAAAATAAAAAGTTGTAAAAGCTAATATTTATATAGGGTACTAATGGTGATGGACAGAAAAAGAAATTGCTACAGTTAGATATCAGGATATTATTTTTGACGATATATCGTATCTTTTTTTTACAATATCGTAATAATGTTTTATTTAGTTTAGTTACTTTTGCACACTTATTTCCATGACTACATTTCTCATGGCTCTCTCTCATCCCTCTGCAGCAGACACATGGTGAGCAATATGTTTGGACCATGGAATCATAATAAAATCACAGTATTGAATCGCAATACATATCGTATCGGTCCCAAAGTATCGCGATAATATCGTATCGTGAGGTCACTGGCAACTCCCAGCCTTAGGCACTCACAGACTAGTTCATGTGTAGTCCACACAACATACAGTATTCCCTGTGATCCTGGAGAGCCATGGGGCTGGCTTGCCTACAGGAAGAGAAGAGAAACACACAGGAAGAGGACGCTACATAGCCCTCTTCCTCACCACAGCTTCCTGACATCTGTATGCTGGGCCCATTGTGTGTTTCATCACTTCCTGATCCTGCAGCTGGCCTTCCCGGCACTGAGAGAGAGGGATGATGATGTAGGGATGGAGAGGGCATAGGAATGGGGAGGAGAAGGAGAGAGTAACGGAGAGAGGTAAACACTTACCCTGTGAAGGGTCACTGTGTGCTGTTCCCATATTACAGTTTCCTCCATCGCTGCACTCTAAGAGAGAGAGAGAGAGAGAGAGAGAGAGAGAGAGAGAGAGAGAGAGAGAGAGAGAGAGGTGTCACTAACATCATTAGGGTAATGAGGGTAAGCAGTTAACACTGTGATAATCACCATTCCAAAACAGGGTAAAAGTTCACGGGAGGTAATGTATTTAGTGCCAGTGTTAAAAACAATACTCCAAAAAGTACAGATTTTCTTCTAAAGGCTGACAGAGATTGAACTTGTGGTAGACCTCAGAGTGTCTCTGGGTGGCTGGATACTCAGGCACAGTTTTAAAAGCTTATCATGTGCTCTCTCCGTTTTGATGGTCTGGGTTTCATGCTGAGAGAAGAGGGGGCGGAGGCTGCCTGGGGGGCAATGCTCTTTACCAGTTACCCAGCGGACAGAGAGAGAGACTGAGGACTATTATACCCCAAACACTGAACCACAGACCACTGGGACGTCACCACTGCCGTGTCACACACACACACACACACACACACACACACACACACACACACACACACACACACACACACACACACACACACACACACACACACACACACACACACACACACACACACACACACACACACACACACACACACACACCAGCAGCTTCGCCTACCGTTGTATCCCACATGTCGTGTTACTGGATCACTGGGGGTGAGAGACTGACAGTGTTTGCTTGCACTTTTGTGAGTGTAATCTGCAAAAATTATAGACGCGTGTTGCACAGAGCAGACAGCCCACACAGATTCAATCTGGTTTACAGTGCAAGTGAACATTTGTTTGCTATAAAAAGATGGACCATCTTCAGTTTGTTTTGAGGTTCATTCTAGGTGAGCACGGTCTACCTGGACCTCAGTGCTACCTGCCAGTGTGGATTAAACTAACAGTAACACTACAAAAGGAAACACCAGTGACCAGACAGACAGTGGTGGTGAATTCATCACACAAACAGGCAGCTCCCTCCCTCTCTGGGTCTAACACGGTCCTCTGTCCTGTCCTCCCCACAGTACTGCTCCACCCGTGACTGTGCTTTGGCCTGTAGCTGTAAATCACAGCTCTGCACCCACAAATCCCCTTTTAGAAGTCTGACTGATGCACAACAAGCCCTTCTGGTATCCAGGCATTTAGCTGTAATGATACAGCTGCTCTAATGCAGAGGAGCAACGCTGGGGAAGAAAAAGAAAAGCAAGCAAACACCTAACAACATTATGACCAACCTCCTCTTCATCCCCATCATCACAGTAATCATCATCAGGGCTATTACAGTCTCCTCTAGACAGTTCATGTTTTGTCTGGCTAATGCTGAGTGGACCTGGTGAAGACAGCACAAATATATATCCCAGCTACTTGGTGCCAGATCCAGAAATGGAGATGCTGGTTTGGGATAGCTGAGAAGCAGGGTGGAGACAGCCATGGAGTTCACAATAAGTGACACAGCATAGCCTTGTGTCACACTAATATGTCTGGAATGGCCAGACTGGGAATAATTTACTAATATTATATGACTAAGAAGTTACAGGACCAGCAACATTTTACATTTTTGCTCAGAATTCCTGTTTGACTCAGTTTGAGTTATTTCAGGGTGTTGTCAGGGTGTGGATAGGAGGAGGGCTAGTGGTGTCAGGGTGTGGATAGGAGGAGGGCTAGTGTTGCCAGGGTGTGGATAGGAGGAGGGCTAGTGTTGTCAGGGTGTGGATAGGAGGAGGGCTAGTGTTGTCAGGGTGTGGGTAGGAGGAGGGCTAGTGTTGTCAGGGTGTGGGTAGGAGGAGGGCTAGTGTTGTCAGGGTGTGGGTAGGAGGAGGGCTAGTGTTGTCAGGGTGTGGGTAGGAGGGGGGCTAGTGTTGTCAGGGTGTGGGTAGGAGGAGGGCTAGTGTTGTCAGGGTGTGGGTAGGAGGAGGGCTAGTGTTGTCAGGGTGTGGGTAGGAGGAGGGCTAGTGTTGTCAGGGTGTGGGTAGGAGGAGGGCTAGTGTTGTCAGGGTGTGGATAGGAGGAGGGCTAGTGTTGTCAAGGTGTGGGTAGGAGGAGGGCTAGTGTTGTCACGGTGTGGGTATGTACAGTACGGTAGTTTAGTCAGGGTGTGGGTATGTACAGTATGGTAGTTTACGGTAGTTTCGTCAGGGTGTGGGTATGTACAGTACGGTAGTTTAGTCAGGGTGTGGGTATGTACAGTATGGTAGTTTAGTCAGGGTGTGGGTATGTAGTTGTTCTCTTAAACTCCCATTTCCCTGTTATGAACACAGTTAACCCCTTGACCCTGATTTTCATGGCATTTCAATGTGGATGTTATTAATGTCCATAATTGGCGCAGGCAGGCAGGGTTTGTGCTGCTCCTCCCTCCCACTGTCTGCCCCTGAGACTCACTCCCACAGCCGGCCAACCATTATGTGGGGGGGACCTGACCCATTTAGCCAAAGCCCCCCCCCACATTCCTGTCAAGTGTTTGTAAGGCTGGAGATCATACATTTTGCCAACAGTACACTGCAAAGCAGACAGCAGGGCCCCAAGCCATGAGAAAAATGTCCATGATGTTTGTTGACCATGTGACAAGGGGGCCTCGTCTTAGGATGAACAGGACACTGAGTGGTGAAGCTATAAGGGGAGAGGAAGGGGGCAAGGCTGTAACTGACATACATACTCTGTATGGGGGGGGGCAAGGCTCTAACAGACATACATACTCTGTATGGCCAGTAACTGGATACATTCAATTAAAACCGTGTACAGATGACATTTTAAAGAGATTTGTCTCTATCCCATACACGTGCAAACTACTTCCAGCAGAGTATCTATGTACAGCATTAACGATAAATACATGACCTCTCTCTCAATACGGGATCCTAAGACAATGAAGAAGGCTTATAATTCACTGCCTCTCCCTGCACTTACCCTAACCAACCCCCTCACACACACCCTTCCAGCCGTGGGGCCAGATGTTAGAAGACAGTACAGACACACGCTGAAGAATCTCCAACGTCAATTGTTTTCCTCCCTCTTCCCCTCCTGTGGTTCTTCCCTTCACTGCTATGGTGACTCAGAGAGTGGCCTTAGTAGTGGGACGTGTCTGACTGGGAAGGGCCTTACCGCATCGGTAGGGTGTGACTGGCAGTACTGGTCATGAGGGCGTAGGGCTTAACGGTTATCGGTAGGCCTCTGGGTTAGAGAAGGGTGGTTAGTGAGTCAGGAGGAGAGAGAGAGGAGCTCTTGATCACTGAGGACTGTTTACTCCAGTGTGGCTAAACTCTGCTCTCGTCTTCTCCTCTGATGGGATTATCTTTTTAATGATTCACCATAATCTGGAGCAGTGATTAAAACAGCTTGTTGTGAAGTGTCAGTGGAGTGCAGAGCAGGGTCTTGTACAGAGAGGACACTGCAGAAATCAGGTCCTAATCTGATGACATTATGCATGGCTGTTACAGCCATAAAAAGACGTGCTACTGCTGCTGTGTTCTACTACTGGGAACAATCCTGAAGAGGCCATCTGCAGGGACACTATTTAAAAAGGCCAGTGAAACTTGTTGCTATGATACTACACATTGAATACCGAGAACAATACCACCGAACATTAGCATTCCTGTTGAAGATAAATGCAGATGGCCAAATCCCTGACCGGGACCTTTTCTCCCCTCCTAGACACCCATGAACAGTAGGAGAACACTGGGAGTGAATATTGTTTCAGCCAGGACAGCACAGCCTTGCATTCCCCCATTTGACTCATGTAGCAAATGCTAACAATACTATCTGATGGAAACTGTTACAGGAATATTAAGCCTTGTAGCATAGGGCCAAAGCAAATGAATAGCTAAACAACGTCTGACGTTCCAGAACAAATATGACAGCAACAAATACCCCCAAAATGGTGATTATCTAATCCCAAAGTAGAGTTACATAAAACAATGAATGTCTTGATCTGGCGGGAGGGGATGTTTGGTATATTTATACCAGGATTCACATTTAGTCAGGCTTGAGCCGTGGCCAGAGAGGCCCTGTTGAGAAACAAAGGTTAGGCAGGTGTGGACAGCCCAGTGTACAGCATGGGCCTTGATCTGTGGTTAAAGGGGCTCTTTGTGTTACTGAGCCCTCCCAGAGACAGCAGCCTCAGCTCCTCTCCAAGCCTGCTTCAAAGACAATACACAACACAGCACAGTGCAGGCCATACTACTGACAGCCCAGAGGTCCTTCTGTAGCTCAGTTGGTAGAGCATGGCGCTTGTAATGCCAGGGTAGTGGGTTCGATCCCCGGGACCACCCATACGTAGAATGTATGCACACATGACTGTAAGTCGCTTTGGATAAAAGCGTCTGCTAAATGGCATATATTATTATTATTATTATTATTATTAAGTGGCAGAGAGCTTTCAGTAGGGCGACTGGGGTTCGGTCAGGCTCTGTGTTGTAGTGTTAAGGTATATAGCAAGTTCCCTCATCCTGATTCTCTGTCTAGCGATGGTGCTCTGATTAGCAATTGAGAGTCTTAGCTGTGGATGAAAAGGTTAGCTACCTAACTCATTGAAACTCCTTCAGGCCAGGATCCTTTTTTCAGAATTTCCACCTGACTGATGTGCCCAAAGTAAACTGCCTGTTACTCAGGACCAGAAGCCAGGATATGCATATAATTGGTAGCATTGGATAGAAAACACTTTGAAGTTTGTAGAAAAGTTAGAATAATGTATGAGACTACAACACAATTGATATGGTAGACGAAAATCCAAAGAAAAACCAAACAGAATGCAGGTTGAAAAATGTGGGGCGTCATCTTCAAACAATCGCATGGTATGCTTTCGCTGTAAAGCCTAAATCGGACAATGCAGTTAGATTAACAAGAATTTAAGCTTTTAACCGATATAAGATACTTGTATGTTCATAAATGTTTAATATTATGATTATTTATTTGAATTGCACGCCCTCTAATTTCACCGGATGTTGTCGACAGGTGTCCCGCTGACAGGACGCCTATTCCTAATAAGTTTAAATTAAATGATGACTGTGCTCCCGTGCTCCCTCCTCATTTCTCCCCCATGCTGGAAGGAAGACAAGCTGCTATAAATAACTCTTGATATCCAGGATGATTACAGTTGTAGTTTTCACTCAGAGAATCTGTAATCATGCAGGATAATCAGTGGGACAAAGGCATGAGGAAGCTTGGGACAGGTCATCTCCACAGAAATAGAATTACAGAACACTGACTTGAATGGGGATGCCCCTTTTTTCAGTCTCAGCTGTCTAACTACAGTATGAGAAACCAAAAGTGATGAGAACAGGTGATGAGGTTAGGTCAAGTGGTCAGGTATGTGTGATATCATGAGCAAACAGGAAACACAGGCGGAGAGGGGGAAGTTTCTGTTCTGTGCGCTCCTTGATTACATGTCGCAGTCTACTATCAGTCATCATCCCTTTAACGAATCAAAAAACATGGGAGTGTCACTGCCAACATAGTGCCCTTGGACACACACACACACACACACACACACACACACACACACACACACACACACACACACACACACACACACACACACACACACACACACACACACACACACACTTCAAAAGTATGGGATCACTTAAATGTCCTCATTTTGAAAGAAAGGCCATTTTTCTGTCAATTAAAATAACATAAAATTGTTCAGAAATACAGTGTAGACATTGTTAATGTTGTAAATAACTATTGTAGCTGGAAATGGCCATTTTTTTATGGAATATCTACATAGGCGTACAGAAGCCCACTTATCAGCAACCATCACTCCTGTGTTCCAATGGCACGTTGTGTTAGCTAATCCAAATGTATCATTTTAAAAGGCTAATTGATAATTAGATAATCATTTTGCAATTATGTTAGCACAGCTGAAAACTGTTGTCTTGATTAAAGAAGCAATAAACCTGTCTTTCTTTAGACTAGTTGAGTATCTGGAGCATCAGCATTTGTGGGTTCGATTACAGGCTCAAAATGGCTAGAAACAAGGAACTGTCTTCTGAAACTCATCAGTCTATTCTTGTTCTGAGAAATGAAGGCTATTCCATGCAAGACATTGCCAAGAAACTGAAGATCTCGTATAACGCTGGGTACTTCTCCTTCACAGAACAGCGTAAAAAGGCTTTAACCAGAATAGAAAGGAGTGGGTGGCCCAGTGCACATCTGAGCAAGAGGACAAGTACATTAGTGTGTCTAATTTGAGAAACAGATGCCTCACAAGACCTCAACTGGCAGCTTCATTAAATAGTACCCACAAAACACCAGTCTCAACGTCAACAGTGAAGAGGTGATTGCGAGATGCTGGCCTTCTAGGTAGAGTTGCAAAGAAGAAGCCATATCTCAGACTAGCCAATAAAAATAAAAGACTAAGATGGGCAAAAGAACACAAAGTTTGGACAGAGGAACTCTGCCTCGAAGGCCAGCATCCCGGAGTCGTCTCTTCACTGTTGAAGTTGAGACTGGTGTTTTGCGGTTACTAACAGGTACAAAAGTATCTATATCCACAGTAAAACAAGTCCTATATCGACATAACCTGAAAGGCCGCTCAGCAAGGAACAAGCCACTGCTCCAAAACCACCCCAAAAAAGCCAGACTACGGTTTGCAACTGCACATGGGGACAAAGATCATACTTTTTGGAGAAATGTCCTCTGGTCTGATGAAACAAAAATGGAACCGTTTGGCCATAATGACCATTATGCTTGGAGGAAAAAAGGGGAACGCTTGCAAGCTGAAGAACACCATCCCAACCGTGAAGCACGGGGGTGGCAGCATCATGTTGTGGGGGTGCTGCAGGAGGGTCTGGTGCACATCACAAAATAGATGGAATCATGTGGAAAGAAAATGATGTGGATATATTGAAGCAACATCTCAAGACATCAGTCAAGCTTGGTCGCAAATGGGTCTTCCAAATGGACAATGACCCCAAACATACTTCCAAAGTTGTGGCAAAATGGCTTAAGGACAACAAAGTCAAAGTATTGGAGTGGCCATCACAAAGCCCTGACCTCAATCCAATAGAAAATGTGTGGGCAGAACTGAGAAAGCGTGTGTGAGCAAGGAGGACTACAAACCCGACTCGGTTACACCAGCTCTGTTCGGAGGAATGGGCCAAAATTCACCAAACTTATTGTGGGAAACTTGTAGAAGGCTACCCAAAAAGTTTGACCCAAGTTAAACAATTTAAAGGCAATGCTACCAAATACTAATTGAGTGTATGTAAACTTCTGACCCACTGGGAATGTGATGAAAGAAATAAAAGCTGAAATAAATCAGATAATTCTCTCTACTATTATTCTGACATTTCACATTCTTTAAAATAAAGTGGTGATCCTAACTGACCTAAGTCAGTGAATGCTTACTAGGATTAAATGTCAGGAATTGTGAAAAACTGAGTTTAAATGTATTTGGCTAAGGTGTATGTAAACTTCCGACTTCAACTGTATGTAGATATTCCATTTAAAAAATTGTCCGTTTCCAGCTACAATAGTAATTTACACGTTAATGTCTACACTGTTTTTCTGATAAATTTGATGTTATTTTAATGGACACATTTGTTGTGCTTTTGTTTCAAAAACAAGGACATTTCCAAGTGACCCCAAACTTTTGAACAGTAATGTACATGCATACATTATTTTACTGCTCTAGGGGTGTAATTATTGTTCAGATAACCTTATTACTATCATGTTTTGATTTACTTTTTATTTACATTTTTTCACTCTTTATGTGATGCACAATGCAGAGAACACCAGAAGAAGAATGATCATTTAATTACCATAGTGAATTATTATAATGTTTATTTGTGTGTTAATTAATCCCATAAGGGATGGGTTGCCAATTGGCGATTTGACACCAAAATAACATTTCAAACATTCATTCATGCTTTGGTGTGTTTGGTCAGGTTTTTGTAGCACCTTTGTTATAGCTAGTAGTCTTCATACTCTCCTTCAGTTGTCCCATAGGAGAACCCTTTGAAAAACGCTTTTCGTTTCCAGGTAGAACCCTTTTGGTTCCAAATAGAACCCTTTCAAAAAGGTTCTACCTGGAACCAAGAAGGGTTCTCCTGCGGGTACAGCTGGAGAAGAGTGTATAGTTCATATAGGGAGGATATATCTAAACACAAACATGATTGACTTTAATGTGAAGGTTGCTGTGAGGTAAGATCCTTATGGAGTATTAGGTCAGTGTGTCTGTGTGGTCGTGATTGTATGGAACAGGAAGCTACCAAGAGCAAGATTAACCCACAGGAAATTGAGTTCCCTTCCTGTTTGCAATGAATCGTTTCAGCTTCGAGAGAAAACACCCTGGACGGAGAAAAGAGAGCTCCTTGGAAATGTACCTAATCATATGCAAAACATTTTAGACTTACAATGAACCAGGTAAAACAATACAGCCAAATCCACAGATTTCTCAAAAGATAAAGTATAGTGTTACACGAGGCAAAATGCTGTATAAACATCACATATGGTAAATATTCAAAGGCCATAAAGTGTAATACAATACTTACACACAGAACATGGACATTTTGGAGAGTGGACCGGGTTTCTGGTTCTGATCAAAGAAACTAAGAGTTCCTGAGGATGTCTCGTCTGTCTGCCAGAGGAGGCCTATAGCTCCATGGGTGTCATATTTACATGAAGACCAGACACACAACAACACAACGCTCCTGGAAAATAAAGCCAGTTCTAGAGTAAACATGGGCTTGGGACATGTGATTTGGATGTACACACATTAACACAGACAGAGACACAGCTGCAGACCCTAACTATTCCCTCTGCAGCAGAGGCCCTGCTCAGACCATGTGTGTGTGTGTGTGGTGTCTCACTCCTACCTCTGTCTAGGACTAGGATCTGTCCGATCCTTGACCAGCATCTGCACAGCATCACCATACAAGCCAGTAGTGGTGTTCTTCACCATAGGCCTACCACACAGAGTTCTAGCCAGCACCTGCCTTAACCGCTCATAGAGGCTGAAGGTACAATTAGACGATCAAGTCATAGCCTTATTTTAGGACATTAAATCAGCCGTACATATTATGCTGCCCAAATAAAGACCACAGCGTGTGTGTGTTTGGTTATGTATTCCTAAAACACCACAGCAGTAATGGATGGGTAGACTAACTATGAATAGAGGTCATTATGGGAAAAGACCGGGGAAACAAAACAAACTGGCATAACACATCAAGTCTGCCCAGCAACCAGGCTGTCAGACGTGACTGGTTGGCTCTCAAAAGCAATACAATCATAATGGATGCAATCTAACCAGAACCCCAAAATAGAACATCAATGCAAATATTGTGCTGGTAGGCTAATGCTTGATATTGAACACATAATTGTAGTGCATTGAAATGTAATTCTGCATTGCAATGGTTTCGTACTCAATGATGCACAGCTCACTTTCCTTCCACAGCACAATTGTACTTCCCTGAAGGGAAATACCCTAGGTCACAATCAAAACACACACTGCACTAGTGCTCCAGATTTTCTGATTACCAAATTGAAATGTGTAGGCCTAGTCTGCAACCTAAATCTGCTGTAGATCATCGGTACATTATTTCTACGATATATCATATACACAGTACCAGTCAAAAGTTTGGACAAACCTACTCATTCAAGGGTTTTTCTTTATCTTTACAATTTTCTATATTGTAGAATAATAGTGAAGACGTCAAAACTATAAAATAGCACATATGGAATCATGTAGTAACCAAAATATATTTTAGATTTGAGATTCTTCAGATAGCCACCCTTTGACTTGATGACAGCTTTGTACACTCTTGGCAGTCTCTCAACCAGCTTCATGAGGTAGTCACCTGGAATGCATTTTAATTAACTTTTTATGGCTGCAGGGGCAGTGTTGAGGTAGCTTGGATGAAAAGGTGCCCATTGTAAACAGCCAGCTCCTCACTCTCAGTTGCTAATATATGCATATTATTATTATTATTGGATAGAAAACACTCTGTTTCTAAAACTGTTTGATTTATGTCTGTGAGTATAACAGAACTCATATCAGAAAATAAACTGAGAAATTCCACTTCCTGTTTTTTTTCTGGGGGTGTCAGATCTTCAACCAAGCTCTCATTGAAATTACAGCGAGATATGGATGAGTTTTCACTTCCTACGCCTTCCACTAGATGTCAACAGTCAATAGAACTTTGTCTGATGACTCTAATGTGAAGGGGGGTCGAATGACACAGGAAATAGTCACCACTGCCACGAGTTCACCATGCATTCACTATGCGCGTTCACAGGGGAAGGACCTGCGTTTCACCGGCCATCTGAAGTCATTCTAATTCTCCGGTTGGAACGTTATTCAAGATATATGTAAACAACAACATTCTAAAGATTGATTCAGTACATCGTTTGACATGTTTCTACTGACTGTTACGGAACTTTTGGACATTTCGTCACGTTATAGTGGACGGGCTTTGTGACTTTGGAATTGTTTACCAAACGCGCTAACCAAAGTAGCTAATTGGACATAAATAACGGACATTTTCGAACAAATCAAGCATTCTGATGAAGTTTCAAAGGTAAGGAAACATTTATCATGTATTTTCTTGTTTCTGTTGACTCCAACATGGCGGCTAATTTGGCTTCTGTTCTGAGCGCCGTCTTAAATTATTGCATGTGTTGCTTTTTCCGTAAACATTTTTTGAAATCTGACACAGAGGTTGCATTAAGGAGAGGTATATCTATAACTCCACGTGTATAACTTGTATTATCATCCAAATTTATGAGTATTTCTGTTGAAACGATATGCAAAATCACTTGATGTTTTTGGAACTAGTGAATATAAATTGCCAATGTAAACTCAGATTTTTTTTATATAAACATGAACTTTATCAAACAAAACATGCATGTATTGTGTAACATGAAGTCCTATGAGTCTCATCTGATGACGATAATTCAAGGTTAGTTATTTATTTTATCTTTATTTCTGGTTTTTGTGAATGCTATACTATACATGAATGCTGTGCTTATTGTGGTTTGGTGGAGACCTAACATAATCGTTTGTAGTGCATTCGCTGAAAATCCTATTTGAAATCGGACACTTTGGTAGGATTAACAACGAGAATCCGCACCGCTAAAGCTAACTCTCTCTCCTCTGCTCTCATCCTTCTAGACCTATCGGCTGCCTTCGATACTGTGAACCATCAGATACTCCTCTCCACCCTCTCCGAGTTGGGCATCTCCGGCGTGGCCCACGCTTGGATTGCGTCCTACCTGACAGGTCGCTCCTACCAGGTGGCGTGGCGAGAATCTGTCTCCTCACCATGCGCTCTCACCACTGGTGTCCCCCCAGGGCTCTGTTCTAGGCCCTCTCCTATTCTCGCTATACACCAAGTCACTTGGCTCTGTCATAACCTCACATGGTCTCTCCTATCATTGCTATGCAGACGACACACAATTAATCTTCTCCTTTCCCCCTTCTGATGACCAGGTGGCGAATCGCATCTCTGCATGTCTGGCAGGCATATCAGTGTGGATGACGGATCACCACCTCAAGCTGAACTTCGGCAAGACGGAGCTGCTCTTCCTCCGGGGAAGGACTGCCCGTTCCATGATCTCGCCATCACGGTTGACAACTCCATTGTGTCCTCCTCCCAGAGCGCTAAGAACCTTGGCGTGATCCTGGACAACACCCTGTCGTTCTCAACTAACATCAAGGCGGTGGCCCGTTCCTGTAGGTTCATGCTCTACAACATCCGCAGAGTACGACCCTGCCTCACACAGGAAGCGGCACAGGTCCTAATCCAGGCACTTGTCATCTCCCGTCTGGATTACTGCAACTCGCTGTTGGCTGGGCTCCCTGCCTGTGCCATTAAACCCCTACAACTCATCCAGAACGCCGCAGCCCGTCTGGTGTTCAACCTTCCCAAGTTCTCTCACGTCACCCCGCTCCTCCGCTCTCTCCACTGGCTTCCAGTTGAAGCTCGCATCCGCTACAAGACCATGGTGCTTGCCTACGGAGCTGTGAGGGGAACGGCACCTCAGTACCTCCAGGCTCTGATCAGGCCCTACACCCAAATAAGGGCACTGCGTTCATCCACCTCTGGCCTGCTCGCCTCCCTACCATTGAGGAAGTACAGTTCCCGCTCAGCCCAGTCAAAACTGTTCGCTGCTCTGGCTCCCCAATGGTGGAACAAACTCCCTCACGACGCCAGGACAGCGGAGTCAATCACCACCTTCCGGAGACACCTGAAACCCCACCTCTTTAAGGAATACCTAGGATAGGATAAAGTAATCCTTCTCACCCCCCTTAAAATATGTAGATGCACTATTGTAAAGTGGCTGTTCCACTGGATGTCATAAGGTGAATGCACCAATTTGTAAGTCGCTCTGGATAAGAGCGTCTGCTAAATGACTTAAATGTTAAATGAGAATAGCTTTAAAATGATATAAGACACACGACCATAACAAGTTAACAGGTTTGCATTGTTAAAAGTTCATTTGTGGAATTCCTTTCCTTCTTAATGCATTTGAGCCAATCAGTTGTGTTGTCACAAGGTAGGGGTGGTATACAGAAGATAGCCCTATTTGGTAAAATACAAAGTGCATATTATGGCAAGAACAGCTCAATAAAGCAAAAATAAATGACAGTTCATCATTACTTTAAGACATGAAGGTCAGTCAATCCAGAACATTTCAAGAACTTTAAGTTTCTTCAAGTGCAATCGGAAAATCCATCAAGAGCTATGACGAAACTGGCTCTCATGAGGACCCCCACAGGAAAGGAAGACCTAGAGTTACCTTTGCTGCAGAGGATTGGTTCATTAGAGTTACCAGCCTCAGAAGTTGTAGACCAAATAAATGCTTCAGAGGTCAAGTAACAGACATCTCAACATCCACTGTTCATAGGAGACTACATGAAATCAGGCCTTCATGGTCGAATTGCTGGAAAGAAACCACTACTAAAGGACACCGATAAGAAAAGGAGACTTGCTTGGGCCAAGAAACACAAGCAATGGACATTAGACCGGTGTAAATCTGTCCTTTGGTCTGATGAGTCGAAAGATGAGATTTTGTTTCCAACCGCCGAGTCTTTGTAAGACGCAGAGTAGATGAACGAATGATCTCCGCATGTGTGATTCCCACCGTGAAGCATGGAGGAGGTGGTGTGATGGTGCTTTGCTGGTGACACTGTCAGTGATATATTTAGAATTCAAGGTACCCTTAACCAGTATGGCTACCACAGAATTTTGCAACGATACGCCATCCCATCTAGTTTGCGCTTAGTGGGACTATCATTTGTTTTTCAACAGGACAATGACCTAACACACCTCTAGGCTGTTTAAGGGCTATTTGACCAAGGAGAGTGATGAGGTGCTGCATTATATGACCTTGAGTTGGACCGCAGAGTGAAGGAAAAGCAGCCAACAAGTGCTCAGAATATATGGAAACTTCTTCAAGACTGTTGGAAAAGCATTCCGGGTGAAGCTGGTTGAGAGAATGCCAAAGTGTGCCAAGCTGTCATCAAGGCAAAGTGTGACTACTTTTAGAACACTTTTTTGTTTACTACATGATTCCATGTGTTATTTCATAGTTTTGATGTCTTCACTATTATTCTACAATGTAGAAAATAGTCCAAATAAAGAGTAGGTGTGTCCAAACTTTTGACTGGTACTGTATATATTTCCTCCTTATACTAAGGCAAAATGATCACACTAAATGTTGTTTTACCTTGAGAATCTGCCTCAACTCCCTGGGCACTGCTCCACACAGGTGCGGTTGTAAACACCACCACCCACTCACTCACTCACTCACTCACTCACTCACTCGAGAATCTCTCACTCTCTTGGTCACACACACACACGCAGACACAAACACCCACCCCAATACATACTAAAAACAAGGCCCAAATCCATTTTATATACTCTAATCCTTTAACGGTGGGACTGATTCAGAGGACCAGCATACTGTGCTCCTAGTACACCAGTGCAGCTAACACTTTTCAGGGCTCTCTTTTTGATGTGAGTGGGTCAAACCAGGTGTGAAGAAAACACCTGGAAGAGCTCTGTGTGGAGCTGTGGACATCAAACACACAGACGTCCACAAAAAGGACCAGTGACCACCACTGTATTACTGGACATTTTCATATTGACAGCTGTCTTACAAGGCAATGCCACTGACAGGACTTACTGCTGGAAGGCTGCAGCCCATTGCTCAACACAGCAATGTATTTATACAAGAACTTAATAGAAGGACTCCAGTGGATAACACAAGCTCGAGAATTTCAGGAGGAAGGCAAATGTACAGAGAAAATCAGTGGAAAAAATGAGTAGCTAAGAGCAACGGAGTTGGCTTTCTATATTGAGCACCCTAAAGACCCAAATAGAGACGTGACTAAAGGTGCCCGCATGCTCCCCAGATGAAACAGTTCGGAAGAGTTAGTGCATATATAAATGACGACATGTGACGTTTTTGTTAGTTTTGGACTTCGGTAAGGGTTTTTCGGGCACACAAAAAGGTGAGGCGAGCCGAAGTTGGTAGGCGCAGTCTACGCCCCTCTGTCAGTGATTGGTCAACAGTAGGGATTCTTCAGTAAAGTGTTTGTTGTCCTTCAACAAGAGACGACTCATTTTCATGCACATTTTTTCATTTAGAAATGCTGCACCAAACATCCGTTAGATATAAAATTGTGCGACTAAGATAAGTAAAAACATCTTCGATTAATTCAGATTATTTTGAGGAAGTGTATTAGAGGTCGACTGATTATGATTTTAACGCTGATGCCGATAATTGGAGGACCAAAAAAAGCAGATACCGATTAAATCGGCAGATTTTTATTCATTTGTAATAATGACAATTACAACAATACTGAATGAACACTTTTATTTTAACTTCTTGGTGACTGGGGGCAGTATTTTCACATCCGGATGAAATGCATGCTCAAATTCAACTGCCTGCTACTCATCCCCAGAAGATAAGATATATAGATTTGGATATAGATTTGGATAGAAAACACTATGAAGTTTCTAAAACTGTTTGAATCATGTCTGTGAGTATAACAGAACTTATGTAGCAGGCGAAACCCCTGAGGTCAATCTCTTTTCAATGGGTTTTCATTAGGAATCCAGATTTCTAATGGACATTCTTGCAGTTCCTACCGCATCCACTGGATGTCACCAGTCTTTAGAAATTGGTTGAGGTTTTTCCTTTGTGTAATGAAGTAGCCCTGTTCAAAACAAGGGTCACTTCAAGTGTACTGTTTGTTAGAAGTGCGTGACCAGAAAGGTAGCGTCATTTTGTTTTCTTCCTGTATTGAACACAGACCATCCAGTCTTCAATTTTATCGATTATTTACTTTTTTTAAATACCTAAAGTTGTATTACAAAAGTAGTTTGAAATGTTTTGGCAAAGTTTACAGGTAACTTTTGAGATATTTTGTAGTCACGTTGCGCAAGTTGGAACCAGTGTTCCTCTGGATCAAACGCGTCAAATAAATTTACATTTTGGATATATATCGACGGAATTAATCGAACAAAAGAACCATTTGTGATGTTTATGGGACATATTGGAGTGCCAACAGAAGAAGCTCGTCAAAGGTAAGGCATGATTTATATTTTTATTTCTGCGTTTTGTGACACGCCTGCAGGGTTGAAATATGTTCTCTCTCTTTGTTTACGGAGGTGCTAGTCTCAGATAATAGCATCGCTTGCTTTCGCCAAAAAGCATTTTTGAACTCTGACATGTTGGCTGGATTCACAACACATGTAGCTTTAATTTGGTATCTTAAATATGTGATTTCATGAAAGTTTGATTTTTATAGTAATTTATTTGAATTTGGCGATCTGCATTTTCTCTGGCTTTTGGCCATATCCCAGAGAGGTTAATATAATATATCAATAAAATCTATTTAGCCTCAAATAAATAATGAAACATGATCAATTTGGTTTAAATAATGCAAAAACAAAGTGTTGGAGAAGAAAGTAAAAGTGCAATATGTGCCATGTAAAATAGCTAACGTTTAAGTTCCTTGCTCAGAACATGAGAACATATGAAAGCTGGTGGTTCATTTTAACATGAGTCGTCAATATTCCCAGGTAAGAAGTTTTAGGTTGTAGGTATTATAGGAATTATAGGACTATTTCTCTATATACCATTTTTATTTCATATACCTTTGACTATTGGATTTCCTTATAGGCACTTTAGTATTGCCAGTGTCACAGTATAGCTTCCGTCCCTCTCCTCACCCCTACCTGGGCTCGAACAAGGAACACATCAAAAACCCTCCAAGCATCGTTATCCATTGCTCTAAACATCAAAAGTCCCAGATGCTAATATATGCATATTATTAGTAGTATTTGATAGAAAATAATCTGCAGTTTCTAAAATTGTTTGGATGATGTCTGTGAGTATAACAGAACTCATATGGCAGGAGAAAACCTGAGAAAAAAACCAACCAGGAAGTGGGAAATCTGAGGTTTGTAGTTTTTCAAATCTTGGACTACCGAATACACAGTGCCTATGGAGTCAAGTTGCACTTCCTACGGCTTTCACTAGATGTCAAACGTCTTTAGAAACGTGTTTCAGGCTTCTGTTATTAAAGGAGGGGGGAATGAGAGCTGAATGAGTCATGGGTCTGGCAGAGTGTCTCAGACTCGTGACACGAGCTCCCAACAGAGTTAGCTCTCGTACCAGTGCTTTTCTTCAGACAATGAAATTCTCAGGTTGGAATCTTGATGATTTATGTTAAAAAACATCTAAAGATTGATTCCATACATCGTTTGACTTGTTTCTTCGACTTGTAATGGAACTTTTCGAGTTGTTGTATGGGCGAAGTGCTCGCGCCTCATGAAGATGGATTACTGGGCTGAACACGCTAACAACAATTGGCTATTTGAACATAAACGATGGACTTCATGGAACTTTATGAAACAAATTAGTCATTTATTGTCGAACTGGGATTCCTGGGAGTGCCTTCTGATGAAGATCGTCAAAGGTACGTGAATATTTATAGTGTTATTTCTAACTTCTGTTGACTCCAACATGGCGGATATTTCTTTGGCTGGATTGGGCTCTGAGCGCCATTCTCAGATTATGCTTTTTCCGTAAAGTTTTTTTGAAATCTGATACAGCGGTTGCATTAAGAAGAAGTTTATCTTTAATTCTGTGAAAAACACTTGTATCTTTTATCAATGTTTATTATGAGTATTTCTGCAAAATCACCGGATGTTTTGGAATCAAAACATTACTGCACGTAACGCGCCAATGTAAACTGAGATTTTTGGATATAAATGTGCACATTATCGAACAAAACATACATTTATTGTGTAATATGATGTCCTATGAGTGTCATCTGATGAAGATCATCAAAGGATAGTGATTCATTTTATCTATATTTCTACTTTTTGTGACTCCTATCTTTGGCTGGAAAAATGGCTGTGTTTTTTTTTGACCTAACATAATCATATGTTGTGCTTTCGCTGTAAAGCCTTTTTGAATTTGGACACGATGGGAAGAATAACAAGAAGTTTCTTTCTTTTGCTGTATTGGACTTGTTAAAACCTGTTAGGGATAGGGGCAGCATTTTCACTTTTGGATAAATAGCGTGAACAATTTCAACTTCCTGCTACTCATGCCAGGAATATATTATATGCATATGATTAGTAAGTGTGGATAGAAAACACTGAAGTTTCTAAAACTGTTTCAATCATGTCTGTGACTAAAACATAACTTATTTTTTTGCCTCTGACCGTTCCCTCAGTTGTCTTTGCCAATGGTTATTTGATAGCGACCATTTCACAGTTCCTACGACTTCCACTGGATGTCACCAGTCTTTGGAATTTAGTTGAAGTTAATCATTTGTGCAACGAAGAAGAAGCACATCCTGGAACAACTTTACACTGTTGAGAGTTAGGCAAGACAAAAAAGGTGCATGGTTTGTTTACTTGCTGTATTGAATACAGATTGCCCAGTCTACAATTTGATCGATTATTAACGCTTAAAAAATACCTAAAGTTGTATTACAAAAGTAGTTTGAAATATTTTGGCAAAGTTTATAGGCAACTTTTGAAATGTTTTGTAGTGACGTTGTGTTCTGGCAAGCTGTTTCTTTCCGGATCAAACGTGCTTTATAAATGGACATTTTGGGTATACATGGACGGAATTAATCGAACAAAAGGACCAATTGTGATGTTTATGGGACATATTGGAGTGCCGACAAAAGAAGCTAGTCAAAAGGTAATGCATGTTTTATATTTTATTTCAGCGTTTTGTGTAGCGCCTGCTGCGCTAGTTCTTTTGTTTACTACTGGTTCAGATGGGTGCATGCTATCAGATAATAGCTTCTTATGCTTTCGCCAAAAAGCATTTTAAAAATCTGACATGGTGTCTGGATTCACAACGAGTGTAGCTTTAATTGAGTATCTTACATGTGTGATTTAATGACAGTTTGAATTTTATAGAATTTTATTTGAATCTGGCACTCTGCATTTCCCCAGGCAATTGGCCAGTTGAGACGCTAGCGTCTCCATATCCTCAAAAGGTTCATGTGTGAAGGTTGCAAATTTCAAAAAAATATTTTTGAATTTCACACGCTGCCTTTTCAGCGGAATGTTGTCGAGGGGTTCTGCTAGCGGAACGCCTGCCCTAGAAAGGTTAACCCAACGTTCCTAGGCCGTCATCAAAAAACGGCCACAATCGGTGTCCAAAAATGCCAATCACCAATTGTTATGAAAACTTGAAATTGGCCCTAATTAAATCGGCCATTCCGATTAATCGATTGACCTCTAAAGTGTATACTGGCTACGTCGTCTCAAAATGGACAACTAGTACCTTTGCCGCTTTTTTTCTCGTTCTTTCAAGCAAATGTCTTTTGAGTATGTGGGCACACTTGTTCGCCGCTGTCACGCCCTGACCATAGAGAGCTTTTATTCTCTATGTTGGTTAGTTGAATTATATTTCTGTTGGCCTAGAATGGTTCCCAATCAGAGGCAGCTGTTTATTGTTGTCTCTGATTGGTGATCATATTTAGGTAGCCAATTTCCCATTGTGCTTTGTGGGATCTTGCCTATGTTTAGTTGCCTGTGAGCATTATTATAGCTTCACGTTTCGTTTGTTCGTTTTGTAGGTTTGTTCTTTGAGGTTTTTTATTCCATAATAAAGGATGGAAACATACCACACTGCATCTTGGTCTACTCCTTATGACGAACGTGACAGCCGCCAGCCAAACTGATGCATGTTGACGCGTTTAGCCACATAGCCTTATATAAAAGGATTTACATAACTGGTGAGGTATAGAGAGAACTAATATAGAGTAAAAACAATCCACATTACTGTGTAGTACCTTACGAGGAGGAGGAGGAATGCCTGGTGCCTTGGGTTGTGTGCAGCCCTCTGGATGGCTGGTGTTCTGTAAATGGGCTATACATCACTGCTCCACTCAGGAGATGTGACAGATTCCACAAACACCTGGCTGCTATCAGCTAACCACAGACAGGCTCCAGAGCAGAGAGAGCTGTACCGAGGGGATGACATGACACCACAGGCTTTCCTATGACATAACCCTGCCTAAGCTCCTCCTCATAATATTTGGAATGTGTGTGCTACGTAAGGTAAAACCCCCCTCATTTCATAAGCCTGATGAATACTGGGATAGACAAGAGAACGCTTCCCTTTACATTGGTCTGGATCATCTATGCTCTGATGTACTCAACAGCAATGTAGCCCAAATTATTACTTACTTATCTTGCTCTCTTAAATCACATTTAACATTTTATAACTAGTCAAATTAAAATGAGCTGCCAACTCAACCGCTCAGACAATATTGGCCGGTCAAGTGTTTTTTTTTCCAAAATCCATCTATTAATAGCCTGCGTGCCTGCTCTGTATGGAGGAGAGAAAGAGGGAGAGAGGCCCTGCAAACCCATCACATGGGCTTTTGTATTTTAGAGTATAGCGAAGGCAAGTGTCGGCCAATCAGACGTGGGCAACACCCACAGCAGCGGCATGTACCAGCAGCCAGCTTTTCCTTGTGATGTCACCGTGGGTAAGTGTAACCATGGCAACCGTATCTGTCTTCTAGCTGGATCCCAGAGGAAGGAGGGCCCAGAATGCAGCTGCATCCTCTGCCCTGTGACACACACAGAGAATCACATGGTCTGGCTGAGAGGCATGCACACATTACCAAACACACTCTCATGCAATCGCAGCCCTCTGGATTCACATCTGTTTCTCAAATGAACATATATGTACAACACTATATATTTAAACACATGCGCAAGGTAAACACAGAAAACATGCCGTTCGAGTGTGGCAGTAAGGACAGTAGCTGAACGCACCTCTACCCAGTAATGAAAGAAGTCCCAGCAGACCGAGTCCCACCAAGCTGTGATGAGAGGAGACAGCCAGCAGGCTGATGATACAGTGCTGCCTCACTGCTGAATGTGCTGACACACTAAAACATGCTGGAGTCAATTAATTTCAACTAGCACTGACTCACTCAGCTCATACCCTGAGAACTCACCCTGTCACACTCATCATCAAGCTCTCATGGCGATTTCTGCTTTCCAAACATGACGGACACACTAATATCTGATGGTAATAGTCAGAATAAAATACAAAACCTATAATCCATGGCATTCGGGATTAAAAAGTAAATATCTGCCATGTTCCTCTCGCTCTCTCTCTCTCTCAAAGGTCCATGCTGTCTGTCTCACAAAGGCAGGATGGATGAGCTGGAAAGGACTAGTCGGAACCGACACAAACCCCACGTGAATAGCTCCTGAATGAGGCTCCATGGTGACCTTCACTTGCTGCTCATAGTGTGATGTCAGTCCCAGGAGCTGGGAGCATGGCCTGTGGGACACAACACTGTTTGTGGATGGCGCGTGCTGGCTGTGTACTGCTGTCTTTAATGTTAAGGAGGATTTACTAACTGAAGTCTTTCCTCAGGCTCTGTAGGCTCTAACCCTTCTGTTGTTTACTGACCCTCTACTATCACATCTGGGCTGGTGAGTGGCAGCTCTGGGTGACCTGCCTGGTGTACCTGGTCACCAGCAGCAGGAAATGGGAACGGGTTACTTTCAAATACCAGGCCAGCTGAAGTATTAGAAAGAAAACATGATATTTCTGCTCCTATATCAGGCGACTGCAGAACAGAGCCAATCCTGCCTGGCCTAACCCCTGTAACTTCCAGAGGATGACAGTCTGACGACCGCCCTGTCCTCTATCCTCTGCCCGGTCAAGAACTTCAGCGACAGTAGAGCTTATTATATATTATAAACTTGGTGGTTCGAGCCCTAAATGCTGATTGTCTGAAAGCAGTGGTATACCACAGGTATGACATTTATTTTTACTGCCCTAATTACGTTGCTGAGGCCAATACACCACGGCTAAGGGCTGTATCCAGGCACTCAGTGTTGTGTCGTGCTTAAGAACAGCTCTTATCTGTGGCATATTGGCCATATACCAGACCCCCTCGAGCCTTATTTCTTAATTATAGCACGGACATCAACTTCTCACTGCTCTAAGGAGTGAAGAATGGTTATTTCTGAATGCTGTAACTATAATGGTATTACACATGTATAATGTGAAGTGCTACTCCAAAGGTCGCTGCCTTGCCTGCCCTGTCCACTAAACCCTCCCCATCCATCCCTCCCCTGTCTGTCCTATGAAATGTGACCAATCTCGCTACATGAGCTTAAGTCCAATTTTGTGAAATATGAGAAAGCTATGCTGCTTTGAAAGTTGATAAACTTATGAGACGAGTAGGAGAAGATGCCATTGAAAGATGTTGCTAAGATTTCCACTCTTGCTAGAGAGCTCCTTTGTTTGTGCCCATTCAGCATCGCTCACACTCTCTTAAGCCTTGGCCCCACCCATCTCTTTAAGAATTCACATGCAAATGATCACGTCAGCATGGCATTGTCCTCTAGAAAGTCTTCTCTACTTACTGAGATCTGTCGATAGCACCAGTTAAATTCAGTGCAGCAATGTTTTTGAGAGCTGTAGCAACAATTTTGCAGTTGTTCATAGCTATATCTTTCCATAACATCTGGGGTAGCAAAGATGATCTATACAGTGCATTTGGAAAGTATTCAGACACCTTGACTTTTACCACATTGTTAGGTTACAGCCTTATTCTAAAAATGGATTGCAATTATTTTTTCATCAATCTTTTTTTTTCATCAATTCACACAATACCCCATAATGACAAAACAAAAACCGTTTTTAATTTAAAAAAAAATCAAGTTCATTACAAACAAAAAACTTAAATATCACACTTCCACAAGTATTCAGACCCTTTACTCAGTTCTTTGTTGAAGCACCTTTGGTAGCGATTACAGCCTCGAGTCTTCTTGGGTATGACACTACAAGCTTGGCACACCTGTATTTGGAGAGTTTCTCCCATTCCTCTCCGCAGATCCTCTCAAGTTCTGTCAGGTTGGATGGGGAGCGTCGCTGCACAGCTATTTTCAGGTCTCTCCAGAGATCTTTGATCGGGTTCAAGTCCGGGCTCTGGCCACTCTAGGACATTGAGACTTGTCCCGAAGCCACTCCTGTGGAGTCTTGGTTGTGTGCTTAGGGTCATTGTCCTGTTGTCCTGTCATTCGACCTGGTCCCTTTGCAGAAAAACAGCCCCAAAGCATGATGTTTCCACCCCCATGCTTCACAGTAGGTATGGTGTTCTTTGGATGCAACTCAGCATTCTTTGTCCTCCAAACACGTTGAGTTGATTTTTTACCAAAAAGTTATATTTTGGTTTCATCTGACCATATGACATTCTCTCAATCTTCTTCTGGATCATCCAAATGCTCTCTAGCAAACTTCAGACGGGCCTGGACATGTACTGGCTTAAGCAGGGGGACACGACTGGCACTGCAGGATTTGAGTCTCTGGCGGCGTAGTGTGTTACTGATGGTAGGCTTTGTTACTTTGGTCCCAGCTCTCTGCAGGTCATTCACAAGGTCACCCCGTGTGGTTCTGGGATATTTTCTCACCGTTCTTGTGATCATCTTGACCCCACGGGGTGAGATCTTGCGTGGAGCCCCAGATCGAGGGAGATTATCAGTGATCTCGTATGTCTTCCATTTCCTAATAATTGCTCCCACAGTTGATTTCTTCAAACCAAGCTGCTTACCTATTGCAGATTCAGTCTTCCCAGCCTGGTGCAGGTCTACAATTTTGTTTCTGATGTCCTTTGACAGCTCTTTGGTCTTGGCCATAGTGGAGTTTGGAGTGTGACTGTTGGAGGTTGTGGATACTTGTTATACTGATAACAAGTTCAAGCAGGTGCCATTAATACAGGTAACGAGTGGAAGACAGAGGAGCCTCTTAAAGAAGAAGTTACAGATCTGTGATAGCCAGAAATCTTGCTTGTTTGTAAGTGACCAAATACTTATTTTCCACCATAATTTGCAAATAAATTCATTAAAAATCCTACAATGTGATTTTCTGGATTTTTTTCCCTCATTTCATCTGTCATAGTTGAAGTGTACCTATGATGAAAATTACAGGCCTCATCTTTTTAAGTGGGAGAACTTGCACAAACTTGCACAACTTGCACAAAAGAATCAAACGTCCCTGATCCTGTAACCCGTCACAAATGAGGATTATTTCATCTAAGAGACTTTCACAGCGCTGATTTGCAGCAGTGCTATCCAGTGACCCAGAGAGATACAGTAGGCCTAGCATATCATTCCCAGCTAGCCCACCAGCAAAGTCATCCCCACTCAACCAGATCCTAACTGTCCTCTCTCTCAGCCATCAGCAGTAGGGATGGAGCATGATGAACTTCTGTTGGAACACAAACATTTCCCCACAAACACCCTCTGTGCTGTTCAGCAGCACTATCAGAGCCTAAGTTTCGAAGCTGCACTGAACCACTTCCTTAAATACATCCTGCACTTCACCTGTAATCACTGTCAAAAAGGTATCTAATGAACTGGTAGGGCTGGACGGTATACAGTATTTTACTATATACACGCCGGTATTGACACACAGACCAGTTTGGGTTTTTACTTTAACTTCTATAACGGTATTTCATCAGAATTGTTCTCACTAAAACAAAGATTTTCTTTGTCTACAGCTTTTACATCTAGTCTAAAGTTTAAGTTTTTTGTTGTTGTTAAGTTTGGGTAACGGCGTTCGTCTGTTGAAGGAGAGTCGGACCAAAATACAGCGTGGTGGTTACTCATGTTCTTTAATGAAGAATTGCGATACATGAAATAACTATAAATATACAAAACAACAAACAGAACGAGAAAACCTATAACAGCCTATCTGCTGAACACTACACAGAGACAGGAACAATCACCCACGAAATACACAGTGAAACCCCGGCTACCTAAATATGGTTCCCAATCAGAGACAACGAGAATCACCTGACTCTGATTGAGAACCGCCTCAGGCAGCCAAACCTATGCTACACCCCTACTCAGCCGCAATCCCAATGCCTACAAAACCCCAATACGAAACACAACATTTTAAACCCCATGTCACACCCTGGCCTGACCAAATATATAACGAAAACACAAAATACTATGACCAAGACGTGACAGTTTGACAATGTGCACTAGGTTATTAGTTAGCTAGCTAATGTTAGCTTGAGCAATGATCAGATGTCACGACTTGGTCATTGTATTTTGTGTTTTTGTTATATGTTTGGGTAGGCCATGGTGTGACATGGGTTTATATGTTGTGTTTCGTATTGGGGTTTGTAGTATTTGGGATCGCGGCTAATTAGGGGTGTTGTATAGGCTTGGCTGCCTGAGGCGATTCTCAATTGGAGTCAGGTGCTTCGCGTTGTCTCTGATTGGGAACCGTATTTAGGCAGCCTGACTTTCGCTTTGTATTTTGTGGGTGTTTGTTCCTGTCTCTGTGTTGTAGTCACCAGATAGGCTGTAATTAGTTTCACGTTCCGTTTTGTTGTTTTTGTATTTCAGTTATTTCATGTACCGCTATTCTGTTCATTAAAGTCATGAGTAACCTGCACGCTGCATTTCGGTCCGACTTTCTTCATTCAACAGACGAACGCCGTTACAGAAACACCCACCACTCACAGACCGAGCAGTGTGTGAACTGGCAGGAGCTAAAGGAGGACGTTATGGAAGGTAAAGGCATGGAGAATACGACGTGGGAAGAAATCGACAGGTGGGCGGCCGACCCAGAGAGAGTGCAGGCGCCCGCCTGGGATTCGCTTCAGCAGTGCGAAGAGGGCTACAGGCGAATCGAGTCAAAGAAAAAGACACGCCGGCTAAAACGGAGAGGCGCTGGTTTAAACAGGCAGCGACAGCTGGAGCAGCAAAGGGAGGATGAATAATTCGGAGAATGGACATGGGAAGACGTGTTGGATGGTAACGGTTGTTACAGGAGATATTGGCCGGAAGAGATCGCCTCCCATGGGAACAGGTGGAGGCACTAAGGAGAGCAGAGGCAGCCGGAGATAGGAGCCGACGACACGAGGGAACACGGTTGGCAAGGAAACCTGAAAAGCAGCCCCCAAAAAATATTGGGTGGGGGCTAGAAGAGAGAATAGTTATGCCAGGTAGGAGACCTGCGCAAACTCCCTGTGCTCACCGTTGGGCTAGAGAGACCGGGCAGGCACCGTGTTATGCTATGGAGCGCACGGTGTTTTCAGTGCGGGAGCATAGCTGGTATGTGCCGCACCGGGCTCTTCCTATTGGCCGGGCTAGAGTGGGCATCGAGCCAGGTAAGCTTGGGCAGGCTCGGTGCTCAAGAGCTCCAGTGCACCTGCACGGTCCGGTCTATCCAAAGCCACCTCTACACACCAGTCCTCCGGTAGCAGCTCCCCGCACCAGGCTTCCTGTGCGTGTCCTCGCGCCAGTACCACCAGTTCCAGCACCACGCACCAGGCCTCCAGTGCGCCTCGCCTGTTCAGCGCAGCCAGCGCTTTTCTCCTCTCCTGCGCTGTTGGAGTCTCCCGCCTGTTTAGAGCAGCCAGAGCCTTTCTCTCCTGCGCTGCCGGAGTCTCCAGTCGGCCCAGCGCCGCCAGTGCTCCCAGTCGGCCCAGCGCGGCCAGTGCTCCCAGTCGGCCCAGCGCGGCCAGTGCTCCCAGTCTGCCCAGCGCGGCCAGTGCTCCCAGTCTGCCCAGCGCGGCCAGTGCTCCCAGTCTGCCCAGCGCCGCCAGTGCTCCCAGTCTGCCCTGTGCTCCCAGTCTGCCCAGCGCCGCCAGTGCTCCCAGTCTTCCCAGCGCCACCAGTCAGCCCAGCGCCACCAGACAACCAGTCTCTTCCAGATCTCCCCGACAACCAGTCTCTTCCAGATCTGCCCGACAACCAGGATTTACCGGAGCCTACTACCTGCCTGAGCTTCCTCTCAGTACCGGGCTTCCCCTCAGTACCGGGCTTCCCCTCAGTACCGGGCTTCCCCTCAGTACCGGGCTTCCCCTCAGTACCGGGCTTCCCCTCAGTCCCGAGATGCCCCTCTGTCCCGAGATGCCCCTCTGTCCCGAGATGCCCCTCTGTCCCGAGATGCCCCTCTGTCCCGAGCTGCCCCTCTGTCCCGAGCTGCCCCTCTGTCCCGAGCTGCCCCTCTGTCCCGGGCTTCCCCTCAGTCCCGGGCTTCCCCTCTGTCCCGAGATGCCCCTCTGTCCCGAGATGCCCCTCTGTCCCGAGATGCCCCTCTGTCCCGAGATGCCCCTCTGTCCCGAGATGCCCCTCTGTCCCGAGATGCCCCTCTGTCCCGAGATGCCCCTCTGTCCCGAGCTGCCCCTCTGTCCCGAGCTGCCCCTCTGTCCCGAGCTGCCCCTCTGTCCCGAGCTGCTCCTCAGTTATGTGGGGATCTGGGTGAGGACTATTAGGCCATGGTCGGCGGAGAAGGTGGATTATCCCAGGACGCGAAGGGGAGGAAATAGGACATTTATGGAGTGGGGTCCACGTCCCGAGCCAGAACCGCCACCATGGACAGACGCCCACCCGGACCCTCCCTATGCTCTTGAGGTGCGTCCGGGAGCCCGCACCTTAGGGGGGGGGGGTTCTGTCACGCCTTGGTCATTGTATTTTGTGTTTTTGTTATATGTTTGGGTAGGCCAGGGTGTGACATGGGTTTATATGTTGTGTTTCGTATTGGGGTTTGTAGTATTTGGGATCGCGGCTAATTAGGGGTGTTGTATAGGCTTGGCTGCCTGAGGCGATTCTCAATTGGAGTCAGGTGCTTCGCGTTGTCTCTGATTGGGAACCGTATTTAGGCAGCCTGACTTTCGCTTTGTATTTTGTGGGTGTTTGTTCCTGTCTCTGTGTTGTAGTCACCAGATAGGCTGTAATTAGTTTCACGTTCCGTTTTGTTGTTTTTGTATTTCAGTTATTTCATGTACCGCTATTCTGTTCATTAAAGTCATGAGTAACCTGCACGCTGCATTTCGGTCCGACTTTCTTCATTCAACAGACGAACGCCGTTACATCAGAGTGGTAAGTGCAGCACAATGCACACAACATTAAATGCTTTACCAAGCTAGCTATCTGGCCACTGTAGCTAGTAACATACTTAAATCACAATGGATTAGTTTCCATGAAGCAGCCTGTAGCTGGCCATCAAGAGTCAATGTAGTGTCTTTACTTTACCTAGCTAGCACAACAGCTAGTTAGCTAGTGAACATTAGCCAGATAGCTAAACATATATCTATGGGCTGTGTGAGATTATGGAGAGTTTATTAAATATTTTCCTTCACATCTTGCTAGCCAGTTATCTAGCTGTGACCATCTGGCTAGTATCAACAATGGATTTGTAGAACAATAGCCAACTAGCTAGATGTGCTAATGTTACTAACATTGACTAGACCATAAAGCAACACACTTGGAAATGCATGGCCAAACAATGCTACGGCCACATTCTGGTTTGGAGAATTTGACGACGTGGCTGAAGACTTAAAGGTCTGCCAACACTCTGTTCTGATGTGCTACGTACTATCGGTAGGTAAACGTTTGACAATCCTGACGTTGAGTCTGACCCATTAGACTGCAATGAGGTCAGGGACGATAACCAGGCCCATGCAGGCAGCAGGGAATCTGGCCTTGCCAGCCAACAGGAGTCTGTAAATCCCCCCCCTCCACACACACACACAAACTTAACACAGGTCAGGAATGTGCTGATAAAAAGCTCTCCAGCTCTCTCGCGCTCTCCCTCCTTTTATCTCTTTCCCTTGCTTCTCTCTCGCTTTTTCTCTTTTTGATAACACTGGAAATACTGAGCTCAGTATGAGAACATGCAGAGCGAGAGATTGTAACACTCAGGAAGATTACTGCATTAGTTTACTTATCACAGGACACTAATATAAACTTTTGAAAGAACAGGCTTGGGTAGGTTGTGAAAAACAGAAAAATTCAACAAGCCATTGTTTCCAGTCAAACACAAATCAGAGGTGCAGTAATTGGCAAGCCCCTAACAACTCTGCCATAGAAGGAGGAACATCTCCTGCTAGTGAATGGGCCTTTCAGAATGAGCAACATAAGGCAGGGCCTAACGAATGGAGGTTAATTAACGGTGACTGGGGATCGGGGTGTGTTGGCTAGTGTCGTCCTATGGAACTAATACCAAACACAGCCCCTGACAAAACGTTCCTATGTCACCATTCTTGAGCTGGGATTTGAAAAACAAAAACACGCACACACACTGCTGATGTGGTAAAACAAAGGGTGTATTCAGCAGGGGGTCCTTGAGGCTGACCATGTTGGCCTCCAGAGAGCGATGGTGCCTGTCCCTACAGTAAGAGGACAACAGAGCAGCTTCCCATCTAAAACAGTTTGTGCATATATGATGACGACATTTTGTGGCGTTTGTTTGTTTTGGCCTTCGGCAAGTTTCTTCGGCTGTTCGTGCACACACAAAAAAAACAATCGAGGCAAGTCAAAGTTCGGAGACCGAAGTTTACGCTCCTTCATCGGTGATTGGTCAGTAGGGATTCTAAAATTAAATGTTTTTTGTCAATCAATGAGACAACTAATTTTCCATGCACATTTTTTCACTTGTGAAATACTGTGCCTAACATCTTAGTTAGATGTAAAAATTGTACGACTAAGATTTCTTGAGTTTCGATTAATTTGGACTATTTTGATGAAGTGTATACTGGTTACAGCGTCTCAAGATGGAAAAACAATGCTATTTCCGCATTTCTCGTTTTCAAGCGATGGTCGAAGGTATGCGAGCACACTCGTTCGGTTCGCCTAGCCGATTTCAGCTAGGAGCCAGCTGAGCCGGAGCATGCGGAAGCCATACCCACTACCCCAGCAGGGCTGGTCCTCCATATACACACACGCACAGCAGGTTCACATGGCCCAGCCCCACTAAAACCAGAGGCCAAGTCCACTCAGAGAAATTCCCAAGCTTTCAGAGCCTCTCAGTTATAATGGCTATGTTGTGGGCCAGGCTGAGGCCTACATTTACTGAATTAATGAGTTGGTTACTGTTAGGGGCCGGGCAACCATGTTCCTTTCCCACCCTGCAAAACGATCATCTCAGGGAGAAAACATGCATTCTTTAATGAGTAGTACATGCATAATAATAATAATAACAACAAACCATAATTAATAACACCAACATCTAGCAAGAGCTTTGGTTCTTCTCTAGGTTTCTTCCTAGGTTCCTGCCTTTTTTTGCCACTGTGCCTCGACATCGGCATTGCTTGTTCTTTGGGGTTTTAGGCTTGGTATCTGTATAAGCACCGTGGCGTCTGCTTTTGTAAAAAGGGTTTTATAAATACATTTGATTGATTGATTAAACTCTAGATAAACTCAGCCTCAATCTAGGCATAGACCCAGTATCTCATTATACATGAACTAATTACAACATAGAAGTTACAGGGGACAGGGGGAGGGGGCTATATGTTGACTCAAAGGGCTGGGATCCTGAGAGAGAGATGTGATAGAGGACAACATTCTCAGGTTCTACCTTAAAAGGGGTAAATAAGAGACATGTGATGAGGGTGTGCACACTATTGCCTCAGTCAAGTACACCATCAGAACTCAACAGGAGTTGTGTGCATTGTGAGAATAGCCATTTGTCAAAGACAGACAACAGAGTTGTTTTGAGTGAGCGTGTGTGTGTGTGTGTGTGTGTGTGTGTGTGTGTGTGTGTGTGTGTGTGTGTGTGTGTGTGTGTGTGTGTGTGTGTGTGTGTGTAAACAGTGGCAGGAAAGCCTTGTTTGAATGCTTATCCTGACTGCACATATTAAAATCGGTCATTATAGACTATTTAAATGTGTAGTTTGTATAAACAGGACACTGGAGCATACAAAAAGACAGCAAAGATTACGTTCTTTCTCCTGTGGAACTGTAATTGTATTACTGGAAAACAAACATTACCTCAAATGCCTTTCTGAGAAATTACAACTCATACACTTAATTAAAAGGTGAATTCTACAATTTCACAAATAGTGACTATATAACATTTGAAAGGGATTTCCAGTGGAGTAAAACTCAGAGGGCAGAGTTGAACAGTAGAAAATTGCAGGCTTAGGTTTTGCTGTGTTAATTATGCAATTTACCAAAGTAAACCAAGTTGCTCCCGGGGCTGGAGTAATGATATTTTTCCTGTGTACTGAGTCCAACTTTAAACACAAAATAACAGTGGATGGGAGAGGATAAGGGAAGGTGGGAAGAGTAGAGGCGGCAGCTTGCTTCAGTTCGGCTGGTGCCTAGCCCAGATCCGAAAGAGTGTGCTCTCATACTCCCTTAAAAGACCTTCACTTGATAAACAAGAAAATAAGCAGCAATAGTATTGTCCATATTGAGATGGCGTAGCCAGTATTTTTTTTCTTTCACCAGGAAAAGCCCATTGAGACCCATATTCTCTTTTTCAAGGGAGACCTGGCCAAGACAACATCAACAATCAATACATTACAGAATTAAAACACAACATGAGCCAGTCTAAAAAAACATTCAATCCCCTCTAACATTTTTATATTTTTAAATCATTTCAGTGGCACTAACATATCTAGATGAAGCATGGACTGTAGACCAATACATGCCTCTGGTGCACAAGAAGAGAAGGCAGTCTTGCCTAATACTGTGAATGTCCTGGGGACTTTAATGAAGTAGCAACCACCTAGCAGCCTGGGAATGGTAACTGCTGGTATACACTTCCTGAAAATAGTCGGAATTATTCTAAGATAGCTCACTTAATTTTGGCATTTTTGCCGGCATTTTTTCAGAGGAGATCTCATTGCAGTATTTCAAAGATTTTCACGAAATCGAGTCGTCTCTCATTGAATGAAAACCAAGACTTTACTGAAGAATCCCTACTGTTGACCAATCACAGATGAATAGAGACTTCAGCTACCGAATTCGGCTTGCCTCAAGAAAAAAAGAAAAAAAGATCACAAAATGCCAGCTGGGAAGTATGTTGACGTCTTAAGGAGGGTGAGAGAAGGAAAGAGGAATAGGTGAACATGACAGAGTTGCTCAACGGGACAGACATGACCTAAAAGAACACTAACTTAATAAGCACACACACGCTCGCTCGCTCTCTCTCGCTCCCTCCAAAGTGTGCTGGGGAGAGAGTGAGAGGAGAAGAAAGTGCTGTGCAGCTGCATCTGAGACTGATTTAGTCTGATCTGTATCAAGGCATGTTTTAATAAAACAACACACACAGGACAGAGCAGACACGAAATGTAGTGAATATTCAATAAACTGTATGAATGGCCAGCCTAGAACACGGGGGCCTATGGTTGAAGTACGACCATTGTAATGACATGCATATGTAAATATTGTACGTCATCGTCCATAACTTCTGTCCAGATTTAAGGGGCAAAAATCATTCATGACTAAAGCAAAATAGGATGAGCTTGCACTGTGAAGAGGGCTCCAGCATTGTGGCAGGTAGGTGACCTACATAACAAAAACATGATCATTTCCCAAACGAGTGACTAAAGAAATGTAGGGTAAGCCATAGGATGAATCTATTTCAACGATCTGAGCTGCAGTCAGTCAGTCATTCACACACAGAAACAACCAGCCTTGTGCTGCTGGTGGACAAATCCTCAGAGACCGGACCTGCCAACAAACCAAGGATGGGTGGCTTGGCTGGCCTGGGAGTGGCAGGGACATCAAATCTCCCATTTTACAAACCAAACACGCACACTGGGGTAGCTACCGAAACCCCAGTTCCTTCTCGAGGAGCCAAAACAGAAACGCCTGCCGAGATGCTGGTTGGTGCAGAGAGCAGGCACCCCTTCCTGGAACGCAGGGACCAGGCACCAGTGTGACTGGGGGAGATAAGTATCAATCCACTGACTCAGCAGGAGGGCCGGGGGACACACACACACAGACCTGCTCTCCCTGCTGTGTGCTTCCCTGCCTGGGAAAACACCACGACACTCCCAGTCAGTACCACAATAATCAACCATCCCTCCTCCCCCATTCATGATCCCTGTGATTATCCAGACACTTTACTCACACACAGACACACCAGTAATAACACACCATACACCAGGAGCAGCATACTGGCAGACTGGGTCGTCTACCTGTCTGAGACAATGAGAGAACATGTCGGTCGTTCATCTTCCCCAACACACTGTGGTATCACTCCTCCTAGAATCTAGAGAAAATTAAATGTCAATCAATCTAGTCTACAGCTGTGTTTGGTACATTTAGCCTTACATAGATTAGGAATTCTGTAAGAGCCCTCAAGTAAGCTGTCAAAATCAATTCTCTATCTAGCCACTATTCTGGGGTCACAGATAGAAAGCGGTGAGAAGAAAATAATGGTGGACTTCAAACAGGGAAAAGGCACCCCCATATCTCTCGGATTTAATGCTGTGATTATGGGTGAGGTCTTTTTTAAGAGGTTGCATGTGATTCAGATTATAGCCAGGCAGTGCATCTCCCCCTCTCCCCTCCCTGTAGCATGTTGTTGCTCTTTCTCTCTGTCTTGCTATAACTAACTGCCTCTGCTGTGCCCGTCAGTCTTCACATTCCTTCCACAAATAAAAGGTATCTATAGGACCGATACCCACTGATAAGATAAGTGCAGCACTTCGAGTATCATTGCTACCAAAACATAACAGCAGGTTGCCCTCTCTTCCTTAACAGCAACCCATGACAAAATAACAAGGGGGAAGACACTTCCAACAAGAGCCTTTTTTTCTGTGCTGTATAAATCTATGCACTTCAAAAGAGAATGGGAGGGGGAATACTACACCACAGCAGGCCATTTAAGGAGCATTTTAATGACACCTATCCCAAGAAATATGTGCATTCTGAGCAGCCATTTTTGACATTTTGCATTCCAGTCCCCCTCTTGACCCATTTGGTTTTGAGCAGAGGTTGGCTGCTCTAGTTAGCTATCATACGAGCCAAGACAGAGACAAACACCACAGTGCTTATTTCACGATCGTATGCAACACAGCCATGTGGAACTGGAATAGAATATGGCATTTGACAGGCTGAAGGACAGCACCCTTGCCAAGAATGCTCTGAAGGCCCCAGCGGTCAGTGACAAGTGTTCAGCTGCTGCTCATCCAGGGGCAACAGTCAACTCCCCTGGGAAGACGGGATCTATCTTGGACACAGACCGTGTCAGTTTGGGACATCTTAATGAAGTCTCCAGCATGGGTGAGTGCACTCAACAGAAGAGAAAAGGGGTTGGGGAGAGGAAGAGAGGGAAATGCCACTCCCTGGAGAAAATACACAGGATCTCCTCATGTGACGGAGAGAAAAGCCCTGGCTTAGCATCACAATGTCCACTCATGGTAATAACACAGCGATTACAGAATTCCAGCACTATTCAATAAAATAAAAAACACACAACAGCTACACATTAAAGCTTTGCAATGTTTCATCATCTAAATGTGTAAAACCTCGTCCCAATAGAAATGTGAAGTTGGAAACAAAATACGTTTGCTTATGTGGGTGATCGTTAATGGGACAATTGATGGCTACAACCATCAAACTAGAAGTAGTAGTTTTAAGGATAATGAAAAACAACTGTGGTGCACATTCATGTTATAAACTTAGCGTTCTATTTATCGTTATCACATCAATTCAGGCAATTTGTCCAGGTATGGATTCTTGTCCTTATCGACCTACTCTGATTCAAACAATCCAAAACAAACCATGTTTGTACATCAAATTTATGTAAAACATTTCAATAATTTATCATACTACATGTTTTAATATATCTCCATAAGTAACTGTAGTTTATAATGCATGTTATGAATGATTTATGAGAGACTTAGTGTAAACAATTAGGCTACCGTTACATAAGACAGAAGAGCTGTGTGGGTCGAGTTAGAGATTCTCTGGTACTTTTGTCTACTTTTTAGGCAGTATTTCTGAACGTAAAGCTCACGAGTCAAAAAGTGGTCCCGGAAAACTGTGTCACATATGTGCACACGACACTACTCTCTCTCGCTCTGCTGTGTGTGCATCTTGCTAGCTGTCATTCAAATGGCGAGGGACTGAAGCTCATTGGCTAGAACTTGAAATGCTAGGGGGCTGGCCCACCTGGGGGAAAATGGCATTGCACAGCTTCCAGTAAGTAAACAGTCACTTAGGGATTGTGTCTAACTAGGGATTGTGTGGCTCTAATTGTGGTAATACAGTAATTCTGCATGTATGAACTACACATTGACACATCCAGCCCAAATCAGGAAGTTTAAAATATACTTACTAGTAACCAAAGTTCTGTAGCATGTCTTTAAGCATAACATGATTGTATTTCACTACTAGATAAACTAGTGACAAAAAAGTGGAGTCTAGATAAGTTATTTATTAGAACACTTTGTTATTTTAGAACACTTTGGCTGACCACAACTGAGAGTTCAGCTGCACAAGGGGCCAGGGCTCCTAGCTCCTCTCTTCATGTGGGCCACTTGAGACGCTCTGTCCGCAGGCCCTCTCATGGCACAAAGAAAGAGAGCGAGAGAGACTAGCCCTGTCTGCACGAAAACGTCCAGCAGCTCGCTCTAGCCATAGTTTTTTTTTAAAGGACCACAAAGAGCGACCAGTGATACTGGAAAACAAAAAACATCCCGTCTCCAGGCCACAGAGAAGCCTAATTGCACCCCCAATCGCTGATGTAAATGTGAGATGTGTAATCATCATCAAAGGAAAACAGAAGTCCACTAAGGCCACAGGGACTCGTCCTCATAATTACCACAGCCTCTCCAGTCATACATGAGAGGGAGAACAAGAGCACAGACTGCAAAGCCTTTCAACCCCATTGCTTTCACTAATTTCACTACTCTTCTTTCACCCTGAAAACACAAGCATGTGGTCTATTTTTAGAGCGAGCTGATACAATAAATTATTTGTATTTTGTTGTGTTGTACTCCTATTCAGCGAGTGTAAACAGTGAAAGGCAAGGGAGGGATGAGGACAGAATTAAAATGTAGTGTGGAAGAAGAGTTCATGTCTTCATTTTCATGCAGGCTGCATGAGCTGGATTAATGGGGTTTCACACAGCTTTTGAAATGTTGGCAACAAACACGTCCACTCCTACTTCGTGCTCCAGCAGAAACACTACTATGGAAATGCTGTTGCTACTACTACCGTGCTGAGTGAGCTCTCCCTAATCCCTTTCTCAGATAAACATGAGGCTGTGCTGCACACTTCCTCCAAGACAGGAAATGCATTATGATGAGGACAATAATAAGTAAACAATTATTATGTGACACTGTAAAAACTACAATTACGTGACATGGATAATGAACAGAATTCTTAAATCTTTCCTGGTTATTAGGGTTTGATTTCAGCATTCTTGACCTTTGACAGAGATTATGTCACCACAACTACAGATGTGATCATGGCCTGTTCCAGGTGTCACAACACTGGTCTAGAAACAGCGTATTAATTCAGATCATTCTCTGTGTCCTTTATTACTCAATGTGACTCTGACCACTGGAATATGCGTGGTGAAATTCCTCTGGAAGAAGTCGTAGTACACATGGGCCTGTGACAGGACAGATAAAACCATAGGCATTCAAGTTACACTTTGCACACAACATTGCTGGCATTACTCATAGCTAGAGAGATATTGCATGTATGGTGTGTTGTACTACAAGCAGCTATAGGAGTTAAATAGTTATGTGAAGTGAATTAGGGGGGGGGGGGGGGCATGCACTGCTTAATGTGGCCTAAAAGCTATTCCGTAATCAAGCAGTGATCCCAAACAACAGCCCCTAACTCAAAGTAAGGTATGGTATCCTATAATGAAAACATAATAGTCCAAGCAGAGGTGATGTATTCAGATAGAACAAGTGGGCCAGAGAGTGACGGCCAAATGAACCAAATGAACCAGAAGGCATATTATTTACTGAACACATGCTGGTAGCAACACATTCTAAAACAGATGATAGCCTTCTTGACAGACCAAACACCATCCAGCAAACAGAACGTTACACTTCAGTTGTCACTTGCACTTACTTTATTTCAACGGACAGTTTAAATATCTAAAGTATGTTGTAGTGTGACACACCGCATAGGACAACCCTGCATTACATCACCTGAGATGGTTCCACCTGAACTAGAAAAACAGACCAAACCTGAATTTCATTAGTGTGAAACTACATTACACATTCCTAGGTTGTCAGACAACTCTGTGTGACAGAGGAAATGATTGACATACTTGAAAACATTGGTATTGTTGTAATTTGTGGATTAACCTATTTACAACCACTCCCAAAATGTGTTGCTATCAGCTTTCACCTGGTCAAACAAGGTTGAAACAACTCAAACCACTAGAACAACACTAGTACAGATACATGACGTACTTGAATCCACATGGCTTTGACAAGCTATGCCCCAGTCTAGTCAATCTGGACCCTACGCAGTGTGTGTGGAGCAATAGCATGTACAGTTGAGATGTGTCTAAATTGACCCGGTTCACACGAAAATCTGCATAGGCCCAGTAAACAAACATGATTGCCCGGTGAATGACGCCGAGATAAAACTACGGGTTGTAGTTCACTATTGGTTCTAATGAACAATCGTGTCATTGTATCAAGACTATGAAATAATTGATTAACACTGGACATTATTTTACCCCGGCTTTGATTGTCGGTAAACCAACCATTACAGTGTTGCAAGGCATTACTGTGATATCGTCCATTCAAATAAAGTTTGCCAGTGTAACTGTTTTCACTGCTAAGACAAACTCAAAATTGTAACTAACCATCAGCATTGAAGAAATGTGGTCCCCATATGTTGATGATCCACAGGTGTTTTATTGGGGCACCTCCGACAATAATATGCATACAAGTTGTCAGTTTAGTAAACACGTTCTGTTTTGCTTATTTTCAAAACATGATAAAATCCTGAATGTGTCATGATCAATACCTCCCTGGTCGCATGAATGACATTCACCTAACGTAAATAAAGTTGAGGTAACGTTCGATCATGTCGATCTCATCAACCACTGACAACATTGACAGAGACACAAACTAGACGAACAATCTGATGTTGATAGTATTTTTCCAGTTTCCCTTGATGAGAAAGTATGCTTTCGGCGCAAAACAAAATATACTTCATAACTTTTTTTCTTTTTCTGTAGTTCCGTCGGGTATCCTACCTTAGAAGCTGTTTTGGCAGACATTTTACTTGCTAGCTCCGCTCCCAAAGTAGCAAGTTAGTATTATCACTTCAACCAAAGCGCAAAATTCCTTCTTCTGAATTTCTCCCAGCTGCCGCCACGCCGGGCAATAATATTTTATTTTTTCAGGACGTCGAGAAACATGACCCAAATGTGTGTGTGAAAAGTCCAAAGTTCATTATCTTTCGTAGTTTGCCTTAAACGTAACTTTACCCTACATGTCTATACATCTGCAATTACTCCGTTTAAAATAGCCAACTCAAATACGTTGCCTTAATCTATTTTCTCTTAAGAATGTTGACTGAAACGTTTGAAGAAAATGTAGATAACACTTCGTCCGCAAATCCAAAGCAGTAAAACTGCAATGGCAGGCTTTGTATGCCTCTCCCTGCTCGATTCTCTCCTCTCCAACCAACGATCGTGACATGTCTGACTGGAAGAGTCCATTGCACCTCTGTAGGGGTGATGGTACTGGATGGAAGCCTGGGCATTGCCATTGAACTAAATATACGTATTCTAAACAAAATATTATGATTATGCATGTATGTCGGACATCCAGGTTAAACGTATACGTTATAGTTATATATTAATTTACCCGTATAAACTATTCTTAATGCAACAACAAAAAAACCGATATCACTATTTTTCTTGATAATGAACTATGCGGACCATGGACAATTGTGAAGAGAGGAGAGGGGATATCGCTGATGTGATGCTGCTGAATGTTCACTTTTACTGGGCGACTGACAGGCCTGCCGTGTTTATTTACGATAATGAAGCACAGTACTTGTAAACTCCTAAAACACCTGGGTCACCTAACATATCCAGATAAATTGAAAATACATTGATTTATACAATCCTTGAGACATAAAACGTATAAAAATATCTTGCAATAGGACTTAATAACTTGTAATATGTCTGAAAACACAATTTTATATTATTATGTGACTTTGCAACCACAAGAGTTGCTGGCATGGCAGACAAGTCTGGGACACAGTCTACAGTTTCATAAGTAAAAGTCATAAACCAAAGAAAAATGTTTCAGGTCAACTATCAACTGAAAATCCAGTCCATGACTTTAAGTTGGGTTTTTGTGTGGTTGATAACCAACCACACAGGAAACCAAGCGGGCCATAGCTGTCATTCAGAATACTTCCTATGGCTTTCCGGAACCAACCCACAGGATGCGCTGAACCTCAGAGCTCAGCTTGCATTGTTTCAAAGTAAACAACACACTGTAGGGCTATATCTCTCAATGTAAAATAAATCAGTTCATATCTTACTTGTAAAGAAATCAGAAGTAGCTTCAGCCTGTGACATAACATTTCAAGAACAACAATGACTACATGCACTGTATATAGACCTTTTCTATTGAATTATTGGCTGTATGTTTGTTTATTCCATGTGTAACTCTGTGTTGTTGTTTGTGTCGCACTGCATTGCTTTATCTTGCCCAGGTCGCAGTTTAAAATGAGAACTTGTTCTCAACTAGCCTACCTGGTTAAATAAAGGTGAAATAAAATAAATAAAATAATAAAAAATGTTCATCTAAGTAACCACTTTGCTCAGCGCGCACAGAGCTCCTCTATTTCCATCCCAAGCAGCCATTTTGACAAACCAGGAAATCACGTTCACACACTGCTCCTGACTTTTCTTACATGTACAGCTGGCGCAGGCCAGAGGTGCCCTGTAGGTGTGGATGGTCTTGGGTTAATTTGCCACCAGACCAAATCCAACAAAGCAAAAACCTAAAGCTGTTTGACAAACAGGGCTTGATACATCGCGCGAACAGCTCTCAGCCATGGTATTTTGGCCATATACCACACCTCCTTGACCTTATTGCTTAAATATAACATTCAGCCTACAACTAAATAATGCACTCTCAAATTACTATATATTAACTGTATTTGTCAGTGTCTAACAATCTAATCTATCTAACATGAGGTTGGACACAAAAGTAAAACATCAAAAGAACAATTCATCTACATTTGTATCAGTATTTTTTTTAAAGCAAGTTTGTTATATCTGCAATATGAATGAATGACCACATACTAGTATAGATGCCAGCCGCTCTGTCCTCCTGTAACGGTAACTTCGTCCCGCATCCACCAGGGAAGATATCAGAATATTCAGCATTCTATCTCTCTCAAATAACCAGGCTAATTTGCTGTTCTAAAAGTAAACAAGCTGGAGCTAGAACATTTTAATCAATCTACCCCAAACGCTGTAACCCAAAGAAACAGAGAGAAGAGTACTGCTGCCTGCTTTAGAGACAAATACAGACCTGCAGTATCTCCTGATAGAGAAGAGAGAGGGGCATTTGTGACACTAAAACGTGATCAAAGGCAGCTTTGTCCTGCATGGCTGCCCCCCCACAGTACCCAGAGCAGAAAAGCACAAAACTGCTCTGGAGCTCAGGTGCTGCCTTCTCATGGAAGAGCAGGCACATGAAAAACACTCTGCCACAGAATAGGCCGGAACACACAGACACAAAACAGGCACACGTTAGTGAGGAGAACGCTTCACAGAGTTATGCTCGCCTGCCCCAACATCCCCAGAGCAGAAAACTCTTAACGTGCAGTGAAATAACATGAAGCACATACCCTGAACTGCACTGGATTATACATGAAAATAGACCTACAACACCATTGTTGTAGGTGTAGCACTGGCATCGTACTTTCTCAGCTTTAGAAAATCCATTGTTGTAGGTGTAGTATAGCCTTTCTATCTCAGCTTTATAAAAGCCATTGTTGTAGGTGTAGTATAGCCCTTCTATCTCAGCTTTAGAAAAGCCATTGTTGTAGGTGTAGTATAGCCTTTCTATCTCAGCTTTAGAAAAGCCATTGTTGTAGGTGTAGTATAGCCCTTCTATCTCAGCTTTAGAAAAGCCATTGTTGTAGGTGTAGTATGGCCCTTCTATCACAGCTTTAGAAAAGCCATTGTTGTAGGTGTAGTATGGCCCTTCTATCTCAGCTTTAGAAAAGCCATTGTTGTAGGTGTAGTATAGCCCTTCTATCTCAGCTTTAGAAAAGGGGGATGAGAGTTTTAACTTCCGGCGCCGACAGAGATGGCCGCCTCGCTTCGCGTTCCTAGGAAACTATGCAGTTTTTTGTTTTTTTACGTGTTATTTCTTACATTGGTACCCCAGGTCATCTTAGGTTTCATTACATACAGTCGAGAAGAACTACTGAACATAAGAGCAGCGTCAACTCACCATCAGTACGACCAAGAATATGACTTTCGCGAAGCGGATCCTGTGTTCTGCCTTCCACCCAGGACAACGGAATGGATCCCAGCCGGCGACCCAAGAAAACGACTTCGTAAAAGGCGGAAACGGAGCGGTCTTCTGGTCAGACTCCGGAGACGGGCACATCGTGCACCACTCCCTAGCATTCTTCTCGCCAATGTCCAGTCTCTTGACAACAAGGTTGATGAAATCCGAGCAAGGGTAGCATTCCAGAGGGACATCAGAGACTGTAACGTTCTTTGCTTCACGGAAACATGGCTCACTGGAGAGACGCTATCGAAGTCGGTGCAGCCAACTGGTTTCTCCACGCATCGCGCAACAAACATCTTTCTGGTAAGAAGAGGGGCGGGGGCGTATGCTTCATGGTTAACGTGACGTGGTGTGATCATAACAACATACAGGTACCCATGTCCTTCTGTTCACCTGATTTAGAATTCCTCACAATCAAATGTCGACCGCATTATCTACCAAGGGAATTCTCTTCGATTATAATCACAGCCGTATATATTTCCCCCCCCCAAGCAGACACATTGATGGCTCTGAACAAACTTTATTTGACTCTTTGCAAACTGGAATCCATTTATCCGGAGGCTGCATTCATTGTAGCTGGGGATTTTAACAAGGCTAATCTGAAAACAAGACTCCCTAAATTTTATCAGCATATCGATTGCGCAACCAGGGCTGGAAAAACCTTGGATCACTGCTATTCTAACTTCCGCGACGCATATAAGGGCTGCCCTGCCCTCCTTTCGGAAAAGCTGACCACGACTCCATTTTGTTGATCCCTGCCTACAGACAGAAACTAAAACAAGAAGCTCCCGCGCTGAGGTCTGTTCAACGCTGGTCCGACCAATCTGATTCCACACTCCAAGACTGCTTCCATCACGTGGACTGGGATATGTTTCGTATTGCGTCAAACAACAACATTGACGAATACGCTGATTCGGTGAGCGAGTTCATTAGAACGTGTGTTGAAGATGTCGTTCCCATAGCAACGATTAAAACATTCCCAAACCAGAAACCGTGGATTGATGGCAGCATTCGCACGAAACTGAAAGCCCGAACCACTGCTTTTAATCAGGGCAAGGTGACCGGAAACATGACCGAATACAAACAGTGTAACTATTCCCTCCGCAAGGCAATCAAACAAGCTAAGCGTCAATAAAGAGACAAAGTAGAATCTCAATTCAACGGCTCAGACACAAGAGGTATGTGGCAGGGTCTACAGTCAATCACGGATTACAAAAAGAAAACCAGCCCCATCACGGACCAGGATGTCTTGCTCCCAGGCAGACTAAAGAACTTGTTTGCCCGCTTTGAGGACAATACAGTGCCACTGACACGGCCCGCAACTAAAACATGCGGACTGTCCTTCACTGCAGCCGACGTGAGGAAAACATTTAAACGTGTCAACCCTCGCAGGGCTGCAGGCCCAGACGGCATCCCCAGCCGCACCCTCAGAGCATGCGCAGACCAGCTTGCTGGTGTGTTTACGGGCATACTTCAAGAGGGCCACCATTGTTCCTGTTCCCAACAAAGCTAAGGTAACTGAGCTAAACGTCATCATGAAGTGCTTTGAGAGACTAGTCAAGGATCATATCACCTCCACCCTACCTGACACCCTAGACCCACTCCAATTTGCTTACCGCCCAAATAGGTCCACAGACGATGCAATCTCAACCACACTGCACACTGCCCTAACCCATCTGGACAAGAGGAATACATAGAATGCTGTTCATCGACTACAGCTCGGCATTTAACACCATAGTGCCCTCCAAGCTCGTCATCAAGCTCGAGACCCTGGTTCTCGACCCTGCCCTGTGCAACTGGGTACTGGACTTCCTGACTTCACCCCAGGTGGTGAGGGTAGGCAACAACATTTCCACCCCGCTGATCCTCAACACTGGGGCCCCACAAGGGTGTGTTCTGAGCCCTCTCCTGTACTCCCTGTTCACCCACGACTGCGTGGCCACGCACGCCTCCAAATCAATCATCAAGTTTGCGGACGACACAACAGTGGTAGGATTGATTTCCAACAACGACGAGACGGCCTACAGGGAGGAGGTGAGGGCCCTCGGAGTGTGGTGTCAGGAAAATAACCTCACACTCAACGTCAACAAAACTAAGGAGATGATTGTGGACTTCAGGAAACAGCAGAGGGAACAGCCCCCTATCCACATTGATGGAACAGTAGTGGAGAGGGTAGTAAGTTTTAAGTTCCTCGGCGTACACATCACAGACAAACTGAATTGGTCCACCCACACAGACAGCATCGTGAAGAAGTCGCAGCAACGCCTCTTCAACCTCAGGAGGCTGAAGAATTTCGGCTTGTCACCAAAAGCACTCTCAAACTTCTACAGATGCACAATCGAGAGCATCCTGTCGGGCTGTATCACCGCCTGGTACAGCAACTGCTCCGCCCACAACCGTAAGGCTCTCCAGAGGGTAGTGAGGTCTGCACAACGCATCACCGGGGGAAAACTACCTGCCCTCCAGGACACCTACACCACCTGATGTCACAGGAAGGCCATAAAGATCATCAAGGACAACAACCACCCGAGCATTGAGGATGCTCTCGATTCAACAACAAGTCGGACACAATCATGAAGTGGAACGACATTTATTGGATATGTCAATATTCAGTATTAACTTAAGGGGGCTGAATAATTTTGCACGCCCAATTTTTCAGTTTTTGATTTGTTAAAAAAGTTTGAAATATCCAATAAATGTCGTTCCACTTCATGATTGTGTCCCACTTGTTGTTGTTTCTTCACAAAAAATACAGTGTTATATCTTTATGTTTGAAGCCTGAAATGTGTCAAAAGGTCGCAAAGTTCAAGGGGGCTGTATATGTACAATCAAAAACTGAAAAAATGGGCGTGCAAAATTATTCAGCCCCTTTACTTTCAGTGCAGCAAACTCTCTCCAGAAGTTCAGTGAGGATCTCTGAATGATCCCATGTTGACCTAAATGACTAATGATGATAAATACAATCCATCTGTGTGTAATCAAGTCTCCGTATAAATGCACCTGCACTGTGATAGTCTCAGAGGTCCGTTAAAAGCGCAGAGCGCATCATGAAGAACAAGGAACACACCAGGCAGGTCCGAGATACTGTTGTGAAGAAGTTTAAAGCCGGATTTGGATACAAAAAGATTTCCCAAGCTTTAAACATCCCAAGGAGCACTGTGCAAGCGATAATATTGAAATGGAAGGAGTATCAGACCACTGCAAATCTACCAAGACCTGGCCGTCCCTCTAAACTTTCAGCTCATACAAGGAGAAGACTGATCAGAGATGCAGCCAAGAGGCCCATGATCACTCTGGATGAACTGCAGAGATCTACAGCTGAGGTGGGAGACTCTGTCCATAGGACAACAATCAGTCGTATATTGCACAAATCTGGCCTTTATGGAAGAGTGGCAAGAAGAAAGCCATTTCTTAAAGATATCCATAAAAAGTGTTGTTTAAAGTTTGCCACAAGCTACCTGGGAGACACACCAAACATGTGGAAGAAGGTGCTCTGGTCAGATGAAACCAAAATTGAACTTTTTGGCAACAATGCAAAACGTTATGTTTGGCGTAAAAGCAACACAGCTCATCACCCTGAACACACCATCCCCACTGTCAAACATGGTGGTGGCAGCATCATGGTTTGGGCCTGCTTTTCTTCAGCAGGGACAGGGAAGATGGTTAAAATTGATGGGAAGATGGATGGAGCCAAATACAGGACCATTCTGGAAGAAAACCTGATGGAGTCTGCAAAAGACCTGAGACGGAGATTTGTCTTCCAACAAGACAATGATCCAAAACATAAAGCAAAATCTACAATGGAATGGTTAAAAAAATAAACATATCCAGGTGTTAGAATGGCCAAGTCAAAGTCCAGACCTGAATCCAATCGAGAATCTGTGGAAAGAACTGAAAACTGCTGTTCACAAATGCTCTCCATCCAACCTCACTGAGCTCAAGCTGTTTTGCAAGGAGGAATGGGAAAAAATGTCAGTCTCTCGATGTGCAAAACTGATAGAGACATACCCCAAGCGACTTACAGCTGTAATCGCAGCAAAAGGTGGCGCTACAAAGTATTAACTTAAGGGGGCTGAATAATTTTGCCCAATTTTTCAGTTTTTGAATTGTTAAAAAAGTTTGAAATATCCAATAAATGTCGTTCCACTTCATGATTGTGTCACACTTGTTTTTGATTCTTCACAAAAAAATACAGTTTTATATCTTTATGTTTGAAGCCTGAAATGTGGCAAAAGGTTGCAAAGTTCAAGGGGGCTGAATACTTTCGCAAGGCACTGTATATACTGTACTCTATATCATCTACTGCATCTTTATGTAATACATGTAATACATGTATTACAACTAGTCACTTTAACTATGCCACTTTGTTTACATACTCATCTCATATGTATATACTGCACTCAATACCATCTACTGCATCTTGCCTTTGCCGCTCTGTACCATCACTCATTCATATATCTTTATGTACATATTATTTATCCCCTTACACTTGTGTCTATAAGGTAGTAGTTTTGGAATTGTTAGCTAGATTACTTGTTGGTTATTACTGCATTGTCGGAACTAGAAGCACAAGCATTTCGCTACACTCGCATTAACATCTGCTAACCATGTGTATGTGACAAATAAAATTAGATTTTGATTTGATTTGATAGGGAGAACAATAAACACAGGCCAAGCTATAACACCTCTCTGCCTGTTAGAACAACCAATCAGAGGGAGAGGTCAAGATCTAGAGGCCAGTTCCTGCCAACAACAGCCGCCTTTGATAAGTCGACAATTGTTTTCTTTGCACATTTTTGCCCTTGAAGTTCTTCCATACACAGTAGCCTACATGCCAACCCACTCAGATATGTAATTTCACAAATGTGTATTCTTTTCTCAAATACAGCCAGGTAATGAGGACAGTATAATCAAACGTGGGGTTTAGGCTACTCCTATTTCTTACTGTTAACTGTAGACATATTATACTATATATTCTTGGGGAAAGGGGAGAATAGTTGACTATTACTTGGGAGACACAAAAAGTCAAAGTAATACCACACACGGTCTAGAATGAAGCCAACATGTCATTCATGATTATATAGGAGCATATCTTTCCCCAAACTCACAAAGTAAGAAAAGCGGGAAAAAATAGAGGGAAAAGAGAGGGAAAGTAATCCCCCTGTTCTAATAATACCATGCTAGTTGAGTCAGTATAGGGAGGAGGAAGTCAGGGTCTTGTTTCACTGTCCATCCATCTTCATCTGGGCTGAATTAAGATCTGATTGGTAGTTTGTCTTATCTTCCCTTGGCTCTATTGACTCTGGAAATGCTTGCCTTGGTTACGGCTCTAGAAGAGTACTGCGTTCTGTTTCCACTGTTAATGAGAACCCTCTGAAGGTCAGGGCCTGGAGGAGTGGAGTCAAACCAGCAGCAAGGTGTTCCTTTAGTAATTCTTACTGGACAATATCCAGCGGGGCACACTAAGACTAAGACCCAGTTGCCTACTAGGGCACACAAGGACGAAGACCCACTTGTACTTTCCAATGGAGAATAGCCAAACTGAAGCTTGAGAAAAAATATATATTGTAATGTCGTTCGTCTGTTGTTCGAAGAGAGTCAGACCGAAATGCAGCGTGTAGGTTACTCATGACATTTAATGAAGAAAATGCTGTACATGAAAATAACTGAGAATACAAAACAACAAACGAGTGAAACTAATACAGCCTATCTGGTGACTAACACAAAGACAGGTACAATCACCCACGAAATACAACGCGCACTCAGGCTACCTAAATACGGTTCCCAATCCGAGACAACTAGAATCAGCTGACTCCAATTAGGAATCGCCTCAGGCAGCCAAGCCTAACTAGACACACCCCTAATAATACACACTCCCAATTAATACAAACCCTAATACGGAATACAACATATAAAGCCATGTCACACCCTGGCCTACCCAAACATATAACAAAAACACAAGATACAATGACCAAGGCGTGACAGAACCCCCCTAAGGTGCGGACTCCGGGACGCACCTCAAGAGCATAGGGAGGGTCCGGGTGGGCGTCTGTCCATGGTGGCGGTTCTGGCTCGGGACGTGGACCCCACTCCATAAATGTCCTAGTTCCTCCCCTACGCGTCCTAGGATAATCCACCTTCTCCGCCGACCATGGCCTAATAGTCCTCACCCTGATCCCCACATAACTGAGGGGCAGCTCGGGACCGAGGGGCAGCTCGGGACAGAGGGGCAGCTCGGGACAGAGGGGCAGCTCGGGACAGAGGGGCAGCTCGGGACAGAGGGGCAGCTCGGGACAGAGGGGCAACTCGGGACAGAGGGGCAGCTCGGGACAGAGGGGCAGCTCGGGACAGAGGGGCAGCCCGGGACAGAGGGGCAGCCCGGGACAGAGGGGCAGCTCGGGACAGAGGGGCAGCTCGGGACAGAGGGGCAACTCGGGACAGAGGGGCAACTCGGGACAGAGGGGCAACTCAGGATAGAGGGGCAACTCAGGATAGAGGGGCAACTCAGGATAGAGGGGCAACTCGGGATAGAGGGGCAGCCCGGGACAGAGGGGCAGCCCGGGACAGAGGGGCAGCCCGGGACAGAGGGGCAGCCCGGGACAGAAGCAGCCCGGGACCGAAGCAGCCCGGTACTGAGGGGAAGCCCGGTACTGAGGGGAAGCCCGGTACTGAGGGGAAGCCCGGTACTGAGAGGAAGCTCGGTACTGAAAGGGAGCCCAGTACAGAGAGGGAGCCTAGTACTGAGAGGAAGCTCAGTACTGAGAGGAAGCTCAGGCAGGTAGTAGGCTCTGGTAAATCCTGGCTGGCTGGTGGACCTGGATGATTAAGGTTGTCTGGCCGATCTAGAAGATCTTGGTAGACTGGCACTTCTGGCAGATCCTGGCAGACTGGCACTTCTGGCGGATCCTGGCAGACTGGTGACGCTGGGCCGACTGGCGGCGCTTTGCAGACAGGAGACTCCGGCAGCGCAGGAGAGGAGAAAGGCTCTGGCTGCGCTGAACAGGCGAGGCGCACTGGACGCGCTGGGCCAACTGGGAGTACTGGTGGCGCTGGACAGACAGGAGACTCCGGCAGCGCAGGAGAGGAGAAAGGCTCTGGCTGCGCTAAACAGGCGGGAGACTCCGATAGCGCAGGAGAAGAGAACAGCTCTGGTTGCGCTAAACAAGCGGGAGACTCCGGCAGCGCAGGAGGGGAGAAAAGCACTGGCTGCGCTGAACAGGCGAGGCGCACTGGAGGCCTGGTGCGTGGTGCTGGAACTGGTGGTACTGGCGCGAGGACACACACAGGAAGCCTGGTGCGGGGAGCTGCTACCGGAGGACTGGTGTGTATAGGTGGCTCTGGATAGACCGGACCGTGCAGGCTTCACTGGAGCTCTTGAGCACCGAGCCTGCCCAAGCTTACCTGGCTCGATGCCCACTCTAGCCCGGCCAATAGGAAGGGCTGGTATGAGTCGCAGCTGGCTCTGCACCCGCACTGGAAACACCGTGCGCTCCATAGCATAACACGGTGCCTGCCCGGTCTCTCAAGCCCAACGGTGAGCACAGGGAGTATGCACAGGTTTCCTACCTGGCATAACTATTCTCCCTTTTAGCCCCCCCAATACATTTTTTGGGGTGACTTTCCGGTTTCCAACCGCGTCGCAGTGCTGCCTCCTCATACTCACGCCTCTCCGCTTTCTAATATATAATAATAATATATGCCATTTAGCAGACGCTTTTATCCAAAGCGACTTACAGTCATGTGTGCATACATTCTACGTATGGGTGGTCCCGGGGATCGACTTCTATTTCCTCCTTGGGACCGCGATATTCTCCCGGCTGCGCCCAGGGTCCTTTTCCGTCTAATATCATCTCCCAAGACCAGAAGTCCTCATATTGCTGCTCCTCACAATTAACAGGGAGAGTAGGCTCAGGTCTGACTCCTGACTCTGCCACTCTCTCTCTGCGCTTTCCCCCTTTACCTACGGTTTTCGCTCTGTATAGCCGTGCTCTCCTTTTCGATTCCATCCGTGTATAGCCCTCCTCACATTGCTGTAGGGAATCCCAGACGGGCTCCTGCACTCGCACTGGGTCGGCCGCCCACCTGTCGATTTCTTCCCACGTAGTATAATCCATATCGTCCTCCTTCAGATCCTGCCAGTTCACACGCTGCTCGGTCTGTGAATCGTGGTGGGTGATTCTGTAATGTCATTCGTCTGTTGTTTGAAGAGAGTCAGACCGAAATGCAGCGTGTAGGTTACTCATGACATTTAATGAAGAAAATGCTGTACATGAAAATAACTGAGAATACAAAACAACAAACGAGTGAAACTAATACAGCCTATCTGGTGACTAACACAAAGACAGGTACAATCACCCACGAAATACAACGCGCACTCAGGCTACCTAAATACGGTTCCCAATCAGAGACAACTAGAATCAGCTGACTCCAATTAGGAATCGCCTCAGGCAGCCAAGCCTAACTAGACACACCCCTAATAATACACACTCCCAATTAATACAAACCCTAATACGGAATACAACATATAAAGCCATGTCACACCCTGGCCTACCCAAACATATAACAAAAACACAAGATACAATGACCAAGGCGTGACATATATATGTTCTGTGCCTACAGCACTTCTCCTCAAATTATTGGTTTAATCTGCATCTAGCCTACATTTAACATTGTTTTATATGCATTTGAAAACCTAGCGATCGATTGGAGCTTACCATGTGAAATGTCCTCCAAGGAAAGACTAGTTATTAAATGAAGGTCAAATAAAGAGGTTGTCCATAACTGGCCTTTCTTTCTTATACTTGGATTTTATCAGGTCTTTTTTCAAAACAATACAGCAAAAACAGAAACAATGAAACTAAATAATAAATAAAAGCAAACAGAAGTCGCCATCCAATAGGTACAGAATAATATATAACATTGTGATATTGTATTTTTAACAAGATATTAGTTAGTCCAGTCTTCCTAGTATGTGAATGACATCCATTTCTCACAGTTATTATTGAATACAGGTTTTTGGAGTCTGAAGGCATATGTCAAGCTTTCCATATTCATGATTTCTTGGATTAAATTTTGCTATTCTTCACATTTTGGGGCTTCTACTTTATACCAGTTCTTGGTATTGGCTTTTGTACTTGCAGCAAGGTTAACTTTGATCAGGTATCTGTCCCTGCTCATCACACCTTCTGGAACAGTACAGGGCAAGTTTTAGGGACTTCATATCCCAGGACATCTTTTAACATCAAACATACATGATCCCAACAACAATGACATATTCTGACATTCCCCAAAAACATGGGTGTGGTTGGCATTGCTGTTGTATATCTAGCGGTAGACTTGTGATTCTAGGAGTGATTTAAAACATTTAAAAACGGGTCATTTTCCCCCAAAAAACTCTCTCCATGTTCTTAAGTTGTTGAGTACTGCATATATTGTCCCAGTCTTCATCTGAGATGTCTATATACAGTTCCTTTCCCCATTTTGATTTAATATAAAGAGCAGACTCTTTTCTAGAGGCTATCAGGCCATGACAGAGTGAAGTGATTGTCTTGGACATTGCTTGTTTATATGCATTTCGAATCAAATGGATAGTCACATTTGGGATTGAAGAAGGTTCTGTAATTTGGTTGTAATTTGGTTGAAAAAGGTTCTGACTCTTTTCCTAAATAGTCCCTTAACTGTAAGTATCTGAATAAATCTTATTTTTCCATACGATATTTCTCCTTTAAATTCTACATCCTCTACAGTCCTTACATTTTTTATCATACTGTAGATACCTGGTTTAAATTTTGGATCAAAAGTAAACCATTTCAATGTTCAGATTTCGTTTTCCAGCTTGCGTTGTTTCACCATCCGAAACCAGAGGTCTAGTGTAAATGATGATTTAGGGTTAAGTATTAATGTCCCAAATGTGTCTTTATCCCCAGCTACAGACTGGGTTGGGCGACCTTGAACGGTAACCTTGACATCTTTCCATATAGCACTGTGTTGTGAGTCACAATAGCTGGCCTCTAATTTGTGATCGTTAAACAAATTCCTCAAATCCCATCGAGAAATTGAGGAACATTCTGGCAACAGTAGAACAGCAACGTATCTTGGTTTCAGCTCTCGCTTTCATCACATTGTCAAGGAGTCAACAGAAAAGGCTTTCATAAGGTGTGAGAAAGGTTGAGAGAAGGAGAGAGGCTTTGTCCTATTGTACTTATAACTCATGCCTCCATCCTTAAGTGCCAATAGACCCGTCGTTCCATTAAACCCGTCAATGTGTTCTTGTTACATCTCTCCTCCAATGCACACAGTAATTGCATGGGCATTCCATCAATCAATTATATTGGCAGCAACATCATCAAGTCATTGTTTATGGCACAGTGTTGTGCAGGAATGCAGTGGAGGGCTTTGTGGATGGGGAAGTGTTTAGTCTGTGTTTGAACAGCCAACTCTCTCTGGCCTCACTCAATTTGACCAGTGTGACTGGAGTGCTGGGACACTAGGAAATAAAGACAGGGGTTTATACAGGTGTAAACGTTAACAGACACAGCTTAACTTAACAAAATATGGCAAGTGTGTGTGTGTCACCCCTATGCAATTTGTTATTAGTAGTCCAATTCCATGGTCATGGCCTCAATTATTCAGTCTCTTCTGGTTCACACAACCCATTTAGTATCATTCTTCAAGGCTACATGCTTTCATCACATGAAAGACAGGGTGGAAAAAGCACTGCCTTCAACAACATTTCCATTCTAAAGAAACTGTAATAAATGGTAATTGGGAATAGTTGTCAAGTATTATGAGGTGTGAACTTCACTGCTGCCCAAACATATTTTTACGGAATTCCAAATTTAAATGAATAGAGTAAATAATAGGCCTAAATACAGTATATTAAGTCATTATCATATTAAACATCATCAGCCCAGGGCTGTCATGCAGGTGAAAGAGGACCCAAAAGCGACTTAACAGAAACAGAGTTTATTAAAGTCCAAAACGGAATAACAGAAATCCTCTAGACTTGTAGAGGGGAAACAACTGGAGAAGCGGCCACAGACTGCAGGTCGCCGGGTAGGCGCAGGCCGTAGTCGACTGAGACACCTGCTCACACGCAGCATCTGATGAAGGCACAAAACACGACAGGACAGGGTGATACACAATCACGGCAAAAACACGACAGGACAGGGCGAAACGCAATCACAGCATGGTGAATACAATACAAGGAACCGACGGGACAGGAACGGATCACAAAGGAATAAATAGGGACTCTAATCAGGGGAAAGGATCGGGAACAGGTGTGGGAAGACTAAATGATGATTAGGGGAATAGGAACAGCTGGGAGCAGGAACGGAACGATAGAGAGAAGAGAGAGCGAGAGAGTGAGAGAGGGAGGGGAGAGAGAGGGATAGAAGGAGGGAAAGAACCAAATAAGACCAGCAGAGGGAAACGAATAGCATGGGGAGCACAGGGACAAGACATGATAATAAATGACAAACATGACAGTACCCCCACTCACCGAGCGCCTCCTGGCGCACTCGAGGAGGAATCCTGGCGGCAACGGAGGAAATCATCGATGAGTGAACGGTCCAGCACGTCCCGAGACGGAACCCAACTCCTCTCCTCAGGACCGTAACCCTCCCAATCCACTAGGTATTGGTGACCCCGTCCCCGAGAACGCATGTCCATGATCTTATGTACCTTGTAAATAGGTGCGCTCTCGACAAGGACGGGAGGGGGGGAGGGAAGACGAACGGGGTGCGAAGAAAGGGCTTAACACAGGAGACATGGAAGACAGGATGGACGCGACGAAGATGTCGCGGAAGAAGCAGTCGCACAGCGACAGGATTGACGACCTGGGAGACACGGAACGGACCAATGAACCGCGGAGTCAACTTACGAGAAGCTGTCGTAAGAGGAAGGTTGCGAGTGGAAAGCCACACTCTCTGGCCGCAACAATACCTTGGACTCTTAATCCTGCGTTTATTGGCGGCTCTCACCGTCTGTGCCCTGTAACGGCAAAGTGCAGACCTCACCCTCCTCCAGGTGCGCTCACAACGTTGGACAAACGCTTGAGCGGAGGGAACGCTGGACTCGGCAAGCTGGGATGAGAACAGAGGAGGCTGGTAACCCAGACTACTCTGAAACGGAGATAACCCGGTAGCAGACGAAGGAAGCGAATTGTGAGCGTATTCTGCCCAGGGGAGCTGTTCTGCCCAAGACGCAGGGTTTCTGAAAGAAAGGCTGCGTAGTATGCGACCAATCGTCTGATTGGCCCTCTCTGCTTGACCGTTAGACTGGGGATGAAACCCGGAAGAGAGACTGACGGACGCACCAATCAAACGACAGAACTCCCTCCAAAACTGTGACGTGAATTGCGGGCCTCTGTCTGAAACGGCGTCTAACGGGAGGCCATGAATTCTGAATACATTCTCAATAATGATTTGTGCCGTCTCCTTAGCGGAAGGAAGTTTAGCGAGGGGAATGAAATGTGCCGCCTTAGAGAACCTATCGACAACCGTCAGAATCACAGTCTTCCCCGCAGACAAAGGCAGACCGGTAATGAAGTCTAAGGCAATGTGAGACCATGGTCGAGAAGGAATGGGAGCGGTCTGAGACGACCGGCAGGAGGAGAGTTACCCGACTTAGTCTGCGCGCAGTCCGAACAAGCAGCCACGAAACGGCGCGTGTCACGCTCCTGAGTCGGCCACCAAAAGCGCTGGCGAATAGACGCAAGAGTGCCTCGAACACCGGGATGACCAGCTAACTTGGCAGAGTGAGCCCACTGAAGAACAGCCAGACGAGTGGAAACAGGAACGAAAAGGAGGTTACTAGGACAAGCGCGGCGACGCAGTGTGCGTGAGTGCTTGCTTAACCTGTCTTTCAATTCCCCAGACTGTTAACCCGACAACACGCCCATAAGGAAGAATCCCTCGGGAACAGTAGAAGCCACAGAAGAACTAAACAGACGGGATAAGGCATCAGGCTTGGTGTTCTTGCTACCCGGACGGTAAGAAATCACAAACTCGAAACGAGCGAAAAACAACGCCCAACGAGCTTGACGGGCATTAAGTCGTTTGGCAGAACGGATGTACTCAAGGTTCTTATGGTCTGTCCAAACGACAAAAGGAACGGTCGCCCCCTCCAACCACTGTCGCCATTCGCCTAGGGCTAAGCGGATGGCGAGCAGTTCACGGTTACCCACATCATAGTTGCGCTCAGATGGCGACAGGCGATGAGAAAAATAGCGCAAGGATGAACCTTATCGTCAGACTGGAAGCGCTGGGATAGGATGGCTCCCACGCCTACCTCTGAAGCGTCAACCTCGACAATGAATTGTCTAGTGACGTCAGGAGTAACGAGGATAGGAGCGGACGTAAAACGTTCTTTTAGAAGATCAAAAGCTCCTGGGCGGAACCGGACCACTTAAAACACGTCTTGACAGAAGTAAGAGCTGTGAGAGGGCAGCAACTTGACCGAAATTACGAATGAAACGCCGATAGAAATTAGCGAAACCTAAAAAGCGCTGCAACTCGACACGTGACCTTGGAACGGGCCAATCACTGACAGCTTGGACCTTAGCGGAATCCATCTGAATGCCTTCAGCGGAAATAACGGAACCGAGAAAAGTAACGGAGGAGACATGAAAAGAGCACTTCTCAGCCTTTACGTAGAGACAATTCTCTAAAAGGCGCTGTAGAACACGTCGAACGTGCTGAACATGAATCTCGAGTGACGGAGAAAAAATCAGGATATCGTCAAGATAGACAAAAACAAAAATGTTCAGCATGTCTCTCAGAACATCATTAACTAATGCCTGAAAAACAGCTGGCGCATTGGCGAGACCGAACGGCAGAACCCGGTACTCAAAATGCCCTAACGGAGTGTTAAACGCCGTTTTCCACTCGTCCCCCTCTCTGATGCGCACGAGATGGTAAGCGTTACGAAGGTCCAACTTAGTAAAGCACCTGGCTCCCTGCAGAATCTCGAAGGCTGATGACATAAGGGGGGAAGCGGATAACGATTCTTAACCGTTATGTCATTCAGCCCTCGATAATCCACGCAGGGGCGCAGAGTACCGTCCTTCTTTTTAACAAAAAGAACCCCGCCCGGCCGGAGAAGAAGAAGGCACTATGGTACCGGCGTCAAGAGACACAGACAAATAATCCTCGAGAGCCTTACGTTCGGGAGCCGACAGAGAGTATAGTCTACCTCGAGGAGGAGTGGTCCCCGGAAGGAGATCAATACTACAATCATACGACCGGTGAGGAGGAAGGGAGTTGGCTCGGGACCGACTGAAGACCGTGCGCAGATCATGATATTCCTCCGGCACTCCTGTCAAATCGCCAGGTTCCTCCTGAGAAGTAGGGACAGAAGAAATGGGAGGGATGGCAGACATTAAACACTTCACATGACAAGAAACGTTCCAGGATAGGATAGAATTACTAGACCAATTAATAGAAGGATTATGACATACAAGCCAGGGATGACCCAAAACAACAGGTGTAAACGGTGAACGGAAAATCAAAAAAGAAATAGTCTCACTGTGGTTACCAGATACTGTGAGAGTTAAAGGTAGTGTCTCAAATTTGATACTGGGAAGATGACTACCATCTAAGGCAAACATGGGCGTAGGCCTGTCTAACGGTCTGAAAGGAATGTTATGTTTCCGAGCCCATGCTTCGTCCATGAAACAACCCTCAGCCCCAGAGTCAATCAAAGCACTGCATGTAGCACCCGAACCGGTCCAGCGTAGATGGACCGACATAGTAGTACAAGATCTAGATGAAGGGACCTGAGTAGTAGCGCTCACCAGTAGCCCTCCGCTTACTGATGGGCTCTGGCCTCTTACTGGACATGAATTAACAAAATGTCCAGCAACTCCGCAATAGAGGCACAGGCGGTTGGTGATCCTCCGTTCCCTCTCCTTATTCGAGATGCGAATCCCTCCCAGCTGCATGGGCTCAGTCTCAAAGCCAGAGGAGGGAGATGGTTGCGATGCGGAGCAGGGAAACACCGTTGATGCGAGCTCTCTTCCACGAGCCCGGTGACGAAGATCTACCCGTCGTTCTATGCGGATGGCGAGAGCAATCAAAGAGTCCACATCTGAAGGAACCTCCCGGGAGAGAATCTCATCCTTAACCACTGCGTGGAGTCCCTCCAGAAAACGAGCGAGCAGCGCCGGCTCGTTCCACTCACTAGAGGCAGCAAGAGTGCGAAACTCAATGGAATAATCCGTTATGGACCGTTCACCTTGGCATAAGGAAGCCAGGGCCCTAGAAGCCTCCCCACCAAAAACTGAACGGTCAAAAACCCGAATCATCTCCTCTTTAAAGTTCTGGAATTTGTTAGAGCAATCAGCCCTTGCCTCCCAGATAGCTGTGCCCCATTCTCGAGCCCGGCCAGTAAGGAGTGAAATGACGTAAGCAACCCGAGCTCTCTCTAGAGTATGTGTGGGGTTGGAGAGAGAACACAATCTCACACTGCGTGAGAAAGGAGCGGCACTCAGTGGGCTGCCCGGAGTAGCAAGGTGGGTTATTAACCCTAGGTTCTGGAGGCTCGGCAGGCCAGGAAGTAACAGGTGGCACGAGACGTAGACTCTGGAACTGTCCAGAGAGGTCGGAAACCTGAGCGGCCAGGTTCTCCACGGCATGGCGAGCAGCAGACAATTCCTGCTCGTGTCTGCCGAGCATGGCTCCTTGGATCTCGACGGCAGTGTAACGAGCGTCTGAAGTCGCTGGGTCCATTCCTTGGTCGGTTCCTTCTGTCATGCAGGTGAAAGAGGACCCAAAAGCGACTTAACAGAAACAGAGTTTATTAAAGTCCAAAACGGAATAACAGAAATCCTCTAGACTTGTAGAGGGAAACAACTGGAGAAGCGGCCACAGACTGCAGGTCGCTTCGGGTAGGCGCAGGCCGTAGTCGACTGAGACACCTGCTCACACGCAGCATCTGATGAAGGCACAAAACACGACAGGACAGGGTGATACACAATCACGGCAAAAACACGACAGGACAGGGCGAAACGCAATCACAGCATGGTGAATACAATACAAGGAACCGACGGGACAGGAACGGATCACAAAGGAATAAATAGGGACTCTAATCAGGGGGAAAGGATCGGGAACAGGTGTGGGAAGACTAAATGATGATTAGGGGAATAGGAACAGCTGGGAGCAGGAACGGAACGATAGAGAGAAGAGAGAGCGAGAGAGTGAGAGAGGGAAGGGGGAGAGAGAGGGATAGAAGGAGGGAAAGAACCAAATAAGACCAGCAGAGGGAAACGAATAGCATGGGGAGCACAGGGACAAGACATGATAATAAATGACAAACATGACAAGGGCAGTCAGTCCATTACTGTCTATTCTTGGGCTTATTTCCATTTCACTCTCCCTATTGCAGCTATCTAATTTGCTTCTGCTTCCATTCTAATAACTATGTGATAGGATTTGGGCAATACTGAGTTCCGCAATTACATTGTTGTTAAAAATGTATATTGTTTAAGGGGATCATTGCTGTGATGTGATTCATACTTCAATACTATGAGCATCTGACAACTAACTTGATTAAAAAGAGAAACAATTTAAAGATTAAACTCAAATAGATTCCAATAATGCAGTTTATAGTGCCTCTCAATATTCTGAGAAGAACACTGAGTTCTGACGAGGATATATTAAGCTTTTACATTGCGAGTGAATTACCATAGTAATTACTGATAGTAAACCATTAGGCTGCTTTCATCTTGTGGAGCAGAAATACAAATTGCTGTACTGATCATTTATCTAAAAAAACTTCCTCTCTTTTCCCTTTCTCAATTGATATGGTTAGCAGAGCACATTTAGCCAAACAACAGTCTGGAGGCAGCAGCAGGGCTGGCTGGCATCCCTCCACTCAGCTGCACAAGCACTTTAACCCACTATGGCTCGAGCATACTCACTAATAGCCTCCCCAGCAAAGCAACTGGGAGTAGCAAGATGAGGTAACCTTCAATTCAAATTAGCCTTATCGTTATACTCAAAAGATTCTATTTCTGTGCGAGATGAATTATACATTCCGGAGATAGGAAAAAAATACTTTAATGAGTTTGAAACTAAGTGAGTGCCGTATCTAAATGTGTTTTCTTCCCAAGTTAGCTGTGCTATTTAGAGTTGATGACGTGATCCCATTGTTTGCGTTACAATGAGAGAGTGAAATTGAAAACAATGCTCTGAAGATCCCAGAGTGCATTTTATTGAATTTACGAGGCAGTAAATACTTCACAAGAAACAATGTGACCTTTGCCTCATTGTTGAGACATTTCTAAATTACATTATTAGAACTCAAATGTTTTGTTTTTAGCATCTTTATATATTTACAACGGTAAATATAACATTCTCATCACAATTCCTGCAGTTCTACATTTTATTTTCCTCCAAATGGTGACGCAATGTTTCATACTAAGCACTTGGCGTAATCATTGCATCATGGCGTAATCATTTTCTCTATACTGTGATAACCCACTATCTTTTCAGACATGGATGTCAATAATTTAACCAGACAGTTACATTAAAAAGTTAACTGAAATCAAAGTCAATGAATGTACATTATACAATGACAACTCTAGGGGATACAAAACACAATCGTGTTTATTGACATTTTTGAGGACCGTTCCTTACTGTTCTTAAGGTTTAACAAAGCACACAGTGTGCTCCAGTCCCCTGACAATGACTTCCTGTAAAACTTGCTGTTGTGGATGACAACACTAATGACAACAGTGTGGAGCCCAATCAGAGGGTTGTCCGAGAAAAGCACACTCAAACATACACACATACGCACGTCATGTGCAACTCTGTGTAGTAGCTCCTTATCTTCCAGAGACTCCATTCAAAGCTGCCTGGCACTGCAGTATCAGCAGATATGATGTGTGGGGTGCTGAGTGCAGAGGCAGGAAACACCTATTCTTTACCAGCCACAGCAAACTGTGTAAATACTCTCTGCAGGACAGGTCCTTCATAAATAAAGGAGAAAAAAGGAGAGCCTCTTCCTGGAAGGTAATTGGGAGGATTCTTCTGGGAAAATGCTGCTTGTTTTTCACTGTCCCGAGACAGGGTGGTTCCAGACTGCTGCTGGGAGTCTAGGACATCAGTAAACACCATTCTGTAGGCTGGGGTCTTACAGTGCAAATGGACGTGAACTGCATCTCCACTGGCATACCATTCCCCTCACATTATCACTGACATGGGCAGAGGGGAGGGAACCTACCAGTCTCCCTCACAGAGACCTCCAGGACGAGAGAGGCTGTACTGTTACCTTCACTGTAACAGGTTCATGTGTTCAATGTGAGACGGTAAAGAGTTGGTGTCACAAAAACAACAGTTAAAAAGTCTGTGCTGCTGCTATGGCTGTCTCCTGTAAATGTAGTGATGTGAAAGACAAAACAAAAGAGGAGCTCTCCTTTCGTGAGAAGTGGTGCCTATACTAACGTGTGTATTTTCGTGTTGTGTGTGTGTGTGTTTGTTTTTGTGTATGTGTGTACGTTTTTAGCCTGGAAGGGCGGCTATAGGCATGGAGCTGGGGGAAACAGGACAGGACACAAGGAGGTGTTCCTCTGGCATTTCCTGAGGGAGGAAGCTTAACAAGCGTGCATACACATGCAGGCACACACGCCATGGCTATATGCTTAGGTCATTCGTCTTCACTCAAAATGGCCACAAATTCCTGAGACAGTGCACGTAAAATGGTATTACCGTCGCACAGCGGCATGAAATCCACATTTTACCCTGCATAACATAACTAAATCCTCAGTCCTCGCTAGAATTCAATTACAAGTCAATTACGTGTCAAATGTCACTTTCACATCTACTGCGAACTGTCTTCAGTGAAACTTGAGCTGCAGTTGTTATCAGAAAACAGGCCATAACTCTTACTGTCTACCAGCTCTGCAGCAAATGCATCTGTCCATTCTCTGTTCCACTGTGCATTCACACTTATGTGCACTGTATGTATGCACACACACACACACGCACACGCACGCACATGCGCACAAACGACACACGCATGCGCACGCACGCACACGCGCACGTGCACACGCACACACGCACACATCCACACTACATTCAGGGACCAGGCAGTACAAATCCTTTATCTTGGACAGGGAAGTTAATTCTGTTCTGCTCTGATTGTAATTCAAGGACCTGCCCTCTCACCTTTATCTGGAGTGATTCAGTAGCTAACCTTTCCATTATGGAGAGAGAGAGAGCCCAGGGGTCAATACCGTAGAGCAGCACGTGTATGGTACTTCAGAAAGTGGAGGAGCAGCAGAGGGGTGGGACGTGAGCAGTGGGAGAGAGGGAGGAAGAGAGGGAAAGAGAGAGATGGGGGGGTAGGTGCACTGGACAAGGTCATACAGTGAGATAAACAAGGGCATTCCTCAGTGGTCCCTATCTGTATGTCACGGCTGGAACAGATCAATGAGCACAGCTGACAAAAACACCTGAAACTGTTTCTATTCCATGGAGTCATCAGTCAAAATTTGAATTCACACAGTGGACAGAAGCAGCACTTTACATCATTCTACTCCAAGGCTGCAGTGTCTGCAATCAAAACACTGTTCAAATTCACAGAGCTCTGAGGGTCAATAATATAGCATGGCACAGTATCCATCTCAGCCAGTGTTTCTTGACAGGTGTTTCTTCACAATTGTTTACAGACAGATTATTTCACTTATAATTCACTGTATCACTATTTCAGTGGGTCAGAAATTTACATACACTAAGTTGACTGTGCCTTTAAACAGCTTGGAAAATTCCAGAAAATGATGTCATGGCTTTAGAAGCTTCTTCTAATTTACATAATTTGAGTCAATTGGAGGTGTACCTGTGGATGTATTTCAAGGTCTACCTTCAAACGCAGTGCCTCTTTGCTTGACATTATTGGAAAATCAAAACAAATCAGCCAAGACCTCCAGAAAATAAATTGTAGACCTCCACAAGTCTGGTTCATCTTTGGGAGCAATTTCCAAACGCCTGAAGGTACCACCTTCATCTGTACAAACAATAGTACAAACAACAGTACGCAGCCGTCATACCGCTCAGGAAAGAGACGCATTCTGTCTCTTAGAGATGAACGTACTTTGGTGTGAAAAGTGCAAATCAATCCCAGAACAACAGCAAAGGACCTTGTGAAGATGCTGGAGGAAACAGGTACAAAGTATCCATATCCACAGTAAAGTCTTATATCGACATGACCTGAAAGGCCGCTCAGAAAGGAAGAAGCCACTGCTCCAAAACCGCCCAAAAAAAGCCAGACTACGGTTTGCAACTGCACATGGGGACAAAGATCGTACTTTTTGGAGAAATGTCCTCTGGTCTGATGAAACAAAAATAGAACTGTTTGGCCATAATAACCATTGTTATGTTTGGAGGAAAAAGGGGGAGGCTTGCAAGCCGAAGAACACCATCCCAACCGTGAAGCATGGGGATGGCAGCATCATGTTGTGGGGGTGCTTTACTGCAGGAGGGACTGGTGCACTTCACAAAATAGATGGCATCATGAGGAGGAAAATTACGTGGATATATCGAAGCAACATCTCAAGACATCAGTCAGGAAGTTCAAGCTTGGTCGCAAATGGGTCTTCCAAATAGTGTAACGGGATTCTTGTGTCGAAGGAGAGGAGGACCAAAATGCAGCGCGGTAGTTGTCCATGGTTTTTTAATTAGAAAACTGAACATGAACACATTGTGGGTCCTTCTGTAGCTCAGTTGGTAGAGCATGGCGCTTGTAATGCCAGGGTAGTGGGTTCGATCCCCGGGACCACCCATACGTAGAATGTATGCACACATGACTGTAAGGCGCTTTGGATAAAAGCGTCTGCTAAATGGCATATATTATTATTATTATATTATAACCAAAACAACAAAGTGAAAACCCGAAAACAGTCATGTGTGCCACAAACACTAACACAGGAAACAATCACCCACAAAACCCAACACAAAACAGGCTACCTAAATATGGCTCCCAATCAGAGACAACCACTAACATCTGCCTCTGATTGAGAACCATATCAGGCCCAAACACAGAAACAGACAAACAAGACATCCAACATAGAATGCCCACTCAGATCACACCCTGACCAAACAAAACATAGAACATACAAAGCAAACTATGGTCAGGGTGTGACAGTACCCCCCCCCCAAGGTGCGGACTCTGGCCGCAAAACCTGAATCTATTGGGGAGGGTCTGGGTGGGCATCTGTCCGCGGTGGCGGCTCTGGTGCTGGACGTGGCCCCCGCTTCACCATAGTCTTAGTCCGCCCCATTGTCCGCTTCCGTGACCTCCTAACCACGGCGACCCTTCTAAATGAACCCACTGGACAGAGGGGCAGCTCGGGACAGAGGGGCAGCTCGGGACAGAGGGGCAGCAGGGGCTCTGGGGCCTCTGGGATGAGGGGCTTTGGCGCCTCTGGGCTGAGGGGCTCTGGCGCCTCAGACTCTGACAGCGCTGGACAGGCGGGAGACTCCAGAAGCGGCGGACAGGCGGGAGACTCCGGCAGCGCCGTAGAGGAGGGAGGCTCTGGCAGCACTGGACAGGCGGGAGCACCTGTAGGGATGAGACGGAGAGACAGCCTGGTGCGGGGGGCTGCCACCGGAGGGCTGGTGCGTGGAGGTGGTACCGGATAGACCGAACCGTGCAGGGCACTGGAGCTCTTGAGCACCGAGCCTGCCCAACCTTACCTGGTTGAATGCTCCCGGTCGCCCTGCCAGTGCGGCGAGGTGGAATAGCCCACACTGGGCTATGCAGGTGAACCGGAGACACCATGCGCAAGACTGGTGCCATGTAAGCCGGCCCAAGGAGACGCACTGGAGACCAGATGCGTAGAGCCGGCTTCATGGCACTTGGCTCGATGCCCACTCTAGCCCGGCCGATACGAGGAGCTGGTATGTACCGCACCAACAAGACAATGATCCAAAACATAAAGCAAAATCTACAATGGAATGGTTAAAAAATAAACATATCCAGGTGTTAGAATGGCCAAGTCAAAGTCCAGACCTGAATCCAATCGAGAATCTGTGGAAAGAACTGAAAACTGCTGTTCACAAATGCTCTCCATGCAACCTCACTGAGCTCGAGCTGTTTTGCAAGGAGGAATGGGTGTCAGGACCCGGTTACAAACCCGGGTCTCCGGAGTGAGAAACAGTCACTTAACTAACTGAACCCCGAAGATGAGGCAGACACAGCAGTAATTGAGACGGTGTATTTAATGAAGTAAAAAGTGAAGTTCTTCAGGAAAACATGTAACTCCACAACCTCAAAAAGAATCCCACAAGAACAAAGGTAATCCTCCAAGACAAAAAGGTAAATCCACAAGGTGGAAGGTATAGCACAAAAGCCTCAAAAGATACTCAAAAACAAACAAACAAGAACAAAAAACAGAATTCCACAAGAGAGTCCACCGGGATCAACAAGAGTTCACAGAGTACTAGGGCTGGGTGCTAACATACAAACACAGAGCAAAGAACTGAGGAAAACAAAGGGTTTAAATACAATCAGGGGAAACGAGGCATAGGTGCAAATAATAATGGGGATCAAGGGAAAACAAAAGGTCAAAAGGCACAATGGGGGCATCTAGTGACCAAAAACCGGAACAACCCTGGCCAAATCCTGACAATGGGAAAAACATTTCAGTCTCTCGATGTGCAAAACTGATAGAGACATACCCCAAGTGACTTACAGCTGTAATCGCAGAAAAAGGTTGCGCTACAAAGTATTAACTTAAAATCAAAAACTTTTTCACTTTTTGATTTGTTAAAAAAGTTTGAAATATCCAATAAATGTCGTTCCACTTCATGATTGTGTCCCACTTGTTGTTGATTCTTCACAAAAAATACAGTTTTATATCTTTGTTTGAAGCCTGAAATGTGGCAAAAGGTCGCAAAGTTCAAGGGGGCCGAATACTTTCGCAAGGCACTGTAGAACATACAAAGCAAACTATGGTCAGGGTGTGACAAATAAACAATGACACCAAACATACTTCCAAAGTTGTGGCAAAATGGCTTATGGACAACGAAGTCAAGGTATTGGAGTGGCCATCACAAAGCCCTGACCTCAATCCAATAGAAAATTTGTGGGCAGAACTGAAAAAGTGTGCCTGAGCAAGGAGGCCAACAAACCTGACTCAGTTACACCAGCTCTGTCAGGAGGAATGGGCCTAAATTAACCCAACTTATAATGGGAAACTTGTGGAAGGCTACCTGAAACATTTGACCCAAGTTAAACAATTTAAAGGCAATGCTACCAAATACTAATTGGGTGTATGTGAACTTCTGACCCACTGGAAATGTGATGAAAGAAGTAAAAGCTGAAATAAATCACTCTACTATTATTCTGACATTTCCCATTCTTAAAATAAAGTGGTGTTCCTAGCTAACCTAAGACAATACATTTTTACTAGGATTAAATGTCAGGAATTGAGAAAAAATTATTTTAAATGTATTTGGCTGAGCACGTATGCAAACTTCCGACTTCAACTGTAGGTAGGGGTAACGTGACTATGAACAGATAATAAACAGCAAGTAGCAGCTGTGTCAAAAACTTGCAAATAGTCCAGGTAGCCATTTCGTTAATTGTTCAGCAGTCTGATGGCTTATGGGTAGAAGCTGTTAAGGAGACCTCTGCTCTGTGATACTGTATAGTTTTTGTTCTCATGGTACTACTTGTCACTGGGCAATTTCAACACCAGAAGGCTACTGGTCAGAACTTACACAGGGAGGAAGAGGAGCGCTTTAGACAGGAGAGAAAAATACTGATCATTCACACTCCACAAGGATAAACGGTAAAACACAAATGGGGCACAGTGGAAATGTTCTGAATGCCTAGCAGAGGGAGGAGAAGTTTAGTAAACTATATTGAGTTAGGCTCCCAATTGAAAGTGGCTGTGAGTTGATGGGCAGTACATGTGATTTAGTGGCTAAGGGATGAGGGGGGATAATGTGATTCACAGCAAACTCTGCTGATAACATTCTGATAATGTCAAAGGAGAGCCATGATTAAACCCCAGTTCTGATGTGCAGACCTGCCCCGTCAGCGGTTGAGTGAAAACACTCAGCGCAGGGCCCCAAATCAAATCTGCAGTGCGCATGGTTGGAATGTAGCCCTCATTGACATCGACCCACCGTACTGAGTCCCTTGTGTGAACATGGAGAGGAGCACTCCCCCCCCCCAACCTTCGCTTATTACATAAGATGTCCCTCCCATAAATATGTAGCCACGGCTCTTTGTTAAAATAAGGCAAGAGCCTTTGTGGAGACTAGAGGGAGGTAAAAGAAAGCTAGTCAGGATGGCGTGGGCCTGCCTGGTCCTGGCATGACAGTCAGATAGGCAGAGTGCAGGGACACAGCAGCAGACCAGAGGCATCATGGGATGGGACCCTGCTAAAGCCCCAGTGCGCTCTGTTTAATCCCCCTCCCTTCCACTGCCAGGATCAAGCCTCATCAGCTTTGGTGTTCAGTGTCAGACTCATTTTTATAACGTCCCACCGGTCAATTCTAACCGCTAATGCCTCACACAACGGCTCCTAATGCCAAGTGATTACGGACTGCTGTTTTAGCACATTTGTCGCATGAAAAGAGAGAAAGGGCCACAAGGCTGTCCGTCGGCTCCATGCTCAAAGGGACGAGCCTGATGAACTCAGCAGAAAAGGATCTTCCCTGAAAGCAGCTCTAAGCCACAGACCTCTGGGTGGGTTCTAGGGGGATAGGGGGCTGTGGCATGGCAGTCAGAGCTGGTTTGACTGGGGCTTTACAGTATCCTATGCCAGAGCATATAGACAGTTCCTGTGTTCTCACGTCACCTGCAGATACGCAAACATGCTCATACGGCTCTTCCACAAGTAGACATGATGAGAATCTGAAAGTATGCAACTCAATCACCCATTGAAAAAAAAAACACAGGAGCCAATCACATACGCTCAACACTGTGCATGAAGTATAATTCAAAAACACAATAGTACTTCAAATTAAAAACAAAAATAGCTTCCTGTGCCTTTGTCACATCTCTGACACAATTCAGGCGGATTTCCCCCACTCCCATTTAAAGCAAACATAATTTGCATGTAGATGTGATCGGCATAAGTATGGGGGCCTCGTTGTGTCAAACAGTGTTACAGGCTGGACCATGTGACATCTAAACAACACATGGAAATGACACCGCTGGGACAGAACACAAACAGTGCTGAGTTCTGTGTACAGAGAGAAGACAACACAGAGAGAGATACAGACAGACAGAGAGAGAGAGAGAGAGAGAGAGAGAGAGAGAGAGAGAGAGAGAGAGAGAGAGAGAGAGAGAGAGAGAGAGAGAGAGAGAGAGAGAGAGAGAGAGAGAGAGAGAGAGAGAGAGAGAGAGAGAGAGAGAGAGCAGCCACTACATGAAAGCATACTTCTTTTTGTCAATTTGAAGTTTCCTGAACTGAGAAAATCCTTTCAGTGAAATCAAATAAAGTAAATGTTGAGGGATCCCTGTTGTTTTTCTAAAGACAACTCCCTTAAACAGAGGGGTTGTGCCCTTTGCCAGAACACTTTATTGGGAACATTATTCAAAGGCATACGACTGGCATGCAAACATTTCAGCTGCCATCCAGTTACTCACTGTCTAAAAATGTGCAAGTACAGGAGTCTAGAGGGTAGGTCATACTGGATTACACACTGGAGTTCAGCTTGACAATGACATTTTTAAAGGCAGTCTGACTGAGTCACAGCTAGCCCTGGAGGAAAAGCCCTCAGAGAACTGAGAAAGGGGGGGAGTGAAAGAGGGCAAGGGAGAGAGAGAATGAGTGACAGATAGAGAGAGGGGGGAGAGAATGAGTGACACACAGAGAGAGGGAGGGAATGAGTGACAGATAGAGAGAGGGAGGGAGAGAATGAGATCAACTCTGCAGCTCCTAATAAACCCACTAACTCCACCCTACTGCCTTTACTACCTCCGAGGCTTGAGATATGAGGTGTGAGGTAACGCTACAGAGAAGGTCTAATCATACCTCAGGTTTTCCAACAAACATGAAAAATGACCATACTGTCATTGGGGAGGACAGGCAGCTGATCTATGCCTTTTTATTATTGCAGGATAATGTTGAGGTCATTATTAACATGTCTGCAAATGTATGGTGATTTCTAATTGTTTTTGCCAAATGCTCAAAGGAGTGTATAAGATCTGAAAGAAATGATGTAATTGTGAATAGGGTTGCACATTTTGGGGAATATTCAGAGGTGGAAACTTTCCGTGGGAATTAACGGGAATATATGGGAATTAACGGAAATATATGCAAATTAATATTAATACCATTTAAATGTAAATGTTTTTTTGCATTGGGTATATTTATCATATCATATGGAGACATTAACATAAACCTTTTACCTCATCATAAGTAGACATAATTGCAAATGATTGAATAGAAAAAAGTTAAAATGTAGTTATGAATTGAACTTTAATTAAATGAGTTGACATGGGATGATTTCACTGAACAACAAAAGAAAGGGGATATTAAATTATCCCCAATGATCCATCGCATCTCCCAAAAACATTTTCAACAAACATCTGTAAAATGATAGTCTAGAAACTAAAGCTTTGGTTGTCTTCCTCTCAGGTTTTGATGTCTTCTCCCTGGACCTCCTCAATGTCCACCTCTTGAATATCAGACTGAGGCCTCATCTTCACTGTCACTTTCCAACCTTATTGAGTATGTCTTGTTGTCAGGCTCAAAAAGCCTCAAATTTGCCCGGATGGCAACCGATTTTTCAACCCTTGTATTGGTCAGCCATTGGGGTGGTCAGGCTGTTGCGTGCTTTGATGTGTGTTTTCCCAAACAAGGACCAGTTGCGCTCTGAGGCATCTGAGGTTGGTGCCAGTTGGAGGATGATCGAGGCAAAATGGGAAAGAGCCTCAGATCCACAAAGTCCCTTCCACCAGGTGGCTGATGAGATATGTTGGCACGACTGCAATATTGAATCTCCATCCCAAAGCCCTTGCTTGGAAGTGTACTTCGCCAGACTGCCAAGAACCTTGCACTCATTCAGGCCAACGTGGCGAGACACGGTAGTGATGACACCATAGGCCTGTTGATCTCTGCACCAGACAGGATGCTCTTGCCAGCATACTTGGGGTCCAAACGTACGCTGTGGTGTGTATGGGCTTCAGGCAGAAGTCTTTACACTTTTTGATGTATTTCAGAACTGCAATTCCCTCTGCTTGGAGAAACAGTGAAGTGGGCAGGGTGGTACAGAATTATTCTCTTACATCTGCAAGCAGAGTCTGAACACCAGACAGGATGGCATTGTCTCCCTCAATCCATGCAATGACTACTGCTATAGGCTTCAGGAGTTTCAGGTTGCTTACCACTCTCTCCCAAAATACATCATCCAGGAGGATCCTCTTGATGGGGCTGTTCATATCGGCAGACTGTGATATGGCCATTTCCTGGAGAGACTCCTTCCCCTCCAGGAGACTTTCAAACATGATGACAACACCACCCCAATGGGTGTCGCTGGGCAGATTGGTGAGGTAGATTGCTGCTGTAACTTGATGATCCTTCACATATCTAACCATTTCCTTGGCTCTCTTGTAGAGTGTATCAATTGTTTCCAGTGCCATGATGTACTTGAGGAACAGATTCAATGCATGAGCAGCACAGCCAATGGGTGTGATGTGAGGGTAGGACTCCTCCACTTTAGACCAAGCAGCCTTCATGTTCGTAGCATTGTGTCACGGCTGTGTGGAGAGACAGACCAAGGCACAGCCTGCTCTGAGTTCCACATCTTTATTTTTCTTGTGAAACGGTACAAAACAAAAAGGAAACAAACAACGAACCATAACATAAGAGGTGCAACATGCACTAACTCAAAACAAGATCCCACAAAACAGTGGGGAAATGGCTGCCTAAATATGATCTCCAATCAGAGACAACGATAATCAGCTGCCTCTGATTGGGAACCATACCAGGCCAACATTGAAATAAAACACCTAGATTACAACACCCCCCTAGTCACACCCCAACCTAACAAAAATAGAGAATAAAAAGGCTGCACCGGACTGGGAAGGCGCACTGGAAGCCTGATGCGTGGGGCCGGTACAGGTGGCACCGGACTGGTGACATGCACTTCAGGGCGAGTGCGGGGAGCTAGCACAGGACGTACCGGACTGGGGAGGTGCACTGGAGGCCTGGTGCGTGGGGCTGGTACAGGTGGCATCGGACTGGTGACATGCACCTCAGGGCGAGTGCGGGGAGCAGGCACAGGACGTACCAGACTGGGGAGGCGCACTGGAGGCCTGATCCGTGGGGCCGGTACAGGTGGCACCGGACTGGTGACATGCACTTCAGGGCGAGTGCGGGGAGCAGGCACAGGACGTACTGGACTGGGGAGGCGCACTGGAGGCCTGGTGCGTGGAGCTGGCACAGGTGGTACCGGACTGGTGACACGCACCTCAGGGCGAGTGCAGGGAGGAGGCACAGGGTGTACCAGACTGGGGAGGCGCACTGGAGGCCTGATCCGTGGGGCCGGTACAGGTGGCACCGGACTGGTGACATGCACTTCAGGGCGAGTGTGGGGAGCAGGCACAGGACGTACTGGACTGGGGAGGCGCACTGGAGGCCTGGTGCGTGGAGCTGGCACAGGTGGTACCGGACTGGTGACACGCACCTCAGGGCGAGTGCGGGGAGGAGGCATAGGGTGTACTGGGCTGTGGAGGCGTACATCAGGGCGAGTGCGAGGAGCAGGCACAGGACGTACCGGACTGGGGACACGCACTTCAGGGCGAGTGCAAGGAGGAGACACAGGACGTACCGGACTAGGGAGGCGCACTGGAGGCCTGATGCATGGGACCGGCACAGATTGCACCGGACTGGTGACACGCTCCTCCAAATGCCTGCATTACCGCATATTCCTCGCCAACTTCATTCCCCGGTATCCCTCCTCGCACTGTTCCATCGATTCCCCGGCGGACTCTGGTACTCTCCTTGGGTCGCCCGACCACCTCTCTATCTCCTCCCAGGTTGTCTCTGGTTCACACCTCAGCTCCAACGACCACCCCGTGTGCCCCCTCCCCCCGAAAAAATTGGGACGTCTTTTGGGCTTTCCTTGTGGCCACGAACCCCGGCATTGTCGCTCTCCTCCCTTCTCTCCTTGTGCCTGCTCCCACAGAAGGCTTTCGTCTCCAGCCATAATTTCCTACCAAGTCCAGGTTGTCTTCTCCTCCTTTATCTCCTCCCAAGCCCAAGATACATTCTCCACTTGGGCCCACTGCTTGGTCCTGTTGTGGTGGGATCTTCTGTCATGGCTGTGTGGAGAGATGGACCAAGGCACAGCGTACTCTGAGTTCCACATCTTTATTTTTTTTGTGAAACGTAAAAAACAAAAAGGAAACAAACAACCAACCGTAACATAAGAGGTGCAATATGCACTAACTCAAAACAAGATCCCACAAAACACAGGGAAAAAATGGCAGCCTAAATATGATCCCCAATCAGAGACAAAGATAAACAGCTGCTTCTGTTTGGGAACCATACCAGGCCAACATAGAAATAAAACACCTAGATAGGAACACCCTCCCCCCTAGTAACACCCCGACCTAACAAAAATAGAGAATAAAAAGGCTCTCTATGGTCAGGGTGTGACACATATACCTTCTGTGGTCCTTGGTCATTGATGACTGCCATCAGCTCATCTGCAATGTAGAGACCAGTGTGTCTGTTGTCCCTTTTATCTATGCTCTTGTAGAATACTGGTTGAGGGGTGGAGATGATGCAGTTCATTATTCCTTGCCCACAAACATTCGACCACCCATCAGAGATGATTGCAATACAGTCTGCTTTCTCTATGATTTGCTTGACCTTCACTTGAACTCTGCATCCAATAAATTAGTAGATAAAGCACGTCTGGTTGGAGGGGTGTATGCTGGGTGAAGAACATTCAGAAATCTCTTCCAATACACATTGCCTGAGAGCATCAGAGGTGAACCAGTTGCATACGGTCCTCTGATCCTCTGATTCCAGGAGGACACTGAGCTGTTGCTATCAATAAGGTGTCTGATTCATCATTTTCACCACGAATAGAAGTAGAGGGACTTTTGTCAGAGGTTGCTTGTTGTGAACACTGAGGGAACTTTATGCACTTGGCCAGATGATTCTGCATCTTTGTTGCACACATATGATTTGGCACTGCAAAAGTACGCAGCTTTTCTTTCTACATTAGCTGCAGTGAAATGTCTCCACACATCAGATAGTGCCCATGGCATTTTCCTGTAAAGATGAGAATTTTTTTTGTAAAAAAATAATAAAATAAAATGTTTATGTACAGATACATAGCTAAGCAGTTAGATTAAACAACTCATTTCTAAGATTTATTTTTAAATGAACATGTATGGAAACAGGTGAATTAAAACTCCTCAGTTAGCAGGCTCAAGCAAGCTAAAACCCACATGGTAACAAAAACTAACCAGCAGAAATTGTTAACAAGTTATAAATTATTTAAACACACATCGCTGTAGGCTACTATTTACTAGTTAACAATAAATCATGTATGTCGTATAAAATGTATTCACCCCACCCAGTATTGTAATCAAAACTTACCAGAAAGCATGAAGTCCTTGGCTCAGACAGTGTAGTAGTGTGGGCTCAATAGCATCTCATTAGTGTGCAAGATCTTGAGAATCAGCTGCACATGTGATGGAAGAATGCACTGTGCATGCAGAGGGTTGCAATTCCATTGAATTGGGGATAGTTTAATCAAAAAAGACCTAGAATTGCCTTATGTGTATCCCACAAAAAAGGTTTACTTTTATGAGCTAACGTTTTTTGACGAATTTAAGCAAAATTCCCAAAATTCCTGGGCTTAACTTCCCATGGAAAATGTCCGGAAATTTAACGGAAAGTTTACCACCCTTTGCAATCCTAATTGCGAATCCCCTACTTATTCATCTCTAAGGTGTCCTTGCCTGGTCTGTGAGTTTTAGTGGGCGGCCCTCTCTTGGCAGGTTTGTTGTGGTGCCATAATCTTTCCATTTTTTAATAATGGATTTAATGGTGCTCCGTGGGATGTTCAAAGTTTGGGATCTTTTTATTATAACCCAACCCTGATCTGTGCTTCCCCACCACTTTGTCGCTGACCTGTTTGGAGAGCTCCTTGGTCTCCATGGTGCCGCTTGCTTGGTGGTGCACCACGCTTAGTGGTGTACACCAGTGGAACCCATCCAATTTGAAGGAGCTGGAGAAGTTTTGCCTTGAAGAATGGGCAAATATCACAGTGGCTAGATGTGCCAAGCTTATAGAGACATACCTCAAGAGACTTGCAGCTGTAATTGCTGCAAAAGTTGGCTCTACAAAGTATGGACTTTTGGGGGGGGGGGGGGTGAGTAGTTATGCATGCTCAAGTTATCCGCTTTTTGTCTTATTTCTTGTTTGTTTCACAATAAAAAAATATTTTGCATCTTCAAAGTTGTAGGCATGTTGTGTAAATCAAAATAGGAAGAACGCCAAGAGGGTGAATACTTTCACAAGCCACTGCAGTCTAAAGAAGGCCAGTTTTATTGCTTCTTTAATCAGAACAACAGTTTTCAGCTGTGCTAACAATTTCAAAAGGGTTTTATAATGATCAATTAGTCTTTTAAAATTATAAACTTGGATTAGCTAACACAATGTGCCATTGGAACACAGGAGTGATGGTTGTTGATAATGGGCCTCTGTACGCCTATGTAGATATTTCATTACAAATCAGCCGTTTCCAGCTACAATAGTCATTTACAACATTAACAATGTCTACACTGTATTTCTGATCAATTTGATGTTATTTCAATGGACAAAAAAATGTGCTTTTCTTCCAAAAACAAGGACATTTCTAAGTGACCCCAAACTTTTAAACGGTAGTGTAATTAACCATGGACATGGAACAGGACAGGACAGCATCTGAACAGGAACACACAACAACATTAATGTTGACAGGGGGATCTAACAGACAGATATAGGAGGGGCAATCAACATAGTGATGAAATCCAGGCGGGTCCAATGAAGTGCAGGTGCTCATAAAGATGGTGACAGGTGTGCGTAATGAAGGTGACAGGTGTGCGTAATGAAGGCAGTCTGGTGCCGTCGAACACTAGAGAGGGAGAGCTGAAGCAGGCGTGACAATACCACTTAAAAATATATACATTTTCGTGTGCAGGGTCCGCTATTAGCATGCTAACGCTCATTGAGACAAACTGGTAGAATAGATAGCATAACTAGCATTCACTGGTTGAAGTTTAAGTAACTTTGAGTGTAATGGAGTTGATTGGTAACTACGACATGAATATATATAATTCATGACATTTGGAAGGGAGCTATAATCCAGTTCTATATATTTTTTTAATTAAACTATGTGTGTCATTATTGTTGTAATTCAGGCTTGGCTGAACTGCTTTGCTGATTGCTTCTGTAACCCGCTACCATGATTTGTCACTTTACGTGTGGATCTATCCCATTTTAAACCGGTTTTCATATTTATTTATTTCTCTTTTAAATGGATCTCCTGGCACACATGATTTCTCAGTATGGGCGTGCTGCTGCATGCTGGGTAATTGCAGTAAGTGATGGGCCCATGGAAGATTCTCTTGTCAGAGGCTGTCTGGGCACTGGGAGCAGAGGCTGATTGAGTTGTTTTCCTCTTTCTGCCTGCTGGGGTTTGGGCCAGTTGAGGCTGGAGCAGGGACCCGAGATGGGGCTGGAAAAGGAGCTGGAATTGGAGTTGGAGAAGGGGCAGGGGATGGTGTTGGGGCTAGAGGGTGGCTGACGCTGGAGCAGGGCCAGGTGAAGGGGCTGGAAATGGGGCTGTTGTTGGGGCTGGCACTCACGTTTCCCGTAGCCTGTGTTTGGTTTTATCTTTCACCAACAATGTCAAGGAAATGTACAAATCCTTCTCTTAATATGGAGACGCTATAGAGTAAGGGATCATCTTAGGCTGTATTGATTGTGAGAGAAATGCAGAGCACACATAAAAAATACAGTATAGTTTGTCCCTCAGTTAAGTGAACCTGTTTACACCAGCAGATGCAACATAACCACTGTTGTTAGGCTACTGTATGTTGTTACATAGAAATGTGTGGCTTATGGCTTTTCTACAGCATTTGTTCTCACACAGGATGGAATGCAGTGCTCACTTTCATCTCAAGCATTTTTTTCCACAGTCTGAAATCTGAAGACTGCTCAGGTTGTGTGTTATATTATAAGCACATGTCGATATTCCATATTGCTAGTGCTGCTCTGTAAATATAATATATATAAAAAAATAGCTCTGTATGTGTCATATTTCCATAGCCACAGGAAGTAGGGGTGCTGAGGGTGCTGCAGCACCACCTGATAAATAAATAAAATAATTTCCTATAATGACAAAGCGAAAACAGGTTTCTAGATTATTATTGCGAATGTATTAAAAATGTAAAACTTAAATACCTTATTTACATTCAGGCTCTTTGCTTTCACACCCTGACCTGTTTCTCCTGTATTTAAGCTCGTCTCCACCCCCCTCCAGGTGTCGCCAATCTTCCCCATTATCCCCAGTGTATTTATACCTGTGTTCTCGGTTTGTCTATTGCCAGTTCGTTTTGCTTCGTGAAACCTACCAGCTTTTTCCCCTTGCTCCTGTCTGTACAAGTTCCTGTTTTCTAGTTTTTCCCGGTTTTGACCATTCTGCCATCCCTGACCCTGAGCTTGCCTGCCGTTCTGTACCTTGCCACACCACACGCGATTATTGACCCCTGCCTGCTCTGACCCTGAGACTGCCGTTCTGGACCTTTTGCACCCTATCTGGATTACTGTCCTCTGCCTGCCCTCGACCTGTCGTTTTGCCTGCCCCTGTACTAGTAATAAACTTTAATTACTTTGAAACTGTCTGCATTTGGGTGTTACCTGAAACGTCATACCTTGCTATGAAACATCATAACTTGACTCGAAATTGAGGTTAGGTGCATCCTGTTTCTATTGATCACCCTTGAGAAGTTTTACACAACTTAATTGGTGTCCACCTGTGGTAAATTCAATTGATTGGATTTGGAAAGGCACACACCTGTCTATATCAGGCCCCACAGTTGACAGTCAATGTCAGAGCAAAAACCAAGCCATGAGGTTGAAGGAATTGTCCATAGAGCTCCGAGATAGGAATGTGTCGGGGTACAGATCTGGGAAAAAGTACCAAAACATTTATGCAGCATTGAAGGTCCCCAAGAACACAGCGGCCTCCATCATTCTTAAATGGAATAAGTTTGGAACCACCAAGACCCTTCCTAGAGCTGGCCACCAGGCCAAACTGAGAAGGGCCATGGTCAGGGAGGTGACCAAGAACACTCTGACAGAGCTCCAGAGTTCTCTGTGGTGATGGGAGAACCGTCCAGAGGACAAACATCTCTGCAGCACTCCACCAATCAGGCCTTTATGGTAGAATGGCCAGACGGAAGCCATTCCTCAGTAAAAGGCAAGTGACAGCACATTGAGTTTGCCAAAATGCACCTAAAGGACTCGCAGACCATGAGAAAGAAGATTTTCTGGTCTGATGAAACCAAGATTGAACTATTTGGCCTGAATGCCAAGCGTCACGTATGGAGGAAACCTAGCACCATCCCTATGGTGAAGCATGCTGGTGGCAGCATCATGCTGTGGGGATGTTTTTCAGTGGCATGGACTGCGAGACTAGTCAGGATCGAGGGAAAGATGAACAGAGAAAAGTACAGAGAGATCCTTGATGAAAACCTGCTCCAGAGCACTCAGGACCTCAGACTGGGGGGAAGTTCACCTTCCAACAGGACAACAACTCTAAACACCCAGCCAAGACAATGCAGGAGTGTTGAATGTCCTTGAGTGGACCAACCAGAGCCTGGACTTGCTCCCGATAGCAAAGGAGTCCCATACCAAAGGGTTTGAAAACATATTTACATAAGGTATTTCTTTTATTTTTAATTTTTTTGGCAAAAATGTCTAAAAACCTGTTTTAGGTTTGTCATTACGGGGTATTGTGTGTAGCTCAATTTATATATTTGCCATTTAAAAAAAGTATTTAACCTTTATTTAACTAGGCAAGAACAAATAGTTATTTACATTGATGGCCTACACCGGCCAAACCTGGAAAACGCTGGGCCAATTGTGCACCGCCCTATGGGACTCACAATTATGACCGGTTGTGATACGCCTCAAGCACTGAGATGCAGTGCCTTAGACCGCTCGCCACTCGGGAGCCCCGAGTGAGGAGCAATGTACAAATATATCACTGTCAAACATTCCTGTAAGTATGTGTTTTATTTACTCAGTACCTACAGTGTGTAACACGGTGTAACACAATGTGTTAAAACATATTTTAACGACACTCCTCAAGAGCAGCTTGTATAAGCTCCAGGGCAATATAACTTAAATAATGAGAAAAAAAACTGAATATTGAATATTGAAATGTTCTTGGTGCACTCTTTTCTCACACCTCAAATGAATATTTCAGTGCATAAACAACACAATGTAAATGTCGCCGTGGTCTCGCAATAAAGAAAACTCTTCCTTCTGAAAACATTAATTAAACATTTCCACATCCCAATTTGAATTATACATATTTACAACAACAGCGAACATCAAAAAGTAAAACAACCTCAAACTATCCAAACAATGGAAAACGATTATGCCCAAACCCTAACTTTAAACCATGTGACATACCCTTAGCTCAGTGTACTGTGCTCAATCCCTCCCCTCTAGTGCCCCCCTTCCCCAGCCTCTTTACCACAACTCCTCCCTTCCCACCACTGCCACCCAGGCTCATTGAGCAATCACGTGAGCGCTACTACTCAGTCCTCTTCATCTAGATCTTGTTATCCTCGCTGGATTCGGGTGTCATGGGGCATGCATGGGTTCTGCCCATGTTTGCCTTAGATTGATCATCTTCCAGTTCAGTACAGCCAGACAGAGTAGAGCAAACCTTGTCTGATATCCACGAAGACCATGTGATAATTCAGATATCACCATCACTGATAGGAGCGCTGGTATTGATCTAAAAAGCAGCAGTTCTAAAATTAGAGTTCCGAAGCACTCTGATTGGGGCACAGGCTAAGCCAATCAGGAGTGGAGGTGACGAAACCTTTGATGTCAGGCCGGCTGGACCCCCCTAGATGGCCCTGCATAGCGGAATGAAGGGGGCCCGGCCTCCCGGCCCCCCTGCTCCCTCCCTGAGATAACAGAGACATTCCTCACTGCATACCCTGGTTTTCCACAAGCCTCTCCCTTAATTCCAATGGACCGTGTGGAATGCCGGAGCACCCAGGCAGTCAGTCGCTGTGGATGAGCGGAAATGAAAAAACCCTGCTGCTATGCTCTGCTCTACTCTGCGTGAGCCCTGGTCTGCCCTGAGGTCAGTGCACCTGCACGTGTGCAGCAGCGAATAAGTTACTAATACATACACTACACACAGCATGGAGGCTGAACGTACAGTACATCTGTGCCATACGGTGTGTGGACCTGAAGCAACACAACACATACGTGGTGGGATTAAACCTATAAGTGGGTCAGAGTGCTGGATTAAAGGACAGTGGAGTTCAGTCGGGAGTGATCTCCTGGACAAGCAGATCAAGCTGGTTTGGGATCAGATCAATGCGTTGGGGAGTCAGTCAGTCTCACACGGTCAGGCAAAGACATACTGTAATCACCTGCATTCATTAGCTACTTTGCCAGGCACTGTGATTCACACCAGCCTCTAACACAGACTGCAACACCTCGGGCCCTGTCACTGTCTGGTGCCCTGGTTGAAATCAAATTCTGACTACTAGAGTCAGGCTCCCACCACTGTGAGATCTAATCAAATTCAGCTATGCTATTATTTCTAATGTAAGCCAGTTCTGCCTCAAGTTATCTCCTCCTATCGCTCATACTTTGGCCACTCCGGAAAGAAAATGAGTCAAGCAAATTCCAAAAACTCAGTGCTGCGGTATTAGGGTCTGGTCCATTTCCAGAAACTCAGTGCTGCGGTATTAGTGTCTAGTCCATTTCCAGAAACTCAGTGCTGCGGTATTAGGGTCTGGTCCATTTCCAGAAACTCAGTGCTGCGGTATTAGTGTCTAGTCCATTTCCAGAAACTCAGTGCTGCGGTATTAGTGTCTAGTCCATTTCCAGAAACTCAGTGCTTCCAGTCCATTTCCAGAAACTCAGTGCTGCGGTATTAGGGTCTAGTCCATTTCCAGAAACTCAGTGCTGCGGTATTAGGGTCTGGTCCATTTCCAGAAACTCAGTGCTGCGGTATTAGTGTCTAGTCCATTTCCAGAAACTCAGTGCTGCGGTATTAGGGTCTGGTCCATTTCCAGAAACTCAGTGCTGCGGTATTAGGGTCTGGTCCATTTTCAGAAACTCAGTGCTGCAGTCCATTTCCCAGAAACTCAGTGCTGCGGTATTGGTTGTCTAGTCCATTTCAGAAACTCAGTGCTGCGGTATTAGGGTCTGGTCCATTTTCAGAAACTCAGTGCTGCGGTATTAGTGTCTAGTCCATTTCCAGAAACTCAGTGCTGCGGTATTAGGGTCTGGTCCATTTTCAGAAACTCAGTGCTGCGGTATTAGGGTCTGGTCCATTTTCAGAAACTCAGTGCTGCGGTATTAGGGGCCGGTCCATTTTCAGAAACTCAGTGCTGCGGTATTAGTGTCTAGTCCATTTCCAGAAACTCAGTGCTGCGGTATTAGTGTCTGGTCCATCAGTGCTGCGGTATTAGGGTCTGGTCCATTTTCAGAAACTCAGTGCTGCGGTATTAACGGTATTATTTCAGAAACTCAGTGCTGCGGTCCATTTCCAGAAACTCAGTGTCTGTCTGGTCCATTTTCAGAAACTCAGTGCTGCGGTATTAGGGTCTGGTCCATTTTCAGAAACTCAGTGCTGCGGTATTAGGGTCCATTTTCAGAAACTCAGTCCATTTCCCAGAAACTCAGTGCTGCGGTATTAGTGTCTAGTCCATTTCCAGAAACTCAGTGCTGCGGTATTAGTGTCTGGTCCATTTCCAGAAACTCAGTGCTGCGGTATTAGGGTCTGGTCCATTTCCAGAAACTCAGTGCTGCAGGGTTGGTCCCAGAAACTCAGTGCTGCGGTATTAGGGTCTGGTCCATTTTCAGAAACTCAGTGCTGCGGTATTAGGGTCTGGTCCATTTCAGAAACTCAGTGCTTTCTGGTCCAAACTCAGTGCTGCGGCGGTCCATTTTCAGAAACTCAGTGCTGCGGTATTAGTGTCTAGTCCATTTCCAGAAACTCAGTGCTGCGGTATTAGGGTCTGGTCCATTTTCAGAAACTCAGTGCTGCGGTATTAGGGTCTGGTCCATTTTCAGAAACTCAGTGCTGCGGTATTAGGGTCTGGTCCATTTTCAGAAACTCAGTGCTGCGTCCATTTCCAGAAACTCATTAGGGTCTGGTCCATTTTCAGAAACTCAGTGCTGCATTAGGGTCTGGTCCATTTTCAGAAACTCAGTGCTGCGGTATTAGGGTCTGGTCCATTTTCAGAAACTCAGTGCTGCGGTATTAGGGTCTGGTCCATTTCCAGAAACAGTGCTCAGTGCATTTTGAAACTCAGTGGTATTAGGGTCTGGTCCATTTCCAGAAACTCAGTGCTGCGGTATTAGGGTCTGGTCCATTTCCAGAAACTCAGTGCTGCGGTATTAGTGTCCGGTCCATTTCCAGCAAGCGGCAGAAGAAAGAGAGAGGGAGAAAAAAGATGAACGTGGTCAGGATCAGGTGATCAAGAGACAGCAAGACTCAGTGTGGAGAAAGAAAAACTAGAAAAACAATCAGGATGGAAGACAGAAAAAAGGCAAGGAGGTTAAAAAAAAGACTACAAGGAAGGAGAAGGAACAACAATAAAACAGTAGAAAGAGAGAGAAAAACTAATCAGACAGGGAATGATTTACTGCACTGCGCCAAAGCCAGGCAGAGCCATCAATCTCCACCACTTCTCAATTCTTCTGGAAATCAATTCAGTCCATTGGTCTGCTGCTTTATTTATGGGTCATCACCAATAGGGGAAAGCCATCAGCGGCATGATGTGTCTCCATCTCTCCAATGCATTCAGCAGCCTCCCCAGTGGACCAGAACAGCAGCAGCACAGAATGAGGTAACAAATCTAAGCAATTCGCTTTGTAGGACATTAGTCATTACCGGACACACTAGGGAAAGACTTGGCACTTGGCAAAGACTTGGCACTGCAGGTGTTCTTTTCCGCAGAGGCATGTCCCACCACCTGACACACTGGATGAGGATCAGAGTGTCTCAATGTCCTTCCTTCCTTAGTTACCTCCCTTGGAAGTCGTCGTAGTCGATCACATCAAGAGGAGAGAATCCAACCCTACCATGTCTCACACAGTGTAGTGTCAAAGTGAATTGTGGCTGTGACCTGGCCATAAGAAGAGTGTTTCAGTAGTCTATCTATACACTTAGGTGTATGTACTATACAATCTACAAGAAGGTCAGACATCGTTATGATCGTGCCAACATCCACAGGTGTGGTCCTGTGTTAACCAGCTCCTGTCCTGTGAAACCTGGCTCTGCACCCTCAACTTATCCACAGGGTGAAGCTCATCCAGAGGAGGGGAAAGGAACACCTTTCAGACTGCCAATGACTAGAAAGTTCTTCCCTCCGACGCCAAGGAAAAGGGGCACCCCGAGACTGCCAAAGACTATAAAGTGCAACCCACTTGCCAAGGAAAAGGGGGCACCCTGAGATTACCAAAGACTAGAATGTTTTGTCCCCCTCTGCCAAGCTCACCAACACAGGTCCAGAACCAGCTAGTCTGTCTCAAGAGAGCCTGACAGCAGGCAGAGCAGAGAGGCCCAGCAGAGGTTTATTAAAAGAAAACAAGGCTGGAGAATGCAGGGATGTGTACACTTAATACCTCTGCCAGGGCAGAAGAAATCCACCGCTCAGCCTTCGTGGGAGCCTCTGAAGAAACGGTAGGCATGTCCGAAAGCAACAGACCCCCTGTTCACTCCTGTTCTCCAACACTAAATTATGGAAAACATCATCTTTCCACTGTGTGACGGGATACATTTTGTCTGGCCCCCACTCTTTATACCCCATGAGGTGCCAGGTTATTCAAGTTCACGTTTGAAGTTTGGCTGCTTGGGATTTCCGGAGAGGAGGCGTGAAACAGTGGGAAGCAGGAGAATTGGTGGAGAGGTATGCCTGGGCCCTTTGAAAATAGAGTCAATGGATAGATAGTCCATAAAAACCCTGTTTGTCTCAACCACATTACTTCTTCTGAAACCAGATCACCCAATACAAACAGCAACACACTTCTGGAAGCTCTCCACTATCTCTCTATAATAATATTGGAAGTATTTAGGGTCACAAAACAAAAGTTTAGACACAAAACAAACATTTCCAGGCAAAACCATACATTTCCCACCCAGTTGGGCTATACAGCCTGTGCATTACTTATTTATACAGTATATGAAATACAGTAGGCAGCCTGAGAGCCTGCTCTATTAACTGAACAAATCATCCTCACCATTTAACTCATCTGTCTGACAGCATTTCTGACATATTGTTGTTTATCAGACTAGCTGATAAACAACAATATGCCTCTCCCCATCTGCCAACATATAACTGCATGGTATGTCACCAACACACGTTGCATACAACACAATTAATCATTTAACAGTTGACAACAACATTCTGATTCATTCTAACCCCATCGTCAATTATTACGAGGAGAAAAGAGTAAACAACTTTGTCACATTGCTGCAGATGAGCTGGGTGTAATTCAGTGATAGTAAATACAAACTCATTCGTAGCCTAGGGCATGAAAGGAAAACCTGCTGCCAGCGAACCAGTGATGAGGGGCAGTGAGCCATGGCTGACAAAGCTCAAGCACCTGACACACACTGCTCTAGAATGCTCACCCCTCCATTCACTCCCCTCTCCTCTCTTCCAACAGGCCTACACTCCCTCCTTATTTCCTGTTTCTACAGTTCCACATACACAGAGCTGTTACATCCTGGGTCTTTGCTGACTGGTACTGTACTTATTTTGCTCTCTGCCTCTCCTCTGTTGGGCCAGTAATCGAAAGGTTGTTGATTTGAATTCCAAAGCAGACAAGGTGAAAAATCTGTCAATGTGCCCTTGAGCAAGGCCCTCAAACCTAATTTGCTCCAGGGACACATTAATACTATGGTTTCCCTGCAATACAACACATTTCACTGGACCTATCTAGAGTACGTGACAATACAACGTTTATTATTTGTCCTTCCCATTCTCTGGCTCTATCAGAAAAAAACGACTTGAAAGAGACCAGTTTCTCATCACCCTGAAGTAGAATAGGAACATACTCTATCTCCTCTATATTATGCTCTAAAGATCCCTACCAGTAGTCTGCTTGGCAAAAAAAAAATCTCTGTGGCACACACTGGAATGTCGATTTGAGTTAATTAAATCTCCTGGCATCTGCTCTGCCCGGGCAATTACTGTAGTGAGAAGCCACGCGACGAGAGTCCTGCAAGAAGAAGGTGCTTGAAGAGGATCAGACTGGGAGAATGGTTCGAACAGAGCCATGGTTCACCGGGCGCTGTCTTCTCTACTCCATGTTTCACAGCAGGGCCCCTTTGCATGAGGATGTAATGGAATAACATTTCTATGCAGATTTTAATGGCTGCTATAAGCCTGTCGCTTCGTTCACCTCACAGAGAGCTTCGTTGAATTAGCCGCTCTCTGTTCACAGTGTGTCATCTCTCTCTCTCTCTCTCTCTCTCTGTATCACCCAACATCCTCTTTCCCACACAATCCCCCGCTGTGAACAGAAAGACATTAAAGAGACATCAAACATGCATGTCTTCTGTAGAGGAAACAGTTACCCTTCCATTTACATTTCACCGACAACAAAAACAGCAATTCAAAAATGTGAATAATCAGTCAGTCTGTTGGGAGATGAATCTGCAGCAGCAAAAGTCCTCTCAGGGCTGGGGGCATTCTCGTCTCTGAGCAGCATATTCAAATTTACAAGTAGTAAAACTCTGCCCTCTGCAGGATAACATCTCTAAATGATCTCTGTGGGTCTGATTGGCCCTCGAGTGGAGAAGCTGCTTTCTGCTATTTTCTCACTGTGATATGGTTCGAGATCTATTACTGGAGTGTGTGTCTGTGAGTGAATGGGGTGGGGGGTGGGGGGTAGAGGAATAATGTTTCACGGGAGGTTTCTTATTCTCTCACAGACTTATAATATTGCATTGCGTTGCCAATATGCTCAAATTCAGATGAATCATTTTTAAAAGACACCTAGCACACCAAATAGACATAACAACATAGGTGCACAGCAGAGGTTGCATAATCCTGCTAACCTTTTGGCTTTAGTCAGGTAGGAGCTGGAGACACACACCCAGAAAGTATACGAGGTACAGACTAACAGACCGTAAACATTACATACAAAGAAAGTTGAAGTATTCTACTGTTGAAACAGCGACTCTCTGGTAACTCTGCTACAAGCCCAGTAAACCATGTCATACTGGTATGGAGTCACTGTTTGTTTAACTACGAGGAAGCAAAGCTCCAGTCACTTCTGAGACATACAACCAGAGCTGTCTACCAGAGCAGAGCAGGATGTAGCTTGGTGTGTGTGTGTGTTTGTGTTTGTGTGTGTTGAATTTCTCTGTCATTATCACACACATTTTAATGAGACATAGCAGTTTTCTTTTATTTCACCTTTATTTAACCAGGTAGGCTAGTTGAGAACAAGTTCTAATTTACAACTGCGACCTGGCCAAGATAAAGCAAAGCATTGCGACACAAACAACAACACAGAGTTACACATGAAATAAACATACAATCAATAACACAATAGAGAAAAAGTGTATATACAGTGTGTGCAAATGAGGCAAGATAAGGGAGGTAAGGCAATAAATAGACCATAGTGACAAAATAATTACAATTTAGCAATTAAACACTGGAGTGATAGATGTGCAGAAGATGAAGTAGAGATACTGGGGTGAAAAAAAAAATAACAGTGTGGGGATGAGGTAGTTGGATGGGCTATTTACAGATGGGCTATGTACAGGTGCAGTGATCTGTGAGCTGCTCTGACAGCTGGAGTTTAAAGTTAGTGAGAGATATGGGTCTCCAGCTTCAGTGATTTTTGCAATTTGTTCCAGTCATTGGCAGCAGAGAACTGGAAGGAAAGGCGGCCAAATGAGGAATTGGCTTTGGGGGTGACCAGTGAAATATACCTGCTGGAGCGCGTGCTACGGGTGGGTGCTGCTATGGTGACCAGTGAGCTGAGATAAGGCGGGGCTTTACCTAGCAAAGACTTATGGATGACCTGGAGCCAGTGGGTTTGGCGACGAATATGAAGCCAGGGCCAGCCAACGAGAGCATACAGGTCGCAGTGGTGGGTAGTATATGAGCCTTTGGTGACAAAATGGATGGCACTGTGATAGACTGCATCCAATTTGCTGAGTAGAGTGTTGGAGGCTATTTTGAAAATGACATCGCCGAAGTCAAGTATCGGCAGGATAGTCAGTTTTACGAGGGTATGTTTGGCAGCATGAGTGAAGGATGCTTGGTTGCGAAATAGGAATCCGATTCTAGTTTTAATTTTGGATTGGGCATGCTTAATGTGAGTGTCAATTGTATGTATCAAAAATGTCAATTGTATATATAATTTAACGTCAGAAAAACTCATCCATAGAAAATGCAACCAAATAAATAGAAATGAGACGTAATGAAAAGTAATTGCACATCATTGATTAATAATAAGTTAACTTGGGTTTCAGTTGGTCTCAATTGTTAAAATAATTGAGCATTCATTCATATCCATGATTCATAAATCTGCAAGTGTTTGATGGTCAGAGCTGAAATGTTTCTCTGTAGGCTGACCTCTGACCCCTAGGCTTTGACCCCAAGCCACTGACACCAGGGCACTGGACAGCCTGTGTATGTTTGAGACACTGAGTTGTAGTCCTGCTGATGTCGATTAGCCTTTTAGATTACCCTGAAATTCATTACTGCAGACCATTGAGGGGATAAGAGGAAACATCCCTCTCATAACCTTTCCCAAATTGTTAGCCTACTTTAAACTCTTTCAATAGCAACATTGAGATATTTCATGCACTCTAGCGAACCCACAGACCAGCTAAATTAGTCTGGTTACAATACAATCCAACTGGTAGACTTTCTCTCTTAAAACCTTTTACTGCAGGGGGCTAAATCAGGGTCACACAAAGTGTTCCTTGGTAGTCTCAAACAAATCTACTTTGAAATAAAAGTATACACCTCACACACGTGGTTATGGTCAACAAAAAAAGAATACACCTGTACCATTTGAGATATTGAGTTAAAATGTACACAATTTGAGTTTTCATCCCAATATTACACTTTATACCACAGCATTGTTAAATACTAATTTCTGATTGGCTAGAAAGGCATTCTCTACTGAACAAAAATATAAACGCAACATGTAAAGTGTTGGTCCCATGTTTCATGAGCTGAAATAAAAGATTGCAGAAATTTTACAGCACAAAAGGCTTATATCTGTTGTTGCATGTTGCGTTTATATTTTGGTTCAGTATAGAATGGACATAAAGACCGGACAACGGGACACCTTGCAATCATGATGCAATATGAGCCTACACATGTAGATCGTACTTACTACAAAGTTACAGAATGCTAAACAAACAACTACACAAACTTAAATTGGATACATTGTAAACGCAGCTCCAATGATGAAAAAATATAGCTTTTTGAGCTTCTGGAGACTTAACGTGGTGAGTGATGAACATTAATTTATCTGGTCCCTAACTGTTGCAGTCTTGACGTAAGTGGCACAATGCTGTCAAATCCTCCCACGTGTTTCTAGTTTGATCAGCTGTTTTCGGTTGTCATATTGGCAGGTTTGCAAGCAACAAACTATTTAGCCAGCTTCTAGCCTTTGTTTGATATGCAATGCGATCTTTTCAGTGTTGACGAGTGTCCTGACGAGAAGGCAAACTTTTGTAGCTATGCCAGCATTATCAACTAGCTCATTGTTATGGATGTATCCAAATGAATGCCAATAGAAAAAACTACTTTGCTGTTCTTCTGGCTGCAGAGGTCGTGACTGTGTTAGTCTTGGCTAGCTGGCTAGATAGCAAGCAAGGGGTAGGAACGTTGCCAGCGAGCACGGCAAAGGAACATAAAGCACGAACGATTGGGTCGCGTCTCTAGCAATCAAAATATTAGAAAGTATGAATTCGCTTATATAAATGAAAATATCAACGATTTTTTTTTCTACCGGTAAACGTGTGCTTAGTATTGCTTTCATTGGTAAATGTTGTATAAGCGTGATAACATAGCTCAAACAAGTGCAAAGGAATACATGTTGCTGTTATTCTGGCTGCAGAGGTAGTGACTATGTAGCCGTTGCAAGATAGCTAGCTGAAAGCAAGCGATAAGAATGTTGCAACTGAGCATGGAAAGGGAACATAAAAGACGAGCGACTGAAAAAGTATGAATTTTCTTAGAATAATTTAAATATCAACGACAAGTATTTCTATGGGCAAATGTGTGTTTCATATTGTTTTATTTGGCAATGGTGGTAAAAAGGCTGGATTCCCACTTCTGTTCTGTACATTACCTTGGAAAAATGAACTCCACAAAGGGACTCGGCGATTCGTCCATTATTTCCAAGGTACAGAACGTCTGCGTACATCCCTTACTTATATCCAGTCACATAAGACTGAAATATAACAAAACTGTTCGATGTACAGTTACATAAGTATTAAGACCATTTAGTCAGTACTTTTTTGAAGCACCTTTGGTGCCCTCGGGCTGTGGTGTGGCGGAGATCTTTGTGGGCTATACTCGGCCTTGTCTCAGGATGTAAAGTTGGTGGTTGAAGATATCCCTCTAGTGGTGTAGGGGCTGTGCTTTTGCAAAGTGGGTGGGGTTATATCCTGCCAGTTTGGCCCTGTCCGGGGGTATCGTCGGACGGGGACACAGTGTCTCCCGACCCCTCCTGTCTCAGCCTTCAGTACTTATGCTGCAGTAGTTTATGTGTCGGGGGGGCTAGGGTCAGTCTGTTCTATCTGGAGTATTTCTCCTCTCTTATTCGGTGTCCTGTGTGAATTTAAGTATGCTCTAATTCTTTCTCTCTCTCTCTCTCTCTGAGGACCTGAGCCCTAGGACCATGACTCAGGACTACCTGGCCTGATGACTCATTGCTGCTCCCAGTCCACCTGGCTGTGCTGCTGCTCCAGTTTCAACTGTTCTGCCTGTGGCTATGGAACCCTGACCTGTTCACAGTACATGCTACCTGTCCCAGACCTGCTGTTTTCAACTCTCTAGAGACAGCAGGAGTGGTAGAGAATGATCGGCTATGAAAAGCCAACTGAAATTTACTGAGGTGCTGACCTGTTGCACCCTCGACAACCACTGATTATTATTATTTGACCCTGCTGGTCATCTATGAACATTTGAACATCTTGGCCATGTTCTGTTATAATCTCCACCCAGCACAGCCAGAAGAGGACTGGCCACCGTGCTTCTACACCTGCATTGCTGTTTGCTGTTTGGGGTTTTAGGCTGGGTTTCTGTACAGCACTTTGAGATATCAGCTGATGTAAGAAGGGCTTAATAAATACATTTGATTGATTTGATTTGGCAGCGATTACAGTCTCGTGACTTGGGTATGACGCTACAAGTTTGGCACACCTGTATTTGGTGAGTTTCTCCCATTTTTCTATGCAGATCCACTTAAGCCCTGTCAGATTGGATGGGGAGCGTCGCTGCACAAAGAAGGTGAAGGTGAACCTTCGCCCCAGTCTGAGGTCCTGAGCGCTCTGGAGCAGGTTCTCTGTACTTTGCACTGTTCATCTTTCCTTCTATCCCAACTAGTCTCCCAGTCCCTGCCGCTGAAAAACATCCCCACAGCATGATGTTGCCACCATCATCCTTCACCATAGGGATGGTACCAGGTTTCCTCCAGATGTGACGCTTGGCATTCAGGCCAAAGTGTTAAATCTCGATTTCATCAGACAAGATCATCTTGTTTCTCATGATCTGAGAGTTTTTAAGTGCATTTTGGCAATCTCCATGTGCTGTCATTTGCCTTTTACTGAGGAGTGGCTTCTGTCTGGCCATTCTACAATAAAGGCCTGATTGGTGGAGTGCTGCAGAGATGGTTGTCCTTCTGGATGGTTCTCCCATCTCCACAGAGGAACTCTTGACCTATGTCAGTGTGACCATCGGGTTCTTTGCCACCTCCCTGACAAGGCCCTTCTGCCCCGATTGCTCAGTTTCGCCAGGCGGCCAGCTTTAGGAAGAGTAGTTCCAAACATATTCCATTTAAGAATGATGGAGGCCACTGTGTTCTTAGGGACCTTCAATGCTGCAGAAATCTTTTGGTACCCTTCCCCAGATCTGTGTATCGACACAATCCTGTCTCGGAGCTCTACTGACACTTCCTTCGATCTCATGGCTTGGTTTTTGCTCTGGCATGCACTGTCAACTATGGGACCTTATAGACAGTGTGTGTGCCTTTTCGAATCATGTCCAATCAATTAAATTTACCACAAGTGGACTCCAATAAAGTTGTAGAAACAACTCAAGGATGATCAATGGATCAAGGATGCACTTGAGCTCAATTTTGCAAAGGGTGTGAATACTTATGTAAATAAGGTATTTCAGTTTTATTTTTAATACATACATTTTCTAAAAACCTATTTTTGCTTTGTCATTATGGGATATTGTGTGTAGATTTACGAGGAACATTTTTTTAATTTGCCTGTACTGTAACAAAATGTGGGAAAGGTCAAGGGGTCTGAATACTTTGTGAATGCACTGTAGAAAAAAACGGATTTTCTGCGCATTAAATAACACATTCATGAATGACTAAAAGGACAGTCAAATAAATAATCCCCAAATGCTAAAAAAAAAAAATGTTTCTAGTTGAAACTGACAGATTTTGATGGGGATTTTGTTGTTATGTAACGTAGATGTGTCAATCGACTAAGGGGTTTTAACATTGTTCTTCCCGCTGCCTTCTCTACTTTAAACGATGTAAAAATGTTCTGTCAAAAAGAGAAACCCTGGAAAATGTGTCACTCTCCCATTTTTAATGGAATTGGGCTGATAAGCCATCAGAGCCCAGCAAACTGTGTAGGCTATGTGCTGCAGAGGACATCACTTCCCTTCCTCCATAGGTATCCTAGCCCTAGTGTCCTGAAATATCAGCCTTAATCCTAATGGGGCCCAGCGGAGGCAGTGGCCCGGCCGGTGACGAATCCACCCTGAGAGCACAGAGAGTCCCCAGACAAGGGGAGACACCTAGGGCCAAAACACCTCCCTCCCCTGGCGCTGGTCCCTTGCTCTACATGCCTACTCCTGCACCCGTCAGCTCTCATTAAACCACTACCGCTCCCTTTCTCCCCCTTTCCCTTCCTCTCTCCACTTATTCTAAAAGACACCACCACAAAGCTCTGGGCTGCCAGGGTCTCCGCTGACCTCCCTGGGGGCAGGTCGCTTACATACAAAGTTTCACATTTCTGGTGGTCAATTTAGTTCTTACTGAAAGTAAAAGTCAAATGCGAAATCAGAAACCCAAGAGTGAAGCAGAGCGGCTGGGAGAGGAGAGCAGAGAGGAGGGAGAGGAGAGCAGAGCGGCTGGAAGAGGAGAGGAGGGAGAGGAGAGCAGAGAGGAGGGAGATGTATTTGTGGTTTTGCAGCGTCGGCTGGAACTGCCACTGGATGATGTGTACATTACACATTTAAAGGAAATGGTGAAAAAAGGAGAGGGAACATTTCACAGTATAGATGGTGCGGAAATGCAGATGACAAAGACATTAGCTCCACTTCAGGTTTTACAGAGGCTGCTGCTGCAGCACTCATCTGCATACTGTTACTGTATTCACTTCATCATGCACTCCCACTGTCTTTTTTCAAAAATATGCAAAGATCATTTCATAGGTGAGATACATGCATTGTCATCAGCTAAGGTGTCAAAGCCCTTGGGGTGGAGGTAATTATACATCTACAGTATGTTGAAGTGCATCTAAAATGATGTTTCTCTGGCGTACTGAATAAGAGAACAACCACTGTACCCTTCAGTTGTAGCCAATGTCTCATATGTCCTATTCTCCTAAAACCCAGCAGCATCACAGGGTATGCAGAGCCAAATGGCCCAGTTAAATGTAGCCATGGCTTGGAATGAGAATAAATGCCCATTTTAACTCCAAGACATTTCAGCCTTCTTGACAGAGCACATCGACTTGGGGAGCTTATCTAATGTAAACATTGCAGCACACCCCAACTGCCCACTCTTCATAAAAACTACCCAGATTGGTTCCTCTTAAGGCAGCCCCCCGCACCTCTCTGATTCAGAGGGGTTGGGATAAATGCGGAAGACCCAATTTCAGTTCAAATCAAATGTATTTATACAGCCCTTCGTACATCAGCTGATATCGCAAAGTGCTGTACAGAAACCCAGCCTAAAACCCCAAACTGCAAGCAATGCAGGTGTAGAAGCACAGTTGAAGGCATTCAGTTGTACAACTGACTAGGTATCCCCCTTTACCTTTCTTTTCACTACTGCAGCAAACCTTGTTGCCATGGAAACAGACTGGGGGAGCCTCAAATCATAGCTTTCAGAATCCATTTATTTGGGCATGCCATAGTGTTACGGATACAGTTATCCTGTGTGTGTGTGTATCCTGTGTGTGTTTCTTTTCTCTCCTTCTCCCCTCACAGGTGAAAATCATCACTCCCCAATCAGTCAACAATCAATCATCAATCAGAAGACACACCTCCTCCTATTTCCTGACCTATCACAGTTCCTTCCCCATGGTTTAAAAACCCCATTTGTTTGTTCTAAAGCTCAGCTCAGCTCAATCTCTCTGTAAATGCCATGTCTGTAGGTCTCTGTGTTTCACTCTTGCTTTATGTCTTAACCTCTCTTTTGTTTAAAGCACCTCATAGCACTTTGTCATCACCTGTGAGTATTGTTTTTGTTTATGGTGTTTGTGTTTATGGTGGGAAAAGGGGGAAACCAAGACAAGTCGCCCATGGGCATACACTACCCGTAGGTGAACTTTGTTAAATACACTAGTTAGAACTGGGCGGACCACCCACTGTATTTTTGGTTAGTTTTGTTAAAGTTAGTTAGTTAGTTTTTGTTAATTGTTTCTTTCCTTGGGTCCAGTAGCCCCTTTTCCTGCTCCCCCATTCGTGTGTTTATAAATAAACCTAGAGTTTGAAGATTTCTGTTGTCGTGGTTATTTCGTGCACACTTTTACTTTGTCACAATAATAATTTGCATGAGTTATGTTAAGGATCTCATTACCATCCCCCCTAGACTGTCGGGCCAAAAGGGATTCGTAACACATGGCAAGAACATTTTAGAGACCGGCGAACCTATTAAAAGGGATCCATCTTATTTCTCACCCTGCTGTGGTCCTCATTTACACACAGGTTTGGAAAACATTTGACATTTGCACAAATGGAATTAACCATGTCAACATGTATATTCACAATAATGTGTACAATAACTCAAACTGAAAATATATTTGAAGTATTTTTATGGCTGCACAATCCCCTCCCTCCTTATACAACAAGTAAAACAAGGCCATCCCCTGGGAGATGAATAAAACATCTTTATATTACCCTTTGTGACAGAGCCTGGGGTGAGGCCAATACCACGGACCAGAGCTAAGTGGGTCTCCGTGTACAGAGGCTCAGTGAGGCAGAACAAACGGTTCAAACTAGGGTTAGGCCATATTACAATATAATCGGAAATAAAGATGTTTGACAGACATTGTCATGGCAACGACGTCGTGATGAGGCAGATTTTTAATAGGTGATAGTTTAACCTATTTGAACATGACTGGCACGTCCGGAGTCAGGCAGCACACAATGCTTTGGATTATTCTTTTTATTGGGGAAACATACATTTTTTGTTGCCGCATTTTGAAAGCGCTGCTGTAGGAGCTTATGTGATGCCGTTGGGCAATAAACACTTCCACAATAATATAATTATCTATTTAGAAGTTTAACTTGTACAAGTAATGTTTACTGCTAATTGAATTGACAGTAGCCTAGTGTAGGCATATATTATTGGCCATTTTGTTAGCATGACTGAAAATCCTTGCTATCTATAGAATCTCTGCTCTGATTCCTTGCCTGTCGTGACCTTCCCGGCACCATTAGAAATGAATAGTTACACCGAGAGGAAGGACCAAACATCAGAAACGTGAGAGTGAGAGACAGCGTCTGTTTTTTTGAATGGTGGTGCCTTTAAGCACATAATGGATTCCTCTTATCGTCATTAAAAAGGAAACATCTATAAGTGCTGTAATGAGAGCTCATGCAACACTGGGGTGGTAGAGCACCTCCAGGGAATAATATGCAGTATGGAGGAGCACTGGCAGTAGAGCACACTTAAGGACTGTTCTCGTTCTCTTTGATATATACTACCGTTCAAAAGTTTGAGGTCACTTAGAAATGTCCTTGTTTTGAAAGAAAAAACATTTGTCCATTAAAATAACATCAAATTGATCAGAAATACAATGTAGACATTGTTAATGTTGTCAGTGACTATTGTAGCTAGAAACGGCAGATCTTTTACGGAATATCTAAATAGGCGTAGAGGCCCATTATCTGCAACCATCACTCCTGTGTTCCAATGGCACATTGTGTTAGCTAATCCAAGTTTATAATTTAAAAGGCTAATTGATCATTAGAAAACCCCTTTTCAATTATATTAGCACAGCTGAAAACGGTTTTCCTGATTAAAGAAGCAATAAAACTGGCCTTAGACTAGTTGAGTATCTGGAGCATCAGCATTGTGGGTTTGATTACAGGCCCAAATGTCCAGAAACAAAGTGCTTTCTTCTGAAACTTGTCAGTCTATTCTTGTTCTGAGAAATGAAATCTATTCCATTCGAGAAATTGCCAAGAAACTGAAGATCTCGTATAACGCTGTGTAATACTTCCTTCACAGAACAGTGCAAACTGGCCCTAACCAGAATAGAAAGAGTGGGAGGCCCCGGTGCACAACTGAGCAAGAGGATAAGTACATTAGTGTCTAGTTTGAGAAACAAACGCCTCACAAGTCCTCAACTGGCAGCTTCATTAACTAGTACCCGCAAAACAGTCTCAATGTCAACAGTGAAGAGGCGACTCCGGGTGTAATGGATTAATTCCTCTTCTTCAGAGGAGGAGTAGCAAGGATCAGACCAATGTGCAGTGTGGTAAGTGTCCATCATGATATATTTATTAAATCAACTGAACAAAATTTTTAAAAGTACACACAAACAAAACAGTCCCGTATGGTGAAAACACAAACACAGGATACAACCACCCACAAAACACAATAGAAAACAGGCTAACTAAATATGGCTCTCAATCAGAGACAACGACTGACACCTGCCTCTGATTGAGAACCATACTAGGCCAAACACATAGAAATATAACAACAGAACAAAACATAGAAAAACAACAGAATGCCCACCCCAACTCACACCCTGACCAACTAAAATAAAGACATAAAAAAGGAACTAAGGTCAGAACGTGACAGCGGGATGCTGGCCTTCTAAGCAGAATTGTAAAGAGAAATCCATATCTAAGACTGGCTAATAAAAATAAAAGATAAAGATGGGCAAAATATCACAGACACTAGACAGAGGAACTCTGCCTTGAAGGCCAGCATCCCGGAGTCAATGTTGATGTTAAGACTGGTGTTTTGCAAGAACTATTTAATGAAGCTGCCAGATAGGTAAGGATAATCTTGGACACAGGGTTAGGGTCAAATCCATCTTAAATCACCATGAATGAATTCAAGAAAAATCCCACTGTGTAAGAGTGGTTAGAGGGATTCAAACATGGCTGAACACAACAGAGATGAGCGCAGGCTTGCTCATTTGTGTATAAGCGTGCGTGTGTATGATATTTCACAGTAATCTTTGGATCAATGGTTTTGTGGTGAAAGATGACTTCAAACAAAATGAATGCACAACAAAACATTTTGAATATGAGACTTGCTGTGCTGCAAGTGTAACCAGTTTGGAGTTTTGTACTAATAATTCACCACATATTTGTGAAAATAGCACCAAAGCAATTGAAAACAATTTAAAATAAGGGTTTGGCTATGTTTATGGATAGTATTATCCACAGGACATTCTACTGTGTGTGTGTGTGTGTGTGTGTGTGTGTGAAATGCAGGTGTGATGTGCCTGTGAGCTTCTCAATGTTACAAACCACGTGATTACAGCCTAATAATGCACCACTTGTTAGGTAGGTATCAGTGACAATAACACATGCATTTGCAGGGACCCTAGAGGCTTCGGAGCACAGTAACGAGCATCTGTGGTCAATTTGAAAGGCTGCCAGCTAATCCAGACTCCATGTGCTGCCCGCCATTGTTTGTTTGTTTATTTTTGTGCTTGTTCTCCTATGTTCAGCAGACAAGAAGCACTTCATCTACGCCTAATGCACCAGACAAGGATGAATGCAATGTATTTCCCTCATAGATCTAGTGTATTTCCATGAGCTATATTTATTATATTATGATAAAAACAGACCTGAGTGAAATTGGCATCGGCTGAGTGTGAGGCAAAGGTAGTGTGTGTGTGATCATGTGCACGCATATACTTTTGTTCATAAATGTGTGTGTTAGTATGCAGGAGGCTGGAAGCGTGCAGTTGTGCTACCCTGGAGCAGGAGGCACCCGACTGCTCCACAGCTGGGCCTCTGACACGACAGAATCAGCCAAAGCAACACAGACAGACTACAGTGACTGACTGAGTTTACTAGGCTAACTGGGGTTATTGGCAGTGTATCAGCACAGTGATCTGCACTAAGAGATGCATGTGACCCCAAAGCGTAAAGCTCCATTGTGTTAATTGGACTGATTGTTCAGCAATAATCAGCTTACTGTGGGGTTGTTCCAACACCTCCTATTCTAGATGTTTACACCTGTAAAACAGGTGAATACTCACAAACACACACAAGTGCATACATCATCAAGTGCACACGTCTGCACACTCATACAAGCACACGCATTGCAGTTTTTCCACTGACTGATGTTTTCTAAGAACAAAGTCCCTGCCATGTGGGAGTTGTGAGTGATAAGATGAGTGTGTGAGTCTGCCTACACATGGGAAATATCTTAATCTATTCCCGTTTTTCTCTCATCCCTCAAACTGTATCCATGTCATAATCTCTACCCCTCCCTCTCATTCATCACCCTACTCCTCTCATCCATTCCTCATCTCTCTCCACTCTGTCTCTCTCTCTCTCTCTCTCTCTCTCTGCACTTAGCTCTCTCACTGGAGTATGCAGGGAGTCCTCACCTGCAGAATAAAATCATTGCACACAAAGGCCGCTGCAGTTATCAGTCATCTCACTACACTGTGTTTACCAAGGGGCTCTGCCTCTGTTTACTGTACCGCCTAACTATCATACACAGGTGAAGAGTGTGAAAAAAAGTTGCACAACAATATGCATTCAACTTAAATTTGTCTTCCGCATTTAACCCAAACCTGCTGAATCAGAGAGGTGTGGGGGCTGCCTTAATTGACGTCTACCTCATCGGAGGCCAGGGAGCGCTGGTTGTTGGGGGTTAAAATGAAGGCTCTTCATATACAGTACAGACAAGTCAATAACGCTCAATGACAGGTGGAACATTTCTAGACAACCAAAGGTGCTCCTTTGTCCAAAGTTAAGTACTGTATACCTGAAGTCATCAAGTGATCACAAATCTCCCCTCTCAGCTCATTAGTCTTTGGCAGAGTTTGTTTCAGTTCCATGGCATTGTTCTATATAATCCATCCTCTCTGCATCAGACATTGGCAGCTTCTTTGCATTAGAAGACAAATGGGGGAGCCGTAGGTTTTCCCTGAATAATTAATAACAGTATTCCCAGGTGAGTTACAGCTCCAAACTGCCTCCTTCTTACGGCATTCACCTTCTGGAGGATCCAGCACGAAAGGACCTTTTTTTCTCCTCAGCTAACATTTACAAAAATAACTGGAACGGCAAGAAAAACACTGCATTATGGAGTAGATCATTTTCTTAATCTATTATTCATGTTTTTATTCATGTTTTTGACTACAGGTGGTGCCTTCTGTAGGTGGTGCCTTCTGTAGCTCATAGAGCATGGCGCTTTCAGGGTAGTCCCCGGACCACCCTACGTAGAATGTATGCACACATGACTGTAAGTCGCTTTGGATAAAAGCGTCTGCTAAATGGCATACATACATGAGGGAGAAAATCATGCTAATGCAGCTACTGCATGTGAAGAAGCTAATGCAATGGCTATGAACTCTTGAGGTGAAATGAAAACGGTCTCATATTATCCTGTGATAGTCCCGAGAAGGAAAACGAGAGGGGATAGTGCCTAGAAGGCAGGGGACGCTATTGAAATATGGGGAGAGAACATGAAGTGATGCAGCGAGGAAGGAGAGATGGAGATACTATTATGAATATCTTCTCTTGAGTGTCTTTGAAGAGTAGCCTGATTGAAGGATGAATAGGAAACCATATAGAATCATTTTGATTCCCTTCCATTCTCTCTATCTCCGATCCCTCAATTCAGGTAGATTCACTAAAAACACATCTGGTACATTCTATAGAAATATCTAATCCAAATTTCACTGGTATATAGAGTGCATTCGGTAAGTATTCAGACTCCTTGATTTTTTCCACATTTTGTTACGTTACAGCCTAATTCTAAAATTGATTTTTTTACATTACAAAAACGTCAACAATCTACACACAATACCCTATAATGTCAAAGCGAAAACAGGTTTTTAGATTTTTTTCCGCAAATGTATTCAAAATAAAAAACAAAAATACATTATTTATGTAAGTATTCAGACCCTTTGCTATGAGACTCAAAATTGAACTCAGGTGCATCCTGTTTCTACAACTTGATTGGAGTCCACCTGTGGTAAATTCAATTGATTGAAAATGATTTGGAAAGGCACACACCTGTCTATATAAGGTCCCACAGTTGACAGTGCATGTCAGAGCTCCGGGACAGGATTGTGTCAAGGCACAAATCTGGGGAAGGGTACCAAAAACAATTCTGCAGCATTGAAGGTCCCCAAGAGCACAATGGCCTCCATCATTCTTAAATGGAAGAAGTTTGGAACCACCAACACACTTCCTAGAGCTGGCCGCCCGGCCAAACTGAGCAATCGGGGGAGAAGGGCCTTGGTCAGGGAGGTGACCAAGAACACGATGGTCACTCTGACAAAGCTCCAGAGTTCCTCTGTGGAGATGGGAGAACATTCCAGAAGGACAACCATCACTGCAGCACTCCACCAAATCAGGCCCTTTTGGTAGAGTGGCCAGACGGAAGCCACTCCTCAGTGAAAGGCACATTACAGCCTGCTTGGAGGCAGCTGAGGACTTTCAGAAAATGAGAAACAAGATTCTCCAGTCTGATGAAACCAATATTGAACTCTTTTGCCTGAATGCCAAGTGTCACGTCTGGAGGAAACCTTGCACCATCCCTACGGTGAAGCATGGTGGTGGCAGCATCATGCTGTGGGGATGTTTTTCAGCGGCAGGGACTGGGAGACTAGTCAGGATCAAGGTAAAGATGAACGGTGCAAAGTACATAGAAATCCTTGATGAAATCCTGCTCAGGACCTCAGACTGGGGAGACCCTAAGCACACAGCCAAGACAAGAGGAGTGGCTTTGGGACAAGTCTCTGAATGTCCTTGAGTGGCCCAGCCGGAGACCGGACTTGAACCCGATCTAACATCTCTGGAGAGACCTGAAAATAGCTGTGCAGCAACGCTCCCCATCCAAACTGACAGAGCTTGAGAGGATCTGCAGAGAAGACCAAAATACAAGTGTGCCAAGCGTCATGTAGCGTCATACCCAAGAAGACTCAAGTGAGTAAAGGTGAGTAAAGGGTCTGAATACCGAATTAACTGTTGTCTGTTTCTTTGGCAGCTGTCTATTGTTGTCTCTGATTAGGAATCATACTTAGGCAGCCTTCTTCCCACCTGTGTTTGTGGGTAATTATTTGTTTTCTGTGAGTGTTTGTGTGCACCACGGTTGCGTCACTGTCGGTTTCTGATTACCTGTTTTTTTGTGAAGGTTTCACTTCGATTAAAGATGTGGAATTACATGCACGCTGCACCTTGACTCATTTATGACAGGGAGTTTGAAGACGGTGAACGTGACAGTGTGTGTGTGCACCCGTACATGTGTGTCTGTGTAAGTGATGTCATGATACCAGAATTTTTACTTCGATACTGAGACCAGGTTTAGTATCACAATAATCGATACCATCACGATACTTGAAACCAAAATGATACCACAGCAAAACAAAGAAGCCGTATTAGTCAGTCACAGAATGGCACTTGATCCAGACAGATCTTTTGAGTTCAATATCATTACATCTGCAATGTTTATCAATTAAACAATCATACAATCAATTAGACTTCGTTTTTTAGCAATCTAACTACAAAACAACATAATGGTAATCATTTATTTTAATGGTATATCTATTGATAATATGAGTAACTCAAGATGTAGCCTAGGTCTATTCACAATTCACGTAAATGCATATTGAACAGTGCTATTAATGCTGTAATTTCATATAGGCCTACAGTTTTAACGGCTGGAGTTAATTTTGACTTGATTGGTGGGTGTGCAATTTTGTTTCATCTATCAGGCTTAAAGAGTGTTTTACAGTCTGGGTGACAGGGTACATGTTCTCCAGAGCCTCAATGGCCTTCCTGTTATACCCTGCAAGCCAGGCCCTAGGAAGGTTTCCGGTTCTTCAGTCATAAACACAATACAAGGCCTTTATGTCCTGGTGATCGTATGGCTCCACTGAACACAATTTTGAGGTTTCCTTGACTAGCGATGGGACACCCTTACATTGAAGAAGTGTGTAAAAGGAATACCCACAGCGAACCATTTAAACCACATAACTAACTCTCTATCTCCCTTTTTGTATTCCCTCCCAGGGGTCGTATGCTCCTCCAATAGGAGGGAAATGTTTCAGAATTTACATGTAATTCAGAGGAAATATCTATTGCTCAAGCTGGAGCAGGAGGTTTTAGCCCAAGGCCTAGCCTGGCAGTCATCTATGCTGGCAGTCAGTGTTCTTCACTGAAAGATTTGGAGCACCATATCACTATCACAAATGAGATTGAAAGAGAGAGGTAAATGTCAGAGAACCGGCAAAGAGAGAAAAAACAACAACAGTTCATTCGGTATTTAGACCCTTTACTCACCTTCACTCACTTGAGTCTTCTTGGGTATGACTCTACAAGCTTGGCACACTTGTATTTGGGGAGTTTCTCCTATTCTTCTCTGCAGATCCTCTCAAGCTCTGTCAGTTTGGATGTATTGTGTGTGCATGTATTAAATTACTGATCTTGTTTTGGCTGATTTCACGAGGCTGCAGATGAAAAACAATATGTTTACCTTCCATTTTGGACTTATTTTATTATACTGATCAGCAACATTTGTATAGAAGAAGCAATCTCTTTAAGACCCATGACGTCATTCACACACAGAGTCCGTTCAAGGCTCGAGCAAAGATAATCTTGACTGGGAGAGACATGAGGTGGGGGAAGACGAAGTGAATGAATGCAGTTTTTGGTGACAATCAGCTTAGTAATCAGCAATATTTTGCGTTATGGTTTGCATATTATCACAAACAAGGTACTCTAGTGAATTGATGTTGGCTTCATCTGTAAGCTAGCAAGGAAATGTAGCCTACAAAAATCTTCTTGCATTGTAGTGTTCTAGCATGTACTTGACATTGTTTTGGGAAAAGTTCTGCCGTGTCGCATTATTCAAGTGTGTTAACTTCAATACAGAATAAGTGGTGATACAGCCCAGAATCCCATGTGAGTTCAGTGGTTCTTCATGGCAGGCTAGAGCTAGCAATGAGCAAGTTGACCAGGCACGGGGCTCTCGCGCTATGGTGACATCGGCTGCGCTGATAGACAGACTTGATACACTCTCAATCAGTAGATGACGTGAGACACATTTGATAGAAGTACCGAAAGTAACAAATATTCGAGTACCAAACCATTTTTCATGTTCTAGAATCAAAAAAGCACAGAAGTTTCACTATAACGTGCAACACTAGTGCATGTGTATTTCTGGATTTTAGCTTTAAATACTTGATATACTAGAAGTTAATGATTACATGTATGAGGAATGTATATAGTGGGGTCAATGGGCTGTCTTGTTAGACTTCAGTACAGCTTTTGACATTATCGATCATAGTCTGCTGCTGGAAACTGAAGTGTTATGGCTTTAAACCCCCTGCTATAATGTGGATAAAGAGTTACTTGTCTAACAGAACACAGAGGGTGTTCTTTAATGGAAGCCTCTCAAATATAATCCAGTAAGAATCAGGAATTCCCCAGGGTAGCTGTTTAGGTCCCTTGCTTTTTAAATTTTTCACATGCCACTGACTTAGAGTAAAGCCAGAGTGTCTATGTATGCGGATGACTCAACACTATACAGCTACTACAGCGACTGAAATGACTGCAATACTCAACAAAGAGCTTTAGATAGTTTTAGAGTGGGTGGCAAGGAATAAGTTAGCCCTAAATATTTCTAAAACTAAAAGCATTGTAACACTCACTAAACCTTGAACCTCAACTAAATCTTGTAATAAATAATGTGGAAATTGAGCAAGTTGAGATGACGAAACTGCTTGGAGTAACCCTATATTGTAAACTGTCATGGTCAAAACATATTTTTATTTTACCTTTTATTTAACTAGGCAAGTCAGTTAAGAACAAATTCTTATTTTCAATGACGGCCTAGGAACATGCATGTCAATCTCTCCTGGCTGAAAGTGGAGGAGAGATTGACTTGATCACTACTTTTATTTATGAGAGGTATTGACATGTTGAATGCACCGACTGGCACACAGCTACAAACTACTGGCACACAGCTTGGACGCCCATGCATACCCCACAACAGGTCTCTTCACAATCCCCAAGTCCAGAACAGACTATGGGAGGCACACATTACTACATAGAGCCATGACTACATGGAACTCTATTCCACATCATGTAACTGACGCAAGCAGTAAAATTAGATTTTAAAAAACAGATTAAAAAACACCTTATGGAGCAACGGGAACTGTGAAGCAACACAAACATAGGCACACACACACACACGATAACATACGCACTATGCATACACATGGATTTAGTACTGTAGATATGTGGTAGTGGTGCAGTAGAGGCCTGAGGACACACAGTATGTTGTGACATCTGTGAATGTAGTGTAATGTTTTTAAAATGGTATAAACTGCCTTAATTTAGCTGAACCCAAGAAGAGTGCAGCTAATGGGGATCCATAATAACTACAAATGGAGGTTGGATAAGAAGTATGGGTCTGGAAAGTTACTAAGTGAGGGAAAAGGCAATCACTTGGCTGCGGTCACTGATTGGATAGCTGTAGATTAGTGAGGAATGGGGGGCGAGGTCAGGTCAGATGAAGGGAGAAGTAACAGTTCCATTACACACATCACTTAACTTCCTACCTAGCAACAAAGATGTATTGTCTGTCTAAATGTACAAGGAGGAGGCTCAGTCTAATAGGAGAGTATAAATACTTGGTTTGAGCTTTCACTAGTTGCCAGTTAGTTTTTCACTCTGTTTGTCAGAACCTAACAGTACGTGTGTGAATGGGTATCCAGTCAGGATAGCCATGCTCCTCTGTGCCACCTAGACCAACAGCTGGTCCATTACTGCCACCTCCAGCTCCACCACATCAATAATGAATTAACTTCTGTAAAATGCAAATGGTGCTTTTTCTAAATTTAGTCATAATGAGTACCTCTCATGCACAGACGACAGGCCGGCTGCTGTGTAGGTGGCGAATAATGAGCCCCTACCCAGACACATGAGGACAGGCCGGCTGCTGTGGAGGTGCCAAATTATGAGTCCTTACCAAAATACATGATCTCCCAATTACATCCTCATCAAAAACACAAAATAAGCAGATACAGCTGTTAGTTTAGGCTCCTCTTCCACTGGGTAATGTCTGAGTCTGTGTTTGTATCAAGGGGATTCTAGTGAGGGTGGCGCAGTAAACACAAGATGTGTCATGACAGGTGTTACATCTAAAGGAAGTGCAAATCTGTGTGTATTTATGTAAGGTGAATGTTACAAAATGTTGGCTATGTAAGAGAGTTGGCTGTTTTGAATGCATGAAATGTCCTGTGTGTTCCAGTGGCCCTAAAAAGCAGCATTATTATGCATTAGTGGCAAGTTGGCATGCTCTCACTTCATAAACCGGTGGTTGCTTTTCCGACACCCATCCCCCTCTCCCCATTCAGAGCAATTCATATGAGATGACCAGAGAGGAGAAACCAACTGCCAGCCAAGCCAAGCTGCTCTCAGCTACTGCAGATTCCCAGGGTTGTCATGGTTTTTAGAGCTTGATTCAAGCAGCTTACCATTTATCAGATTACTCTTTTTTAGAAGAATAAATCACTCACTCAGTCAGCCAGGGACATATGGAATGCTTTAGGTTTCACAGAACTCAATGGTAAACTGACAGAAGTCACATATTGCATAACTGAAGGTGTGTGTGTGTGTGTGTGTGTGTGTGTGTGTGTGTCGCTGAGAATGATTAACAAGGCTGCATTGCACTGCTTCCCTTTCCGTACAAGCTTTCTATAATAACTGGTGTGCCATCTCTGAGAGGGGCCACATAATAACTATATACAGAGCCTTCAGAAAGTATGCACACCCCTTGACTTATTCCACATGTTGTTACGGACTGAATTCAAAATGGATTAAATAGATTTTCACACCCATCTATCTACACACAATACCCCATAATGCCTAATTAAAAAATTGCTAGACATCAAGTCTTTCCATAGATTTTCATGCCAATTTAAGTCAAAACTGTAACTAGGCCACTCAGGAACGTTCAATGTCGTCTTGGTAAGCAAATCCTGCTGAAATGTGAATTTGTCTCCCAGTGTCTGTTGGAAAGCAGACTGAACCAAGTTTTTCTCTGGGATTTTGCCTGTGCTTAGCTCTATTCTGTTAATTTTTTTATCCTCAAAAACTGCCTAGTCCTTACGGAAGACAAGCATACCCATAACATGATGCAGCCACCACTGTGCTTGAAAATCTGAAGAGTGGTACTAAGTGATGTGTTGTGTTGGATTTGCCCCAAACAACATAATGCTTTGTATTCAAGACATAATGTTAATTTCTTTGCTATATGTTTTGCAGTTTTACTTTAGTGACTTGTTGCAAACAGGATGCATGTTTTGGAATATGTTTTATTCTGTACAGGCTTCCTTCTTTTCCTTCTGTTTTTCATCCATCCTCAGTTTTCTCCAATCACAGCCATTAAACTGTAACTCTTTTAAAATCACCATTAGCCTCATGGTGAAATCCCGGAGCGGTTTCCTTCCTCTCCGGCAACTGAGTTAGGAAGGACGCCTGTGTCTTTGTAGTGACTGGAAGTATTGATACACCATCCAAAGTGTAATTAATAACGACACCATGCTCAAAGGGATATTTAATCCATTCTAGATTCAGGCTGTAACACAACAAAATGTGGAAAAAGTCAAGGGGTGTGAATAATTTCTGAAGGCACTGTACTTACAGACTATCACTGAGTAAGTGGGAGGCTTCCAATTGTCAGTGATATATATGTCTATAGTAGAGCCTATAGAAATCAGTTCAGCCTGTATCGGTTCAAATAGCAATTGCTTTTCATGTATGAGGACAGAGATCAAAGCTTTGCTTTACACCACACTCCATTAGAAAACCTCCCTAAGGGAACCAAATAATGCAGCCAGGTGGTTGTATCTTTCCTAACAGTTAAAAGGTAGCAGGCTCTATTTACAAATATTTTAAAAAGGGGTAAAATATCAACTTAATTTGCTGATGGTGAAGAATGTACTATTTGTCCCCAGATAACCATGAAGTTACATGACAATATTCTTGATTTAGTTTAATAACATACCCCTATGAATATTAACTTGTACGCACTTATTTGAACTTACCTGTAGGCACTTACATGAACTGAAAAGCCCATTTGTACAGTAAAGATAGTCATCAGGTTTGACATTTTGTCAGGGAAAGATGAAAACCATTTCCCTTTTAAATGGTCTCTTCAGTACCTTTGGTAATAGTTAAAGTTTGCTTAGATTCATGACCAACTGCAGGGGTTTTAGAGAATAGTATTTAATCAGCATTACGATAATTTATATTATCCATGAGTTTTAGGGTGACACATTATCCATGTCCTCAGTTAACTATAATTAGAAAGCAAACACACACATTTCAGCCCGTTTAGAACTTACATTGGAGTCGAGCAGGTCTATGCTGTCCAGGCTCTTGCTGCGGTGAATACGGCCCTTGATCCTGCGGAGGGAGGGCTTGCCCTGGGTCATGGGGAGCGAGAGTGTGGAGGTGGCAAACATTACACTGCATCCTCCTATAGCACCAGAACCACACATAGCACCTGCACGAGCAGCGGCACGAGCAGCGGCACGAGCAGCGTCACGAGCAGCTGCAGCATCTTCTGCAGCTGCTTCTGCTGAATCCTGAGCTTCCGTAATGGCAGCGGATGAAGCCGCGGTGCCTATCCCTGTGGCACCTATCCCTGACAATCCATCTGTGGGAGTCACCCTGGAACACAGAGGGAGACAGAGGGACAGAGACACCACATTAGTGTTCACATACAATACGTACATACACAATCACCACTACACCACACACTTTCAGAATGGATGGACAAAGCTCACAACTGAATAGAAAATAGATCGCTACGTTTTCTTCTCTTAATGGACACTTTTCCCTGTTGGGTTGAGTAGCATTCAAGGCAAGTGTGCATAATTGGGTGTAATGTCATGTGACCCCTGGGGGACTGAGGTATGGAGCATCCTTCCTACTCCTCCATTATTCAGCCAGAGCTAGGCTCTACCATGCACCGCCACACTCTCCCTCTGAAGAGAACCACTAGCTGAACAGAACCGCCAGGGACCAGGGCTACACTCACCCCCCCACAGACCCCCAGCCTGCGGGAAATCCAGATGTTGGAGAGGATCGGGGCTTCTGGAGGGTGTTCCGTCACAGCGGATCATTTATGCGGCTGCTGCTTGGGGAATCTATAACCTTTATACTCATATCCGGTCCCACAGTCAAACAGCCTAAAACTGCTATAGCCCTCTGAGTTTAGGAATCAAACAGGCGATGTGAAAGCTGTGAGGAGGCGAGAGAGGAAGTGGTATAACTCTGTGTCAAAGATTGTAGGAAAATCATGATTAAGCTCCTAAAGGTTTGTAATTGGCTCTGTAAACATGATTTGAAATGGCTCCAACTACAGCTGCAGCAGCACTAGAGCTCTGGGTATAGAGTGATTTAGTGACATTACTGCAATACAATAGTGCTGACTACCTAGCCCTCCCTTCTGCAAGCTGATTAATTATTCAAGTAATGTCACGGCATGTATAGTAAGCACTTTCGACCTGCATAAAGTTAGACCTCAGGGCTGCACTGATACACATCTCCTTTGCTTTTGTGAGCAGTAAATGGTATGGATCGTGAAATGGGTCTTTTGAGAGGTGATTCTATAAAGACAACAAGACAGGGTCGAATCTTCTGCTGTTACCGTTTATTCACAACGCAACAAAGCTCCTCACAAGAAGAAACATTCTTTACATCGAATTCAAAGAAAAACAATGAGCATCAAACAGAGCATAAGACCAATATAATAAGTGCCTTGTGCATGCTGGTACCACTGACTGTGTCTCAACAGATTCAGAAGAGATGCAAGATAAGAGAGAATAGCACAGAGGCCTGTTTTATCTCTGTTGATTCGTGATAGGGCCATACACATGCTGATGTATTCATGGGCACTGAAGTTAATGGCTCCCGAAACCAAAAACCTCTAGGACAAGCCTGGGGACTGCCTCCCCTCAGTGCCCTGCCTGGCATCACATTCCCTGCTCTGGCCCCGTGATGATGGCTGATGGGCAGCAGCCCTGATGTAGAGGCTGGAAGCTGCCTGGGCTTCTCTCCCATGACCTCTTCACTCCCCCGCTACTGACCATCCCAGCCCACGCACACCAGGGATTTACTCTCAAAGCTACCAGAGTGCTCACTCACTCACTCACTCACTCACTCACTCACTCACTCACTCACTCACTCACTCACTCACTCACTCACTCACTCACACACACTGCATTCAATCTGGAGGAGCATCTGACAACCACAATCCCAGAGTCTTACTGTACATAGCAGCTGTGAAGGGGGGACTCCATTCATACAGCCGAGTGGCAGCGTAGAAAGTCCTGTGGGGTTCTGGAGTGAATTTCTAAGAATGAAATACTTACATTCAGATGGATGGTATGGCACTGTAGCTGTGCTCTCTCTCTGCTCTGATACAGGCTATGGATGGAGCACTGATCATGGTACAGTACCTCTGGGTCAACTGGCCTATGCAGAGGGACCATGCAGAAGCTCTATGTGATACACTCTACTAACCCACCTACATGAGACTAAAGCACACAGAAGAGTCCTTGTGAGAGTGAATACTTTGCGAACTATGTGTTCCAACGAAACAGAAATAAACTTGCCGCATGTGCAAATATGGACTGCTTTCCTTGCCATTGTGGAGTAATGCAGCAAGATTTTGAGCAGCTTAGACTCAAACACTGTTTGTCCTATCCCTTGTGTACCCTTACAACAAACAAGGCCTCAACTCTAAGAAAAAATGAATATAAAAAAAAATGTAAGCAGTAACTCTTGCGAGAGGTGAAGTTTATGAATATTACATGAAGATTTGTCCAGAAACAGAGAATCTGAAGAGGACTGAAGAGGTCATCACAGCATTTTACAGACAACCTCAGCGTGGTTCTTGATCCACACGTCTTATACAAGCCTGGTCTCATAGACTAGACGTAACATAGTAAATGTAAATCCTAGACACTCAAGTTAGTCTGATATGTTATGGTTACATAAGACAGACGAAAGTAGGGTGGTTGGTCCGGGTAGATTGGTGGATGTATAACGCGAACGTCTCGCAGGTCCTAATCCAGGCACTTGTCATCTCTTGTCATCTCCCGTCTGGATTACTGCAACTCGCTGTTGGCTGGGCTCCCGGCCTGTGCCATTAAACCCCTTCAACTCATCCAGAACGCCGCAGCCCGTCTGGTGTTCAACCTTCCCAAGTTCTCTCACGTCACCCCGCTCCTCCGTTCTCTCCACTGGCTTCCAGTTGAAGCTCGCATCCGCTACAAGACCATGGTGCTTGCCTACGGAGCTGTGAGGGGAACGGCACCTCAGTACCTCCAGGCTCTGATCAGGCCCTACACCCAAACAAGGGCACTGCGTTCATCCACCTCTGGCCTGCTCGCCTCCCTACCACTGAGGAAGTACAGCTCCCGCTCAGCCCAGTCAAAACTGTTCGCTGCCCTGGCCCCCCAATGGTGGAACAAACTCCCTCACGACGCCAGGACAGCGGAGTCAATCACCACCTTCCGGAGACACCTGAAACCCCACCTCTTTAAGGAATACCTAGGATAGGTTAAGTAATCCCTCTCACCCCACCCCCCCTAAGTTTTAGATGCACTATTGTTAAGTGACTGTCCCACTGGATTTCATAAGGTGAATGCACCAATTTGTAAGTCGCTCTGGATAAGAGCGTCTGCTAAATGACTTAAATGTAAATGTAAATGTAAATGCAACCTGATGGTTGCGAGTTAGAATGTCATCTCGGACAAATTTGGCATTTTAGCGTATTAGCAACTTTCAATTACTTACTAATGTTTAGCTACTTTGCATCTACTTAGCATGTTAGCTAACCAATCCCCTAACCATAACCATGACCCTTTTAGCTAACCCTTTAACCTAACTCCTAAACTTAACCCTTGCAAATTGTCATTTGTAACATATCATACTAAATGGAGTGTCTCGGATTTCCATACAGAATAATACGGAATGCTTTGAGACAAGGTTGCTTTTACTGGGTAGTGAATACATAACATTACGACATCCTGGAGCTTTCGCCCCTAAACATCTATTATGGATAGTCTCTGATTCAGCATTGACGCATTTTAAAAGACATGGATATAGTTATATCATCACCGCAATAGCGCTAATGGTTTTGAAAAGCGGCAGTTTAAGTCCACTGTCCTCACCATGCGGTTCACATCATACCCAGCTTGTCCAGTCACTCAAATAGGACAGTAGGTATTTTGGAAGCACTGGTACATTGGTAGTGATAATAATGATGACCTATACGTCTTTGATGCCAGATACACATTTTAAGATAATCAGTGTCGACAAGGTGAACTAATTATCAAAAACAATATGGATGATTAGATTTGACATGATTCGGTAAGTGGACATTAGAAAAGCTAAATGACTATTTTACATCATCAACATGGCCTATCTGGGTAGTCAGTGAAAAGTGATACCTGACAGCAGTGCTATATGTCCTTGACCTTGGAACACAGGAAGTAAAACAAATGTGCTGTGGGACTGAATGGTACAGAGCAACACAGTGTCACAACTAGCACACTGACTGATACATACACCCTACAGCACAAGTGTCAAACTCATTCCAAGGAGGGCTGAGTGTCTGCGGGTTTTCGCTCCTCCCTTGTTCTTGATTGATGAATTAAGGTCATTAATTAGTAAGGAACTAGTGCTTAAAGATGCACTATGCAGAAATTGCTCCGCCATTTCCTGGTTGCTAAAATTCGAATAGTTCGCCTAATTTCAGTTTACGTGACAAAACAAGCAAGTATAGTGTAGAGAATCATTGTTCCATCTAAACCACTGTAAAATATATTTTCCATAACCAAGAATATTGTATTATCAGCTGTTTGAAGCTGGTGTACAAAACCAAAAGACACAAAAGCTAAACTTACGAACAGGAAGCATAGAAATAGCACACACATAACACATCTACAGCTTTTTAGACTTGCTTTCAATGACACTGACATATCTAGAACTCACATTTCTATGTGATTTTGGTTGGTTCGCACCAAAAAGTGACATATTGCAACTTTAAGCAAGGGAAGCATAGAAATAGCGCACATGGAACATATCTACCTCTTCGTAGACATGCTTGCAATGAGAATGACAGATTTTTAACACACATTTCTATAAGAATTTGGTCAGTTCGCACAAAAAGTTACATATTGCTCTTTCAATTGAAAGGAAAAAACAAAAATGTGCAGACACTCCTGCCCTACAGTAACTACCTTAAGCTACTGGGTCTAGACTAGCTCCATGGTTCAGCTGTGGGATGAGTTGACTTCATTTAATCATTGTCGTGATGATGAACAAACACATCCTTAGGTCTTATGTCACATTCCGTTGACCTTCACATGAGAAAGACATTGCTTTTGAAATTGTTCTCAGCTGTCTCGAAAAACACATTCAAAAGAGACTGGATTGTAGCTACACAGATCATAAACATGAAAGCAACAAACGCATGTCTCTATTTTCTGTGCTCTATATATAAAATATTAAACTATCAACTCCCTGTTCAGAGTCTATGCATGGAGTGTCAGAAAGGTTGGGCATAGGACTTGAGCATATAGCTCCATAATCAAAGCACAATAGTTCTGTTGGACTTTATTTATGCTATTCAACCTTGAGTTTTTGTAGTTATTTCGTTAACCTTGATTTAACTAGGCAAATCAGTTGAGAGCAAAGTCTTATTTACAATGACGGCTTACCCTGACCAAACCCTAACCTGGACAACGCTGGGCCAATTGTGCGCCGCCCTATGGGATTCCCACGGCCGGTTGTGATACAGCCTGGAATCTAATCAGGGTCTGTAGTGACGCCTCTAGCACTGTGATGCAGTGCCTTAGAACGCTGCGCCACTAGGGAGACCCAATGCTTAAGAGTTACGAACAAAGCCAGCTTGCTGTATAGCCATTGTGTCTATATCCAATGGGAAAGGACTAGGGCCTTCAGCATTACAATGTTCAAGTACCTCTGAAGTATTTAGTTATGACCGTTCCTCACACAGCGTGCACCCTGCAGAACAATCGTCTGCACTTAACCGAGACAGCAAAGGCCAGAGAATGAGTCTGATACCTCTGTCTCAGGCTTTTCTGTTGGAGGAGGAAGAAAGAACACAGCAGACACATCAATAACTGTATCTGGGCCATTACAGAAACTCACTGCACTGAGAAGGCCTATGTTTCATCCTGTGAGCCTGAGAGAGCCTGAGAGGGCATGAGAGGGCCTGTGAGGGCCTGAGAGAGACAGGGGGACTGAGAGGGATTCAGAGAGACCGAGAGGGATTCAGAGAGACTGAGAGAGACTGAGAGGGACTGAGAGAGCCTGAGAGAGACTGAGAGGGACTGAAGGACAGTACGGTCAGCACGTGGTCTACTATTGACCTAACATCCCCTGAGCTCCACCACTACAACACATTACTCATCCACTACAGGCTTCATCCCTCCTGGAGCGTGGGATGACTAGAGAGGCATTTTGCTGCATCCCATTTGCATCCCTGAGATTTACAATGTCATGATGCATTAAAAAAAAAATAAAAATATGAACGGGCCAAAACAAAGCAAAGCATATGAAACCAAGTGGAAAAGATAATTGGGGAGAAAAAAACGCAGGCGTTATTTAAACTCATGAGGTGGCCAGGAGAAAGGACGCAAGGCAGGTCGGATCAGAGGGATCGCCACCCTGATTAGGTAGGCTAGACAGATGGATAGACAGATTAGGCATTTAGACCTGCATCTAACATGACAGGCCAACGGTCACATCTGAACACTGTGGTGACCCCTGTGGAGAGGCACATAAAGACCCACCATCAACACAGCACACTGTAGCCACAAGCCTCATCTTTCCTGATCACTTCTCCATGTGCAGTAGATCCTCCTTATTAGAGAAAGTGAAACACTTACAATAAAAGCACAGCTTGGCGTTATGTCTGGTAATGGAGTGTAAAGTGTATTAACCCAAGTCCAGGTTGACACTAGGCTCTGACTAATCGTGTGTACATGTAATGTAAGGGTAATAATTGAACAGTAGGGCAGGAACATCTGCTCAGCATCTGGGTGATGGGGGATCTGTCCATGGACTGCACTGAGGTGACCCTAACCGGCAAGGTGAGAGCCGCAGGGCATCTCACTGTGAGCTAAGTCCAGTTCGGTTTCTTTCTCTTTTCTTACTAGAAAGAAACAGAAAAAGTAGGGTAGTTGAGTCACCTTGTCATACTTCTTAGACTCGTGATCTATTCACTTGAGAAAGCTGGATGTAGTCCCGTAAAGAGAAATATAAAAAGCCCAGTCTAGAGGACATTACCAAGTTCATATGAGAAAGGGACATGTGGTTAGCTAGTTTGTCATGTCCTCCGGTGTTTGTGGTCCAGTGACTGATTCCATCTTGTCAGCCTCCTGTGAGTCTTCATGACAGGCATGATTCATTCTGGCCGGGAGAATCTTTGACTCACAGTTATGCTTCTCCACGTCTGTATCTTCCTGGAGGGGATACATGTCTGATAGGTCTTGTTGTCATTGCTCCTCCAGTCAGGCTTTTTTAGGAGCAATGATCGCAGTTACATTACCATGAGGTCTTGAAGGCCCCGAACATGGGCTCTGTGCTTGCTGAATTAATGCACCGTTTGTTGGTCTGTGTGTGAAGGGAAAAGGACTGTTTTTGGGCATCAACTACACAAATTCAGCGAATGTATTAATATGAGAGAGAGAGAGAGAGAGAGAGAGAGAGAGAGAGAGAGAGAGAGAGAGAGAGAGAGAGAGAGAGAGAGAGAGAGAGAGAGAGAGAGAGAGAGAGAGAGAGAGAGAGAGAGAGAGAGAGAGAGAGAGAGAGAGAGAGAGAGAGAGAGAGAGAGAGAGAGAGAGAGAGAGAGAGAGAGAGAGAGAGAGAGAGAGAGAGAGAGAGAGAGAGAGAGAGAGATATATAATTCAATTCAACGGGGCATGGACTCTACTAGGTGTCGTAAGTGTTCCACAGGGATGTTGGCCCATATTCACTCCAACGCTTCTCCCCATTCAAGTTGGCTGGATGTCCTTTGGGTGGTCGACCATTCTTGATACACACGAGAAACTGTTGAGTGTGAAAAACCCAGCAGCATTGCAGTTCTTGGCACAAACCGGTGCGTCTGGCACCTACTACCATACCCCGTTCAAAGGCTCTTAAATATATTTGTTTTGCCTATTCACCCTTGAATGGCACACATACACAATCCATGTCTCAACTGTCTCAAGGCTTAACATGTGTCCTCCCCTTCATCTAAACTGATTGAAGTGGACATCATTAAGGGATCATATATTTGACCAAGATTCACCTGGTCAGTCTATGTAATGTTTTGTATACTCAGTGTATATTAACAGCCATCCTCCTATCCTTTTTAATATGGTCAGTGTTGGCTCCACTTAGAGCACCCTGCTGTGTATGATAAGCCCACTTACAACCGTCTTAAATGATGCCTGATTCAAATGCCCCCCCCATGAGGTGAAGGCACTGTATGGGGCACTGTATGGGGGTGGGGATAGGGGCAGCCACAAGTCAATAAACCCAATTTAATCTGTTCCCTTTAGTGCCATAAACCAGCTGAGAGGAGATTACAACCATTCTGGCCAATGACTCAATGCAAAACAACAGGAAGTTAGCCTAGCAAGGGCTAGCTGGCTTCTGCTTGGGGCAGTCCATCAGGCAATATCGTAATCTCATTTTAATGGGTATCCCCCTCCCCCCACCATGGGATGGGATGACCCTGAGACCCATCACACAGCACGGCCTCTCTTAAGGGAGCAGTGTCAAGAAAAGAACCTCAGTGCTTGCTGCTGCTCTCTCAACACTAGTGACAGCATTCACACAAAGAAAGGAGGAGCACATTCTAGAAGAGAAAACATTCTTCCCACTCCCAATCTGAGGCTTTTTGACTGCTGATCTGGAATCTTCTTCACACAGAGTTGGAATGTTTTCATAAACATGATGTATTTATCCTGAAGCAGTAAGGGTTTGATTTCATGATAAGGTGGTTACTAAGACACTAAGTAAAAGGGTTTCGGAGAACGACCAAACACAGGTAGTTGACAAGACTTTGTCCTGGTCTTACCGTGACTACTGCAGTACAATACAGAACCACTCCACGTTTCCATAGGTTGAACTTGAACTAAACCACTGGGGTATAAGGTCAAGTGAATATAGTATGGTGGTCACATCTGGATGGACGAATCGTGTACTGTGTAATGGACGGATGGTAAATTTGATTATTTTTCAATCTGGTTATCAACAGACCGGTGGGAAGGCTGAGATGTAGACACACCACAGAGAGCGTGACAGGGGTTCTGATGATTAGATACACCCATCAACAGGAAATCCTTCCAGTGATATAGCTTACCGTGCACCAGTAACTCCTGTTTTACAGTAGTATTGAACAATAACTGATAACAGAAGGAGATCATGTTTCATGCTACATATTTTCATGCTATTCATTTGAATTAGATGCAGAGAGCAAAAAATGAAGTTAGCAATAATTGTTCAGATTTCACAGGGTAGTATTACCATTTCTAACAAGGGTGTAATAATGACATGGTGAGAAAGGAAGTGGACCGTGTGAAAGGCAAATGTACTGGAATTAGAAATGCCACAAAGACAGGGACAACATCGAGTCCACACAGTATTCATCAGACTAAAATATAATGTATCCGACATATTTGACACATTGTGTCTAGATAACAATGCCTTTATTACTTACTACTTTCACCTGGTCTTTCATCTTTTCTGGATCATTCTAGATCATCACAGTTAATGTGTGATTTCTTCCTCTGAGAGGGATGTGCCACCACTAGTTCACCAACAAGACAGAGGCACAGATACAACTGGAATGTAGTGGAATTACACCCCCCCCCCTGCCCAATACAAACATATTATAATGTACAATACAAACATATAACCATGTACAGGCAATCTTTCTGTCTGAAAAACTCAGACAGATTACAACCATGTGCTACTGGCATTCTATCACCCTGCCCAAATTACACAGTGTAGGCACAAATACAGCCAAGTAGGCATAAAAATCTCCCTGCCTGAAACACATACATGACAGATACAACCATGTATCGGCACCGGCTAACAATCCCCCTGCCCAGAGAACACATATACAACCATATACCGGCATACAATCTTCCTCCCTGCCCACTACCACAGTCATGGCAACAAGGAGCACAAAGAGGGAGGCTGAGCTGACTTCCGCAAACAGCTGCTGCTCATCCTAACTAAGCATGTCATAAAGAGAGACTCCCACTCTCCTTGACAACAAAGCTAACAAGATAATTGTTGGCTGTGTGGTTCCTCTCTCTGTCTCTCTGTCTTCCTCTCCGCTGTCATTAGGTAAGAGTGATACGGTAGACTGTAGATACACGATGCTATACTCCTCTCCTCAGCATCACCCCGGTTCCCCACACGGTGAAATCCATACTCACCACATCTGTCTCTTAGGAGGGATGCAATTGTCTCTGTTGACGGCAGTCACCCCCATAGCCATCTGCATCACCGTTATGTATTGCTGGTACTTCATTTTGTCCACCACTACTAGGAATCCACACCACAAACCAGTTTATGGAAAACATGTAATTTCTATTCGCTGGCATCCGCCTGCACCACGTCTTCCTTGTTCAGCATCAGAACGCCATTTCCAGCGCTGAAGGACTGACAGGGAAAACACTCCCCACGGAGCTCAACAAAAGGTACCATGCCGCTGCAACCCATGTCTGCAATGACACCCTAATCTCATTAGTGCTCAAGAATAGATGGTTTATCCATTCAATGTTAGTCAGGACCACAACATTGTTTTGTTGTTCGCCCTCGAGGCACTTTTCTTTGGAGAAAAAAAACTCTAGCTAGCGAAACGCTGCAGCGGCACCCAAATGTCCGTGTGTGAAGTAGGAGAGAGTGTGCTGTGTGTGTGTGTTTAACGAGAGAGAGAGCAGGAGAGCGAGGGAGAGAAAGGGAGGGAGAGTGGGTGCATGTCGAGAGCTCAGAGGGGTTCTTGTCCAATGAATACATCTCGGCATTTCATTTGGGTGCATGAGATAGTTTTTTTGTTTTCTCAGAGCAAACCTATGGTTCATAATTAAACCCTGCAAAAAGGGTCTGTATAAAAACTTGATTAATGGGCTGATCCAGGACTGCTCCCAGACCGGTAGTTTTATACCTACTGAAAGGAAGGGGGAGGGGGAAGGACAGCAGAGGAGAAAGGTGGGAGGGAACAAGATACATTTTTAATACATCTCTTTTCACATATTCTATTATCAACATGTTGATCACATCAAAATATAACATATTTCATTAAACATAAATCATTAAACATTTCTTCCAACCCTATCTATTATATAATATATATATATATATATATATATATATATATATGTATATATATATATATGTTATCTTACATTTGCAGGTAACAAGGCAGTAAGTGAAACTGAAAAACAGGGTTTGCTTCATTTGTGACAGCTGTCTACCTACCGACCTTGTTGTTTTAATCTCAATCTTTTTAGTCAGCCAAACCCTGCTCCTACTGAGGTCTGAAGGACAGTCACCATTATTCCATCACTGGCGTCAGAGTTCAACAACAAGGCTAATTGGGAAAGGGCTCTGAGAGGGGAGAACGCAACATTCATTTGAATACAGAAACGGTTTCTAAGTGGTTTACGAACACAATACTATGTATAGCTTTTGTTATTTACTGCCCTAAACATACAGTTCTATGTTGTTTTTCTGTCCTGACGCACAACGATGTAACATCAGGAGGAGTCTCCCTTAACTACAGATCCCTGACTGTCTGGTCCCAGATTACAGATGATTAGGAATCTAAAAGTGGATTGAGTTAGATTAGCCAGCCGACTGCACACAGATTATTGTATACCGTTTCTGTTTCTCATCACACAGAAAAACAAACCATCTCCACAATGAGACAGTTCTTCTCTTTTTCCTGTACAGATATATTCCCCTCTATTATTCTCTTCTGATACATCCCTGCTCAAGAGTCTTACATAAAAATCTCATAAGAATCAGAGGTCAAACCAAGCAGTCAGCGGTCAAAGGATCCCCGGTATCTCTGGAAGGACCGCTATTTTGACATTGATTCAATGTCCAATTCTAAGCAACAGTAAACATGTCTAAATCTTCCGAGACAACAAGAGGTGGAAAACACTATACAGAACACTAGACTTAAAAGGCCTGTCCCTTTCCGGTCCGACGTGTGTAAGATACTGTTTCTCTCTCTGCAGCTCTGTGATCTCTGAGTTCATGATCCTAGCACTGGGACTGTTTCAGAGCCCCTCGGCCTCCTGGGAAGGACCATTAACCTTTAAAGGTTAAACAAGTCTCTACGTCATGCTACAGCTCATTCATTTGAGCACAGCCACTGGACTGTATACACCAAAACATGACAACAACAGGATTGAATTGTATATACTGCAGTTATGGATATATAATATTCAAAACGGCTTGTGAAACTGACGTCAGTGTGGTGCTAACAGTATATCGTCCTCCACTGTCCCTGTCGCCATACTGGACTCAATCAGTGATCCTCTTCTTTTCAAAACATACGCGACCGCACTAATTGACAACATACACGTATTTTGCCACATACTATGCTAACATGCCATGTTGCCAAAAGAAGAATAAAACATGCAGTCGCTTGGCTAATAATACATTCAGGGCCAGTGAAAGGCTGCAATTTTGTGTCCGCTGTATGTCTATGGGCTGTACTCTGGGAGTAAACAAAGTGCCTGGCCAATCACATTGAGGGATGGGGCAGGATGGCCTGTGTTTTAAATGGATGGTAAAGGTCTTTTTTTTCAATTGAAAATTTGGCCAGGGCACTAGACGTAACAGTTAGTAATCTTTCATTAAGCGCTAAGGGATTCTTAATGACTAAGCTGAGCCAAAATCTCCTCTACCTCCTCATAAAGCATGTCACTGCAGAGGAACATTACTGCCCATCAGCCTGGCTGGGAGGGGGAGAAGGGGTCTGATATCAGATGCCAATATGGATAGGCTATTGTGCAGAAAATATTCCTTCAATGGGCTAAATGTAACATGGACTACGTTAGGCCTACATACAAATGGGCAAACATCAAATAAAATACAATTATATTTGGCACATGTGCCAAATACAACAGGTGTGGGTAGACCTTACAGTGAAATGCTTATTCACAAGCCCTTAACCAACAGGTGTAGGTAAACTTACAGTGAAAAGCTTACTCACAAGCCATTAACCAACAATGCAGTTTTAAGAAAAATAAGTGTTAGAAAGTATTTACTAAAATAAACTGAATAAATAAATAAATATAAAAAGAACAAATAATTAAAAAGCAACAATAAAATAAGTAGTGAGGCTATATACAGGGGTTACCGGTACAGAGTCAATGTACGGGGGCACAGGTTAGTCGAGGTAATTGAGGTAATATGTACATGTAGGTAGAGGTAAAGTGACTATGCATAGATAATAAACAGAGAGTAGCAGCAGTATAAAAAGGGGGGGGGGCAATGCAAATAGTCCAGGTAACCATTTGATTAGCTGTTCAGCAGTCTTAAGGCTTCGGAGTAGAAGCTGTTAAGGAGCCTTTAGGACCTAGACTTGGTGCTCCGGTACAACTTGCCATGCAGTAGCAGAGAACAGTCTATGGCTAGGAAGGCTGGAGTCTTTGGCAATTTTTAGGGCTGGGCCGTACTGTGCCGTACGTACCACCCTCTGTAGCGCCTTGCGGTCGGAGGCCGAGCAGTTGACATACCAGGCGGTGATACAACCAGTATCGTTGCTCTCGATGGTGCAGCTGTATAACTTTTTGAGGACCTGAGGACCCATGCCAAATCTTTTCAATCTCTTGAGGGGGAATAGGAGTTGTCGTGCACTCTTCACGACTGTCTTGGTGTGTTTGGACCAAGGAACTTGAAGCTCTCAACTTGCTCTACTACAGCCCCGTCGATGAGAATGTGCTTGGCCCTCCTTTTCCTGTAGTCAACGTGTCACGCCATGATCTGTTTCACCTGTCCTTGTGCTTGTCTCCACCCCCCTCCAGATGTTGCTCATCTTTCCCTGGGTATTTATACCTGTTTTCTGTCTGTCTGTGCCAGTTCGTTTTTGTTCATTGAAACCTACCAGCGTTTACCCTTGCTGCTGTCTTTGCTATTTTCTAGTTTCCCGGTGTTGATCTTTACTGCATGGCCTGACCCTGAGCCTGCCTGCCGTCCTGTACCTTTACCTCTACTCTGGATCACCGACCTCTGCCTGGCCTGACCCTGAGCCTGCCTGCCGTCCTGTACCTTTACCTCTACTCTGGATCACCGACCTCTGCCTGACCTGACCCTGAGCCTGCCTGCCGTCCTGTACCTTTACCTCTACTCTGGATCACCGACCTCTGCCTGACCTGACCCTGAGCCTGCCTGCCGTCCTGTACCTTTACCTCTACTCTGGATCACCGACCTCTGCCTGACCTGACCCTGAGCCTGCCTGCCGTCCTGTACCTTTACCTCTACTCTGGATCACCGACCTCTGCCTGACCTGACCCTGAGAATGCCTGCCGTCCTGTACCTTTGCCTCTACTCTGGATCACCGACCTCTGCCTGACCTGACCCTGAGCCTGCCTACCGTCCTGTACCTTTGCCTCTACTCTGGATCACCGACTTCTGCCTGACCTGACCCTGAGCCCGCCTGCTGTTCCAGTGCCTTACACCCTCTCTGGACATTGACCCTTCCCTGCCTTGACCTGTCGTTTGCCTGCCCGTTTAAAGAATAAACTTTATTTTCTCCAACACTGTCTGCACCTGGGTCATACCTTACAACATGATACAATGATCATCTCCTTTGTCTTGATCACGTTGAGGGAGAGATGTTATCCTGGCACCACACTGCTAGGTCCCTGACCTCCTCCCTATAGGTTGTCTCATCGTTGTCGGTGATCAGGTCTACCACTGTTGTGTCCTCGGCAAACTTAATGATGGTGTTGGAGTCGTGCTTGGCCATTTTATTTAATTTAATTAGACAAGTCAGTTAAGAACAAATTCTTATTTAGAATGATGGCCTAGTAACAGTGGGTTAACTGCCTTGTTCAGGGGCAGAACGACAGATTTTTACCTTGTCAGCTCGGTAAAAACCCTTCGGTTACTGGCCCAACACTCTAACCACTAGGCTACCTGCCACCCCCTGCCATGCAATCATGGGTGAACAGGGAGTAAAGGAGGGGACAGAACACTCACCCCTGAGGGGGGTGAGGATCAGTGTGGCAGATGTGTTGATACCTATCCTTACCACCTGGGGGCGATCCGTCAGGAAGTCCAGGATCCAGTTGCAGAGGGAGGTGTTTAGACCCAAGGTCCTTAGCTTAGTGATGAGCTTTGAGAGAACTATGGTGTTGAATGCTGGGCTGTAGTCAATGAATACCACTCTCATGTAGGTGTTCCTTTTGTCCAGGTGGAAAAGGGCAGTTTGGAGAGCAATATATATTGCATCATCAGTGGATCTGTTGGGGTTGTATGCAAATTGGAATGGGTCTAGGGTTTCTGAGATAAAGGTGTTGATGTGAGCCATGATGTGTAGTTATGGCTACAGACGTGAATGCTACTGGTCGGTTGTCATTTAGGTAGGTTACCTTGGTGTTCTTGGGCACAGGGACTATGGTGGTCAGCTTGAAACATGTTGGTATTACAGACTTGGTCAGGGACAGGTTGAAAATGTCAGTGAAGACACTTGCCAGTTGGTCAGCGCAGGCTCGGAGTACACATCCTGGTAATTATTCTGGCCCTGCGACCTTGTGAAAGACCTGTTTAAAGGTCTTACTAAAATTGGCTATAGAAAGCGTGATCATCACAGTCATCCAGAACAGCTGGTGCTCTCATGCATGCTTCAGTGTTGCTTGCCTCGAAGAGAGCATAGAAGCAATTTAGCTTGTCTGGTAGGCTTGTGTCACTGGGCAGCTTGTGGCTGTGCTTCCCTTTGTAGTCCGTAATAGTTTGCAAGCCCTGCCACATCCGACGAGCGTCAGAGCCAGTGTAGTACAATTAAATCTTTGTCCTTTATTGACGCTTTGCCTGTTTGATGGTTTGTCGGAGGGCATAGCGGGATTTCTTATAAGCGTCCGGGTTAGAGTCCCGCACCTTGAAGCGGCAGCTCTAAGTCAAATCAAACTTTACTCGTCACATGCACCGAATACACAAATAGGTGTTCCCGTTTGTCCAGGTGGTAAAGGGCCTCGAAGCGAACATAAAAGGCATTTAGCTCATCTGGTAGGCTCGCATCACTGGGCAGCTTCTGTCTGAGCCTTTTCTTGTTTGCTTATGTTCTTACAGAATTGGTTGAATGCGGTCTTAGTGCCAGCATCGGTTTGTGGTGGTAAATAAACGGCTACAAATAATATAGATGAGCACTCTCTTGGTAGATAGTGTGGTCTACAGCTTATCAAATTATACTATACCTCAGGCGAGCAATACTTCAAGACTTCTTTAATATTAGACATTGCACACCAGCTGTCGTTGACGAAAAGAAGCACCCCCACCCCTAGTCTTACCAGACATAGCTTCTCTGTTCTGCCGATGCATTGAAAATCCCTCCAACTCTATATTATCCGTGTCGTCGTTCAACCACGACTCTGTGAAACATTAGATATTACAGTTCTTAATATCCCGTTGGTAGGATAATCGTAGGTCATCAATTTTATTTTCCAATGATTGCATGTTAGTAAGTAGAATTGATGGCAATGGGAGTTTACTCGCTCGCCTACGGATTCTCAAAAGGCAGCCCAATCTGCATCCTCTTTTCCTCCGTCTTTTCTTCACGGAAATGACTGGGATTTGGGCCTGTTCCCGGGGGAGCAGTATATCTTTCTCGTCGGACTCGCTAAAGGAAAGTGGTGGTGAGCAGTCCCAGTTCTGACATCAATAAGTTATTTTTGGTCATAAGAGACGGTAGCAGCCACATTATGTACAAAATAAGTAAAAAAATAACAAAATAGCACAATTGGTTACAGGCATGTAAAACTTCAGCCATCCTCTTTGGCGCCATCTCTACTCTTTAGCTCAGTGCAGATGTTGCCAGTAATCCAATGCTTCTGGTTGGAGTATGTACGTACGGTCACTATGGGGACAACGTCATCGATGCACTTATTGATGAAGCCAGTGGCTGATGTGGTGTATGGAACATATTCCAGTCTTTGCTAGCAAAACAATCCTGTAGTTTAGCATCTGCATCATTTGACCACTTCCTGCTTTGTGTGTGGAGTAAAGGTGGTCTACAGTTTTTATCCTCTGGTTGCACATGTAACATGCTGGAAGAAATGACGTAAAACTGATTCAAGTTTCACTTGGTAAATAGCGTGGTCTACAGCTTATCATGAGATACTCTCCCTCAGGCAAGCAAAACCTTGAGACTTCATTCATATTAGATTTTGTGCACCAGCTGTTATTGAAAAGAATAGAGAGACCACCACCCCTTGTCATACCTGAGACAGCTGTTCTATCTTGCCGATGTACGGAAAGCCCAGCCAGTTGTATGTTATCCATGTTGTCGTTCAGCCACGACTTGTGAACCATAAGATATTACAGTTATTACATCAATAGCCTAACCCACTCAAGCTACAGGCTATAAGATAGCAAAAAGAACATCTGAGACCTCAGAGACCCTACTGTATGGATTTAATCAGCCAGGAAACCACAACATCCTTATATGTAATAAATAAACAGCACCAGAACAACAGACACGTAGCTAAGCTCGTGCCAGGATATACAAGCTGGTGAGCAGCTGGAGAAGGTCAAAATGAAACTGCTATTGTCAGCACCACTTTGTGTTTGGGAAGAACAGAGGGGTGTCCTACTGAAATAACTGACCACAGCCTCCTTAGACATAATGGAACTTCAGGGAAAGGAACTGCTAAAACATGACCAACATAAATACAGGTGCACTATCTTAATTTGACCCTGCTTCTCACAGCAGGAAAACAATCCTGCAGAAATATAAATGTGAATTATTATGTGGATTACAATTAATGGACATTTTTGAAGGTGTTTATACATTTTCCGTAAGGGCAAATCAAGTCCAGTGTTTGGAATTTTTTGGAATGACAGAACGTTTTCAGTGTAAACTTAAATGACTAAAACCAAATATAAAGTATGTAGAAAATACAATAGAGGAATATATTTTTAACAAACAATCTTTAAAAACTAACAATCACCAAAATAAAAACTAGACAGTCAGGGAGAATAGAAAACAAAATGCTGTGGCATTGATTTTGATATAGCCTAATGTTTAATGTGTGCAGGAAAATTCTCTGCGACAACAGATTGATCAAATTAAAATAACAGATCTGTACACACACACACACACACACACACACACACACACACACACACACACACACACACACACACACACACACACACACACACACACACACACACACACACACACACACACACACACACACACACACACACTTCTATCTCCGCTTCTCCCCACCCTACCCAGCACACCTACACCTCCCAGTCACAGGTGACAGAGCCCAGCCTCCACTAACTCAGATAAACACCAGCAGTCTGCCCGCCCACTGACCACATGCCACCAGGATCAGACAGAGAGAGCACACAATCACATCCATTTTAGTTACTGTAGCTTTACAGTGGTCACACCTTCACGTAATTGCAGTTGTGGAGTGGAATTGAAGAATATTGGATTGGTTTAAGATTGAGATTTCCACTAGGAGCAGCACCCATCTAATGTGTTGATTATCCCTCGCCATAAATCACACTATCCACTGGCCCCAGACCACGATTAATCACATGACCCACTGCAGCAAGATTACATCTGTAGCCTTGAGCTAATGTCCCTCACACTCTACCAGTCTCTCTCGCACTCAAACACATAATAGAGAAACACTTACACTGCAAACATAACACACACACACACAAAGGTAGACATGGACACAAACGGTAGACATGGACACACACGCAGAGTAGCCGTTATCACAATAACTATGTGTGGCACGTTCTGCAGTCAGAGAGCGCAGGGCAGTCAGACAGTGTAAACCTCCAGCTGCTTGGTGTCACTGCAGACATGGAGCATCACTGTAACTCAACTCTCCACTGCAGTGCTGCTTTCATTCCACACACACACACACGTTCCCCTGCAGCGCCTCGCCTCGGCAGCCTGCATGGCCCTCTATCTCCTCTCCATCCAGAGATGGGGCTACTGACACATTTGCATACCGTACATGCTGTTCCATTTGCATACCGTACATGTAATTTGTCTCACATGCCAGAGTGTAATGAAGTGAACATGAGACACTGGCAGCAATGGAAGTTGCATACAGAGGTGGTGTGGAGCATATTCATTTTAACATTACATGGGGCTGTCGGGTAATGTAATATGTATGCAAATGGTACAGAACAGTGTTTGCGAAGTGCCCACTACTTCCAGCCTGTCCTCCTCAGCCTCTTCCCTCCTTTGTTCGCTGCTGTGTTTGTGGTCTGACTGTGTCTTGTTTTTTTGCAGGAGGAAAGGCAGTGAGAGGTGTGTGTGTGTGTGTGTGTGTGTGTGTGTGTGTGTGTGTGTGTGTGTGTGTGTGTGTGTGTGTGTGTGTGTGTGTGTGTGTGTGTGTGTGTGTGTGTGTGTGTGTGTGTGTGTGTGTGTGTGTGTGTGTGTGTGTGTGTGTGTGTGTGTGTGTGGCAGAGGAGGCTAGTGGGAGGCTCATTGTAATGGCTGGAATGCAATGAATGGAATGGTATCCACACATTTGACTCCATTACAATATTCCATTCCAGCCATTACAAAGAGCCCATCCTCCTATAGCTCCTCCTCCACTGGTGGGTGCGGCTGGTCCCGGAGGAGGCCTGGTGGAGAGAGGGGCCAGAAGGACGGTGAGGCAGGCAGGCATAGCTAGGAGGAGGGACTACGGCTTAGCTGAGAGATGAGGCACTGGCCCGGCTGTGATTTATGGCTCCAGCTTCAGGGGAGAAAGAGGAAGTTGAGAGGAAAAAGGCCTCTCCGTGTGAGGAGGGATGCCAGGTGGAGTGGGCAGCCAGGCAGGCAGGCAGGAGACTGTGTTGCAGTGCTCCGGGTGTAGACTGCAGGCAGGAGACAGCAGGAGGTTGGGGGGAACTGGCATGCTCGGAGCTCACATTGTGGATCCAGTCAGCAGGGCAGTGAAGCAGGACTCGACATCAGCCCTCTCCTCCTCCGTCATCTCTCTTTTAAGAAGCTGTCTGGTTCAGACTTTCCCCCTAAGTGCATCACAGCACAAATATGCTGAGGCAATGATGAACAGGGGAGTGCACACGCTGGAGCATCCACTCTCCTGTCAGAAAGAGACACTTAACAGTTAATAATGACTACACTACCATACCAGTAGTCTATCTATACCGCAGCATTACAACATACAAATATTGCCAGCCACAGGTCAATCACTGGTTTCTTATAGCAAGTAAAAAACCTATTTTAGAACCCATGTGCCAAAGGCAGGCTGTTATCTACTGCCTAAGATGGAACCGTATCCCTTGTCAAAGACCAATAGGTGAGGAAACGTGAAGCAAAATCACAAAGGGGAGAAGAATCATGCAATAACCCACTGGGACTAAAAATCCCATAAAAGCCGTGACTGCTAGCTTCTCAATATAAGTCTGTGTAGCTCCCAAGAGCACCATGAAAGGTCTCAGCAGATCAGGTGGGAACACACTGCAGAGAAAGTAATTGCTTAAACAGGTTATGGGAAAAGGTCTCTGAGCTTCAGTGAAAACACTCTGAAATACAGTACCGTTCAAAAAGAATCAGTATGCCATGAGTGACTTGTCAGATCACATTCTCAACCAATGAGAGGGAGCTGTTGATCTGACTATGTTTCCATGGAGATCCGACAGGAAGCTGTGAGGATGCTGGCTCAATGCTTCACACATAAAAAAGGCTTAAAATGAATGGGAAATATGCTAAAATCAATATTTAAAGCAACAGGACAGAAACAATATTCATATAGGCCTAATATATGTAAAACCCTGTGATGTTTACAGTGTGTCGTGTCCATGTGACCCATCACTCCGTATCAGTCAGCCCCTGTCAGTCAGTGAAGGGTGAGGACAGATAACAAGAATGTGAAAGTTGTTCTCTGCAGGCAGAGAGGATGGCGAGGGTTACAGTGGAGGGAGGCACATCGAGTCTTCTTCTTGAGAGCAAGTGAGTGGCATCCCTGAGTAGGCCCAGTAGAGCTGGGGGATAAATGTCGCAGCAGGAGCTCTCAACTGTCCACGTGAAGGAGAGGGAGAGAGTAGTAGTAATCACTGCAGACCAGAGGCTGACCCAGCTACAATCACCGCTACTGTCACTCAACCTGACGCCAGACGAATGGATAGCCAGCCGGGTCTGTTATTGACCACCGTTTCTGATGCAACACCAGTCAGTCACGCAAATACGCTACACATCCTTTATCTAGGTCTAGCACTCACAGTCAGTCATGTGCTGTTTATGGCACAATGTTCTAATAAGTCTGAAGCCTTCAGGTTAAATGATCAGATGGCTTCCCTCTGGATGGCTGAACAGTGTGTGGGTGTGTGTGTGGTCTTGTTCTTCTATCCTCAGGGTTAGGTTAAGGGTTAGAATTAGTTTAGAATTAGGGTTAGGGGTTCGGTTCAGGGTTAGGTGTTTTAAAAATTTATTTCACCTTTATTTAACCAGGTAGGCAAGTTCTCATTTAAAATTGCGACCTGGCCAAGATTAAGCAAAGCAGTTTGACACATACAACAACACAGTTGCACATGGAGTAAAACAAACATACAGTCATTAATACAGTAGAAAAATAAGTCTATATTCAATGTGAGCAAATGAGGTGAGATAAGTGAGGTAAAGGCAAAAAAAGGCCATGGTGGCAAATTAATACAATATAGCAAGTAAAACACTGGAATGGTAGATTTGCAGTGGTAGAATGTGCAAAGTAGAAATAGAAATAATGGGGTGCAAAGGAGCTAAATAAATACAGTCGGGAAGAGGTAGTTGTTTGGGCTAAATTATAGATGGACTATGTACAGGTGCAGTAATCTGTGAACTGCTCTGACAGCTGGTGCTTAAAGCTAGTGAGAGAGATAAGTGTTTCCAGTTTCAGAGATTTCTGTAGTTCATTCCAGTCATTGGCAGCAGAGAACTGGAAGGAGAGGCGGCCAAAGGAATAATTGGTTTTGGGGGTGACCAGAGAGATATACCTGCTGGAGCGCGTGCTACAGGTGGGTGCTGCTATGGTGACCAGCGAGCTGAGATAAGGGGGGACTTTACCTAGCAGGGTCTTGTAGATGACCTGAAGCCAGTGGGTTTGGCAACGAGTATGAAGCGAAGGCCAGCCAACGAGTGTACAGGTCGCAGTGGTGGGTAGTATATGGGGCTTTGGTGACAAAACGGATGGCACTGTGATAGACTGCATCCAATTTATTGATTAGGGTATTGGAGGCTATGTTGTAAATGACACCGCCGAAGTCGAGGATCGGTAGGATGGTCAGTTTTACCAGGGTATGTTTGGCAGCATGAGTGAAGGATGCTTTGTGTAACGGTTGTCATCTGGAGAAAGAGAGGAGGACCAATGCGCAACATGGTAAGTGTCCATTATTTTAATAAAACAACTGAACACTGAACAAAACAACAAAAACGACAAACGAACAGTCCTGTAAGGTGACGAAAAACACTAAACAGAAAATAATCACCCACCACTAAAATGGGGAAAACAGGCTACCAAAGTATAATTGTCAATCAGAGACAACGATCGACAGCTGCCTCTGATTGAGAACCATACCAGGCCAAACACAGAAATACAACATATAAAAAAGAACATACACTACCCACCCCAAATCACGCCCTGACCAAACTAACACAAAGACAAAATAAAGGAACGAAGGTCAGAACATGACACTTTGTTGCGAAATAGGAAGCCAATTCTAGATTTAACTTTGGATTGGAGATGTTTGACGTGAGTCTGGAAGGTGAGTTTACAGTCCAACCAGACACCTAGGTATTTTTAGCTGTCCACGTATTTTAAGTCAGAGCCGTCCAGAGTAGTGATGTTGGACAGGCGGGCAGGTGCAGGCAGCGATCGGTTGAAGAGCATGCATTTAGTTTAACTTGTATTTAAGAGCAATTGGAGGCCACGGAAGGAGTGTTGTATGGCATTGAAGCTTGCCTGGGGGGTTGTTAAAACTAGTTGCGATGAGCAATCCCGTATCCGGGAGCGTAATCATAGCCTCAAATGCATTAGCATAACGCAACGGACATAAATACCCCTATAAACTTTTCCTATTCATGAAAATCGCAAATGAAATGAAATAAATATATTCAAACACAAGCTTAGCCTTTTGTTAACAACACTGTCATCTCAGATTTTCAAAATATGCGTTATAGCCAACGCTAGACAAGCATTTGTGTATGTTTATCATGGCATAATGCTATGCTAGGCTCTGCTGGCAGCAGGCAACATTTTCACGAAAATAAGAAAAGCAACCAAATTAAATCATTTACCTTTGAAGAACTTCTGATGCTTTCACTCAGGAGACTCCCAGTTAGATTATTTTTGTAGGCGAAAAAGCTCCCGTTTCTTCACCATGCTTGGCTGAGAAATCGACCGGAAAATGCTACAACTATAACACAAAACATTTTTCAAAATTAGCTACATAATATCGACATAATTTTTTAAAATGTTCCCTTTATTTAACCAGGCAAGTCAGTTAAGAACATATTCTTATTTTCAATGACGGCCTGAGAACAGTGGGTTAACTGCCTGTTCAGGGGCAGAACGACAGATTTGTACCTTGTCAGCTCGGGGGTTTGAACTCGCAACCTTCCGGTTACTAGTCCAATGCTCTAACCACTAGGCTACGCTGCCACCCCAACGGCAAACGTTGTTTAGGATCCATCCTCAAGGTGTTTTTAACAAATATATTCGATAATATATCCGTCGAGGCAGTTGGTTTCTCATAAGAAGTATTTGGAAAAATGGCTACCTCAGTATTTTACGCAAGGTTTTCTGCGGGAGACACCATGTGACCACATGCCATATATGGTCCCTTACAGTCATTCTTCAATGGAAATGCCTAAAAAGACGTCACAATGCTGTAGACGCCTTGGTGAAAATGTGGAAAACGTAAGCTCATTCGTAGCTCATTCACAGCCATATAAGGAGTCATTGGCATGAGGCGGTTTCAAAAATGCGGCACTTCAGATTTTTATCTGGGTTTCGCCTGTAACATCAGTTCTGTGGCACTCACAGACAATATCTTTGCAGTTTTGGAAACGTCAGAGTGTCTTCTTTCCAAAGCTGTTATATGCATAGTCAAGCATCTTTTCGTGACAAAATATCTTGTTTAAAGCGGGAACGTTTTTCATCCAAAAATTAAAATAGCGCCCCCTAAATCCAACACAGTGTCCAAAGAAGGGCCAGAAGTGTACAGAATGGTGTCGTCTGCGTAGAGGTGGATCAGAGACTCACCAGCAGCAAGAGCGACATCATTGATGTATACAGAGAAGAGAGACGGTCCAAGAATTGAACCCTGTGGCACCCCCATAGAGACTGCCAGAGGTCCGGACAGCAGACCCTCTGATTTGACACAATGAACTCTATCAGAGAAGTAGTTGGTGAACCAGGCGAGGCAATCATTTGAGAAACCAAGGCTGTCGAGTCTACCGATGAGGATGTGGTGATTGACAGAGTCGAAAGCCTTGGCCAGATCAATGAATACGGCTGCACAGTAATGTTTCTTATCGATGGCGGTTAAGATATCGTTTAGGACCTTGCGCGTGGCTGACCAGCTCTGAAACCAGATTGTATAGCGGAGAAGGTGCTGTGGGATTCGAAATGGTCGGTAATCTGTTTGTTGACTTGACTTTCAAAGACCTTAGAAAGGCAAGGTAGTATATAGGTCTGTAGCAGTTTGGGTCAAGAGTGTCCCCCCCTTTGAAGAGGGGGATGACCGCAGCTGCTTTCCAATCTTTGGGAATCTCAGACGACACGAAAGAGAGGTTGAACAGGCTAGTAATAGGGGTTGCAACAATTTTGGCAGATAATTTTTTCCTATCCTCAGTGCAGTGGGCAGCTGGGAGGAGGTGTTCTTATTCTCCATGGACTTTACAGTGTTCCAGAACTTTTTTGAGTTTGTGTTGCAGGATCTACATTTCTTGAATGCAGCATGCTTATTAGGTCCCTACGAGGACAGAAAAACAAGTGTGTGTGTGTGTGTGTGTGTGTGTGTGTGTGTGTGTGTGTGTGTGTGTGTGTGTGTGTGTGTGTGTGTGTGTGTGTGTGTGTGTGTGTGTGTGTGTGTGTGTGTGTGTGTGTGTGTGTGTGTGTGTGTGTGTGTGTGTGTGTGTGTGTGTGTGTGTGCGTGCGTGCGTGCATGTGTAATCACAGAGACAGTCCATTGCCTAGACTTCATGCAATGGTTGTAATTCTTACATAACAGCACAAATACTTCAATGAGTGCATTTAAAAACGGCTCCGCTCCCTCCCACACTCACACACAGCTGCCTTCACCCCCTGCTGAGCACTAAGGCACCGCCGCGCTCACCTCTAGCAATAGGCTTATGAGAGGTGGGCCCTTGCATGCAATAACTCCTAAGCACACAAACATTGACAAATTTGATGAGCACAGCTAAAGAGAGAGAAGTCACAATTTTCCCACATTGACATTGGTTTTACGGTCTGTGAAGGTCTCACTACCAAAATAAATACATTTACGCTAATATATTCACACCCACATGATCATGCTGAGTAAGAGGGAAAGACGGAATATCCTTGATATCCCTTTGCTTTTTCCCTGTGTTTACCTCTCCAGGCTGTGAGCTGAACGTGTGCCAGGCCAGGCAGGACCTGTCAGAGACAGAGGGCTGGGAGCAGGGAAGCAGGGGGTGTGTTTCTGCTGCATTGGGCACATCTGATCTGCAGGGCCAGAGTCAAGGTCAAACCCACTGCTCCCAGCCAGAGGAAACCTGAACCAGCACCGCAACGGAAGAGAGTATGTGTGTGTGTGTGTGGGAGAGGAGAGAGAGAGAGAGAGAGAGAGAGAGAGAGAGAGAGAGAGAGAGAGAGAGAGAGAGAGAGAGAGAGAGAGAGAGAGAGAGAGAGAGAGAGAGAGAGAGAGAGAGAGAGAGAGAGAGAGAGAGAGAGAGAGAGAGAGAGAGAGAGAGAGAGAGAGAGAGAGAGAGAGAGAGAGAGAGAGAGAGAGAGAGAGAGAGAGAGAGAGAGAGAGAGAGAGAGAGAGAGAGAGATCTCCTCCGCAACCATGGGCATCTGTAAGGAACAGCAGCCAGGGAAACAGGAGACAGTCTGGATGGGCTTGGCTGGGGCTCCTGGATGCTGATACTTTCTGCATCATTAAGACTGAACCGGCATGGAGAAGAGCACACTGAACACTATCCACACGGCAAAGGAAGGACTCAGCAATGACAAACCTACAACCCTGAGCCTTCACCACACACAGTTACCATGGTAGTGAAATTGAATAAGCAACTTTTTTAATTAAAAGCTTTCTAGACTCTCTCACCATCCATTCACTCAAGACAGCACTAAACCTGTTACATAACGTAATAGCATCACAGCATAGAGTAATAACATAATTCAGTGTACAAAGTGTACATAATTCAGTGTACAAAATGTAAGACACAATATAATACAGATCCGCAGACTTTTCCATTTATGTGGTTCAAATTGTATTAGTCAAATGTGATGTGCCGAATATAACAGGTGCTTACAGTGAAATGCTTACTTACGAGCACCTAACCCACAATGCAGTTTCAAAAAATACAGATGAGGGGGTAGAAGCTGTTTAGAAGCCTCTTGGACCTAGACATAACGCTCCGGTACCGCTTGCCGTGCAGTTTATGACTTGGGTGGCTGGAGTCGTTGACCATTTTTAGGGCCTTCCTCTGACACCGCCGGTTCTATCTATGTAGTTGATTAAAAGCTCTGGGGGCGTTTCTGTGCAGGCACATTTAGAGTTGAACTACATGGACAAATTAATGTTGCAAGTTAAAGCTAAATGAATGATATAGTGCTGCTAAATGATCATTTCAGTGAGCTAGCCTATGTGTTGCGAAAAAGCCTCCTCCATATGCTGCTGTTGTGAGCTGAAGACACAGCCCAGGGGAGGGAGCCTCAGAGCCGTCAGTCATCTATCCATATGCTATCTGACGTTTCACATATAGTGCCTAGATAGGACCTAGCATCCGCCATTAACCAGAGTTCACAACACGTATAGAAACCTACTGGAGGGCAACATATTCTTCATTCTCACCCCTTAATCAAGGTCTTTTTATTAACAAGATTAAAAGCTTTGACGGACAGGTCATTGATCGAATCATTAATGTCCCTGAGCATCTTCTGGAGCTTTTCCTGGGGTTCTACAGTATCTTTGATCTGAGTCATTTGCACTCTGCTCTGAAACCAGGCCCCACAGAGACAGGCTACTGTACCAATGTAGGGACCTGTTCTGCCTAAAGGTGCTTTAAAAACACCTATCAGCTTGTTCCCTTCTCTAACACGATAACAAGAGTTGACAGTTTACTTTTCACGCTTTAGAATTTGAACTGCTACAGTTCCCTGATGTCAGCCTGAGTCCTACCTTCAGTTGTTGCTAAAAACAGCCATCAAAAGAGTTCAGTTCAAACTTAGTGAGTGGAATGTCTGGGACTAATGGATGGTGATGTGATGTGTGTCTGACAGACAGTGGGTATAGCTACAGCATCCATCTTGTGCTCTCTGCAGTAAGTAGGTCTCCAGAAACTCTACTATGGCAGTACTGGATCAGGGGGCCTCCACAAGGCCCTGGCTGACTAAGGAGGGTCTGCCAGGAGTAGAAACATACTGCGATGCATAATGGAACCAGGAACACTGTTGTGAAAAGTACACTCTTGGGAAAAATGGGTTGCAAAATGGTTCTTCTGTGGTCCCCATAGGAGAGACAGGCCACTGTACCAATATAGGGACCTGTTTAGTTTCATGTAGAACCATCTGTGGAAAGGTTTCTAGATGAAACCCAAAAGGGTTCTTCAAAGGGTTCTCCTATAGGGACAGCTGAAGAACCCTTTTAGGGTGTAGAACCTTTCAAACTCACATTTGGGCACTTGGCTCTGACAAATTGCCTTAAAATTATATAAATATTATGCTATTAACAGTTATAACAACACTGCACCTGGCTGTGACTAAAATATGACCTGGACATGATGTATGTAGCTATTATCTAGCAAAATAACTACTTGTTTTGGTCTTCTGTCTTCTTTCTGAGAGGGCATGTCATGAAACTGTGCCATCGATGAGCAGCTCCTTACTACAAAAGACTTTGATCCGAAGCACGAGCCCATGAACTCATTCCCAGATAGATTCAGCAAAGTCTGTTCAGAAATATTCGGTATAAAAATATGTTGTATGGAGTTGGTGATACTGTACATCTGAATAGTACTACAGTAATCTAGGTTTTGTGAGGTGAAACCGAGAAGGAAGACACAGTATAAACATTTCACACCCAACTAATGACCGAGGGGACATGACAAAGGACTATTTCTGAAACTGAGATGCTACATTGCTCCTGTGGTGACAGGAACCTAAACAGTGGTGTTGTATGGAATGCAGAACGAAGTGTGATTCAGTATAACTACCAGGGTCCAGACCTCAGCCTTGTAAGCCACAAGCTCAGGGGACGTGTAAATGAAGTGAACAGTGAGTCTGTGTTTAGACACGGCATCCTGTGTTGTTAATACAGAGGAGGAGGAACAGGCATCAGCATTAGGCTACACTGCATGTGGAGGGAAACCAGACTCCCCAATTACATCCTACACACTTCAGCCAAGTCTGTTGTTTATGCTGTGAGTGTTATTTTACTGTATGTACGTTATGGACAGAGCACCTTTAAACTTCTCAATGGTCTCATATCGTGGAAGACCTCAGCAAGTTACCCACAAATGTACCTTGACAATAGAGGATCATGGACCATAAAAATAGTCAACTTATTTCATGTCTCCTCTTATGATACAATTACTGCACTTATGTTTTTGTGTGTGCCTGTGTGGGTGTCTATGTATGTGTACCTTCCTGTTTTCAACGTCCTGTCCTTAGTACACAGCCCTTCACCTCAGGGGGAGCGTCAACTCTGACCTCACTGTCAGACTCTGCTCACAAACTCCTCCACAGCCCCTTAACGGTCTGGGAAGCAATGCCTCCCGCTGTCCCTCCTCGAAGGGAAAATGAGACCTGCTTGCCAGGGGTCCTCACATGGCCCAAAAATCACCCTGACAAATGGCACAGTGTGCACAAGGCCTGACACAGAGTCCAAACGCCCGTGGTGAGATAACAGCAGCTACAGCCTCTCTGCTGCTAACATTCTGGGGCAGCTGCCTTCTCGCATTTTAGTTCCCATCTAAATAAGATATAAATAGAGCAAAAAATCACCAACATCAACAATAATACTAAAATGTGCAACATAAATTCAAGGGGTTTGCAATAGCATCTTAAGTGCTTTGCAATAGCATCAGCTGACATTTCACCAATTAGATGCATCACTACTTGAATATGGCGTTCTAATGAATCAATTAGGTTCTGCACACCAATTCTTTGTTGGCTGCCGTGCGCAAGCTTAAGCTGGTGTTCCTGGTGGCATGCTATTGCTGTAACGTGTTAATCACCACGTTTGTTTTCTGCTTTCCCAGCCTCCACCTGTTTGGCCTCTGCTTTGGGACAAGGGGATTGTACAGCGTACCTTGCTCACTGCTTGTTATTATAATTACCTTAACATGATGCACGCTCTGGCAGTGAGCTACCGCAAAGGAGCAGAGCTTAACGCCAAGACTAATGTATTGTAAATCATTTTCGAATAAATGCTTAAACAAAATATGTGGTGTTTCCTGACTGAATCGAAGATAACACATGGAAAAAGTCATAGTATTTTGTGTTGGAAGACTAGGAACATTTCTATTCTTCAGTGTTATTCTCTTCTATTGTATGTTCAATTAATATGATCTGAAAATATGGTCTGACAATATGGTCTGACAGTATGGTCTGACATATATTCCGTCGCTGTCGGATGAAAACCTTGTAACATTTTTGACCATGTATTAAAAGCAGTAACCCCTCAATGTACTCTGAACATTTCATGACTCTAGGATGAAGAAAATGTATACAAAGTAGATTTTGAAGTTTTATAATTGTATGTTCGTTAATGGGGAAACGTTCCGTTTCCTAAGAAGTTTCTGTTTTGAAAATAAGACGTTTTCACCCGACAATGACTTTTGCCGTCTGTGTGGAGGCACTTTGCAATTTATTAGCAATGTTCAGTGTTAGCGCTCTTGTCTACATTTGTAAATGTAGAAATAGGACTTCTATTTTGGGACTGATGGTTCTGGCCTACCAAAATGTGTTATACAGAAAGGCAAGCAGGTGAATGAGATGACACTTAAAAGGTGGAGGGAGCTGAAAGAACACCATCCTGCGGTGGCCTAAATCCCAGAATACCTGCGATAAAACACACTCCTTTAATGTTCTATGTAAGACTCAGAGTGAAAAGAGAGACTTGAGAGACCGTTTTCGAGAAAGGAACCTTTTCATAGCCTATCCATTGGAAATGTACAGACCTATAGGTATACCTTGTTACCATCCTCCTACCATGTTATTCCCACTTTATTATAGGCTGCTGTGTAGAGTGCTGACTTGGAATCAAAGAGCCATTCATAAGAAAAAGCATAGAAAACCAGAAGCTGACCGACACCATGAACGTATGTATACAGTCAGACTCAGTGCTGTACAGTCCAGTGCTGTTAGCCTATAGAAATGTACAGTAAAGACAGACAGAACACTGGCTGGCCATCTCATGATGTCTTAAAGTAGCTGTTTCACCCTGTTTATCCTCGTTGGTCCACATTTGTACCTCTGTCCCTCGCCTTGACCCCGCCCCATACCCTGTCTTAACTGGCCTTCCCAGCCAATCACCATGGAGTCCTCATTACCACGACGTCCCGTTTCCTAATTTCATCATGACATCTCATTATGTTGATCATGATTTATCTGTTCAAGTGAATCCACAACTGATGACAGAGCATTATTTTTTCGGATAAAAAAAATATAATTCTGATGCAATCTCTGGAATTCTGCTGTGAATCTCGCTTTGAGAGAAAGCGTCTAAACTCCCAGATAACAGAGCTATTGTATAACTCCCGTCAGTATCTCCCAGATAACAGAGCTATTGTATAACTCCTGTCAGTATCAAACCAGAAAACACTATTTTATACTTAAAAGATTGTGCACAGAAAGCATTATTGTGTTCCTAAATAAGAAAGCAGCAGACTTGCTGACTTTTCACATTATGGCTGAAACAGAACGCTATATCAACAAAGCGTGCTTACACCTGTAATGGGAAATAAACCTCATGAATAAACACGTATATTTTAATGAAGTGCTTCCAACTAGAACTGCACTGGTCATCACCAGTTGGGATATTTTTAAGGACAACGCTAGAAACTATAGAACACAATTACGTAACTGTTGTGATATAACAAACAAGACGGAAAAAGCAGTTGCACCATTCCACTGCACCATCCAAAGGGGTTAGTGCGACAAAATCCTCTGGCTTTACTGTTGTCATGGAGTGACTCAAACACAGAATGGTTATGTGCTTATCGATTTGATTTTGACCGTTGGTTAGCAACATACTTGCCATAGTACATGGACACTGTAAACGAGCAAGAATTTTCTATCCAATACGAGAGGTATCTTGTCCACTTTCCCCTTTGACTCGGTCTCTCCAATTTTTTATATTTTTTTAATTTAACCTTTTATATAACTAATTCACTTAGTACCAGCTGGATTTCCTATAGGGATTAGCCAATATTATATTCCTCTCTCGCATACAGACAATATACTGCACCTAATAGGACAGTAAGTAGATAATATATAAGCATATCAACATACACATTGACACCTAGACACATTTCAGTTGAAGACATTCAGTTGCACAACTGACTAGGTATCCCCCTTTCCCTTTCTCGAACTAGATTCTAAGCTGAGCATCATCAGGGCTTGATTTGTAGTACTCAGCCCACTGTGACAGCCATGCTGGCATCAAGAGCTCACGGAAGCATTCCCCATCAATTTAACGGCAGATAGCACACACTGCCCGCACAGTAATATATTTTTTAATAGTCTCCTCAAGATGTAAAATATAAGGCTACATGACATTACTGCCTTCAGAGGGATGATACCAAATTGGTAATGGCATGCATCTGTGTCAGCTAGCCTATAGGCTCCTGATCTGCAAGCAAGTCCTCACTGATGATGAGGACAAAATATTTAACATGTCCATCGTGTGACACCAGACCAGACAAATAAAAAATATGCAAATACAAACATTTTGTACAGAAAGGTATTAAGTCTCTAATCACCAAGTGTGGATACTAGGGTTGCTTGAGAAGTCAATACTTTCCTGTTTCAACCCCACATTCAGTGCATCACTTAAGAATCTTCCATTGAATACCGTACATCCACTGCTAATAGATCAGAGGACCACTTTGTTCAATAGAGTGGACACTGTAGACTAGTGCTGAGTGATTAGTGCTTGTTGTGGTCGGTTCGGTTTCGATTCAATTAAAAAATAATCACGGTTTTTGATTTTGGTTTTGTTAATTTTTTAAAACATTAAATGCACTATGTGGGTTGAATGCTGTAACAACACAGAATAAAACAATTAATACAAGTCCCATGATGGTAGTGATGCCCATTACTGCTTATCACCTATTAACCATTATTTATTCACTTTACTTCAATAAAATATTTCAGTTGTTATGTATATTACATTTGTTTTATTTGATAACTTTATTACTTCATTCTAAGTCGTCTCATCTCTACAGAGTTGCTGCCTATGCTGTCTGACAAAATCACTATTTTAGTAGTTCTTCAATACCAACTATCAATCACTTAGCTAATGTATATCCGGTATATGTACCTCGTGAAGCAACTGCTCTCGAGTCTCTCTCAATCGCGCATTATTATCTCTTTTACATAGCAGTAGGCGTGCAATGGATTATGGCCATTGTGGCTCATTAACACTTTTTCTGCGCTAAACTATGTTGAATATTGGCCTGTTGGAAACTACAACTCCCTACTACATCGCACAGTTCGGGCTTGATCTGATTTATCTCTAGAAAAACTGCACATTCTGCACATTGAGCTAACAGACAAAAACAGAATTCAATGGAATTCACATAATTGAACCGACGATGGTCAATGACTTAGTTAAAAAATGACAAATAACCGAAATTTCAGTTAATTGCTCAGCACCACTGTAGACACAAGTACTTGCCGTCTGAAGGTAACGGCATGTGTGAGGTCTCTAGAGAGTTAGAATTGCCAAACATCCGTTAAATTGGTTCAAATGAAATACTTTTAAGACACAATATATTGATCATTAAAGGTTAAGGTGGAAAACACACCGATTAATTCAGTTGTGTCCCAGTATAAGGGCCAGAAGACCACTGACCCCCAATAAAGTCAGCTCATATCACCATCATGTGGTTATAAGTAGGTACTACATCTACAGCCCATTGTAGGCGATGGTAAGGTTGCTGCAGAAGGCAGTTTTCTTGGTAGATATTATTGCTCACCTGGTGTTGAAGAGAGGGTCATTATAGATTAATAGAGGGTGCATCACTGTACGCTCCTGAGATAGAAATACACCCTGGTTGTGAGGAGCCATGACTCCCCCCTCCTGCTTGTGACAGCTCCTCAACGCAGGCTGATCTGTAAGAGATAATACAATAATAACAATGAATGAAAGCATCCATAATATTCAAACGAATTATACCATCAGATTAAGAAATAACTGGTGAAATACTGATGTGACACACACTTCATTTTCCCCAGATGATGAATTAAATCATGTTACAATATGCCACTTCATCATTCATTCCGTTGTTTCGGCCTAAACACCAGCAATTGAAAAACAAAAACAACATGTAAACAAAAATACAAACAAAATTGAAGACAGTACAGAATGCTGATTACCCTGTCTCTCGTGTTTTCTTAATTTAACTAATTGGGACAATGGACTGTCTGGCACTGATGCAGGGGCCATGTGTTACAACATATCCTACTGGACAGACAATAATCTCCTCACTGCCGTGGCTTACAGTCGCTATTTTATCCCAGTTCTCAGGTAGTTTAGAACAGGTTAAAACCTCCTGCTACTAACATTAACACATCACACATTTTCCATTGAAACTGACAGAAATTACATATTTTGTGATTTCAAGACTGATTTTACTGTACCTTCAATATCCAGCAGAAAACAGGTTAGTAAGTGTGGACACACCTCCTCTAGAACAGAGCAGAAAGCACAGAAGGCCCCCGGGCCCTTCAAAGACAACTTGTCCAGAAATATCTCTGTCCTTTTCTTATTGGTGTCATAACCCAGGATGTCCTTGCATTCCACCAGAGAGAACACCCTGTCATACACAAGGTATGGCAGCACCTTGTTGACATCCAGCTCCTTAAGTAACCGCTCCCTATGGTGCCTCAGGATTTTGGCAGCCCACGTTTTCTTCTTCTTGCCAGATGGTCCCCGGCCGCTCATCTGCTTCTTCACAAACCAATTCCGAGTATCACTGCCCAGCATTTTGAGGTTGAATAAAAATACGTTTTCTTTAACAAAAGTCAATTGGATGGTAGCACATATTCTACAAATGTGGAGGTTGCCATGCCAAATAGTTCCATAATGCGGACTATGTTTCCACCAGACATAATACGTCTGGACAGGAAGGTCGACAGTCTGGGCATGGACAAAAAATTAGCTTGGTGCTTATGTTGTTAAGAGGATTATCATACTCAGTTTAGACCTTCACAAACTGCTCACCAAGAAAATACAGCACTCAGACCAATTTACTATTCGGCTTTGTTATAACAGACCTAGTAGCCTAATCATGACACTTGTCTATTTAAAATCCATCTATAGTCTCTATAAAATCAGGCTGGGCACTGCATATTTGTTTATTGGAAATTAGAAGAGGGGGGGGGTGGGATTTCGGCAAGACTAATTTCTTGCTTCCCAAATAGAGCTCCGAAATTCATGATAACAAAAGGGGTAAGTAAAAGACAGGTCAGGGACAGGCGAGAGTTTATAAACCAGGTTTGAGTCCAGACAGTACAAAGAGATAGGCAGGCTCGAGGTCAGAACTGGCAGGCGGATATGGCGTCAGAACAGGCAAGGGTCAAAACCAGGAGGGATAGGAAAAAAAGAGACTTGGACAAATTGGAGCTAGGAAAGCCGCTGGTTGACTTGGCTAAAACAGACGAACTGGCACAGACAGACAGGAAACACAGGGATAAATACCTGGAGTAGGTGGAGACAATCACAAAGACAGGTGAAACAGATCAGGGTGTGACACTTTTGGGAGCAGTAGGATAATGCAAAGGCTGTTGATACAGAGGTAAAATATGCTCTTCTTCATCTTAGTTTCAATTTAGTGAAAGTCATAATTTGTTCACTTTAAGCACAATTCATTTGTGTATGTATCGTATTTATATTGTAAGGATTCAGATGACAGACTGGCATTGGGCAATAGGCAGAAGGAAGAGGACTGCGGTGGAGTGATCACATGGACATCAGTAGTTGGTATGTACTGCATCTTGTATGGGTCAACTGATCAGCTACTAATTTTGAGGGGTTCAGAACAATTACATATATTCACTGAGTATACCAAACAAATACCCCCCCAGAACACACATCGCAGCATGGATTCTACAAGGTCTACAATGTGTTTCACAGGGATGTTGGCCCATGTTGACTCCAATGCTTCCCACAGTTGTGTCAAGTTGGCTGGATGTCCCTTAGGTGGTGGACCATTATTGATACACACAGGAAGCTGTTGAGTTTGAAAATCCCAGCAGCATTGCAGCTCTTCACACAAACCCTATTCAAAGGCGCTTAAATCTTTTGTTTTGCCAGTTCACCTTCTGAGTGGCACACATACACAATCCAGGTCTCAATTGTCTCAAGGCTTAAAAATCCTTCTTTGCCCCTTCATCTACACTGATTGAAGTGGAATTAACAAGTGACATCAATAAGGGATCATAAACTGTGTTCGATTACTCATACTAACCCCACTAACCGTAAAATTTGTGACGTGAATTTAGTATAGAGTATGCTTATTGGTCATAGTATGGATATATTTAGTATGCCAAAAGTTCCCGGATGTCGTACTAAATTTGCCAAAATATGATGTACACACGCAATGACACTATTTCCGTACTTTAGGGCCCATAATGCAATTCCTCAGGAAATGGGCGTGGCTTCACATCGTTTCCAGATTTGAAGAAAATGGTGGAAAATATGCAGTCGAAGTACAACGAGGGCAGATACAAATTCATTGCTTTAACTAATCATGACAAATGTTAAGAAAATGTTGAGAAATTGTAATAAATTAATGACTTTTCAAATAAGTTACCTTACAAGTTAGATTGGCTGACAATTTTATTTAGCTACGCTGTTCTTACGTACCACATAGCATATCATTATCGCAGTATGTATTGGTATGTTGTTAGCTAGCTACCTAACGTTAGTTGGCTACTTAAACTTGCGAGTATATTAACTATAGGCTATCTATCTAACTACCCAACGTTTATTGACTTGATTATTCCTGTCATTCTTAGCTTAGCTAAATGGTATAGTGCATTCTCAATGGACATTCGGATGCTTTCGTAAATCTACTCCGATAGCCAAAAACCCTGAATAATTAATTTATGAGCGCTCAATACCTGTTGAATATGGCCGGTGTCAGTAAACGTCTAGACAAAAGCATAATTCAATTGTTGCCAGCAGCACAGTTAGTCACCAATGCTCTGGATAACATGAAAACTGCCTAACCAGCTCAGCTAGGGCGAGTAAAATGGTCAAGAGTGGTCTCATTTGTGTCTGGAAGTAGCTAGCAAGCTAGCCAACGTTAGCTTGGGTGCTTGACTGCCATTGTAAGGTCAGAACGCTCAAATCAACCCTAATCCTCGGTCCGAGCATCCAGTGTGCGCACCCCGAGAGGAAACGCTCTGAATTTACAAACGGACAATTTAACACTCCAGATTGAATTTAAGAACACACCCGATGTCGCAAAATGTCTAACGAGTAATTTGTTAAGCATCAACTTCCGGTAGACATGCTAAGAGCTAGTACGCTCAACTGAAAGCATACTGTTCGTTTACAGTATATTAAAATGAACTAATAATATATATTATGTAGTATATACTCATTAAGTATATAGTATACAGTATGTTAGTTTGGCTATTCGAACACAGCTATAACGTTGGATTCACCTATGCCATGGAAAGAGCAGGAGTCCTCAATGTTTTGTAAACTCAGTATATAAATAATTGGTCCAGAACAGAGCATGCAGATTGTTTTTTTTACATTTCTACCATTAGGGGTCATATGTTCCTATGCAATGGTTACAATTCAGCAAAATGTACTCACACTAAACAACATACTATTTTTATGAAATAGCCATGAGGTACCCTTTCTGCATACTCCAAAAGAGAGGGTGCTCTGTGTTGTGAAGAACAACATCACCCAGTTAATAACATGGTTACAGGTGTAACAAATACTTATCACCCAGCATTTTGACAACTATCCTTATGTGCTTTCCATAGGAATGTATTATCAATTATAGAAATACACCCTTTCTAGAATAATGGAAACATTTATAATGTAACCATGTTTATTCTATTTGAAGAATATGTCCGAACTGAATATTGATGAACTGAGGACTTACTCAGGAGGACTTCAAGACTTCCTACCAGGCCATTGTGGTTCTTCAGTCTCTAAAAAAGGCGCTCCACAGTAGATATTGGTTAATGTCATATTACAAGGATACAGATCACAGCGATAATTAAAAGTAACACTTTTTATTGGAGAAGAACAAATACAGTATGGAACGTTAAACGGAAGATTTAACAGGATCTCTAGACAGTGTTGTCCCTCTTTCACTATTCACCATCGTTTGCTGTTGAATATATATATTTTTAAATGATTGATTTAAAGAGTTTACTTACAAATATTTGTATTTACACAGACATGATGAGATATACAGTGTGTTATGAATCAGAAATATCTGTCACGGTTTCATTCACCTTTCCCAGCAAAATGAAGTCCAACCCCTGCATGGAGCATAGAAAAACTAAACTAAATGGTTACCAACACATACATATAGCAACCTGAACCAGACTGGTTTGCAGTCAGTACTTAATCAACACATTAAAGAAGAGGGGCGTTCCTCTTACCAAACCACATGACATTTGTTTTGGAGGTGTTCAGAACAGGGCAGAGAAAGCTTGTTGGACACTGAGAAAGCTTTGTTGTAGAGCGTTTAACACAAAATCCGGGGAGGGCCAGCTGAGTATAAAACTATATAATCTGCACATAAATGGATGAGAGAGCTTCCTACTGCCTGAGCTTGTTGTTGATGTAAATTGAGAAGAGCGTGAGGGGCCTAGGATCGAGCTTTGTGGTACTCCCTTGATGACAGGCAGTGGCTGAGACAGCAGATGTTCTGACTTTCTCACCTTCTCCAAGAAGAAGGCGACTCAATTACCAACCCATCGTCGGGGAGATTGTGCGATAAACCTTCAGGTAGATGCCGCACTTCCCAGGAGTAACGTGTATCCCCTGTCACAGGCGGAGACGGCGGCTATGGAGAAGTGCGTCAGGGGTACATTCGGTCCTCCACTTCAGCCGCCTCCTCGTCTCTTTTTTTGTGAAGAAGAAGGAGGGAGGTCTGCGCCCGTGTATTGAGTGTAGTTACCCGCTACCTCTCAAAGCCACAGCGAATTAGTCAATGCACGGGGCACGCTTCTTCACTAAACTAGATCTCAGGAGCGCTTACAACCTGGTGCGTATCCGGGAGGGAGATGAGTGGAAGACAGCGTTCAGTACCACCTCAGGGCATTATGAGTACCTCGTCATGCCGTACGGGTTGATGAATGCTCCGTCAGTCTTCCAAGCCTTTGTGGATGAGATTTTCGGTGACCTGCACGGACAGGGTGTAGTGGTGTGGGTATGGCTGGGACGGGTATGGTCCAGAGGAGAGATGCTGGGTTCGAGGACATGTGGAGGACGTGTTGGATCCTTCAGTGCTGCGAGATTTCCACTGTCTCCATCCGGAGCACCCTGCGCCTCGCCCCCCCGGTTCGTCCCAGAGGTTGGTGGCAACGCTCAGCTGGAGCTGCGCGTTGGGGGGGGGGGGGGGGGGGGTACTGTCAGGACTTCTACCAAAGTCGGTCCCTCTCCTTTGTTCGGGCAGTGTTCAGCGGTCGATGTCACCAACCTTCTAGCCATCGCTGATCCATTTTTCATTTTCCATTGGTTTTGTCTTGTCTTCCTTCACACCTGGTTCCAATCCCATCAATTACATGTTGTGTATTTAACCCTACGTTTCCCCTCATGTCCTTGTATGTTATGTGCAAGTTATGTTTTGGTGTGCGACGGGTTTTGTATCCACTTTTATTATTTTGTATATTTTGTTTCTCCGTCCCCTGACAGCGCCTTCGTCAGGGGTATATGCCAGAGTAGGTATGTCATCAGGAGCAACAGGCATGTCATTCCTCACCATCTCTGAACTCTCCGGATCTTCAGGCGAGTGTATCTGTTGGCTATTGGGAGTTGAGCCATGATTTGGGCATTTGATGTGCTTTTAGACTATTTGCATGTGATGTTGTATGGGGGTTCCGTCACTTTAAAAAAATCCTCTTTGTTTCCAAACAGCTCCAAATAAGAGGCATTCTCCGTGTGCATAGGCTGAGTCAGTATATATATTTACTGTTTTACCTTTCCCTAAAACACATGCTGCAGTAAGAGCCATTAGTTCTGCCAACTGAGCTGAACAGGTTGTGGACAGTATTTCGTTTTTTCCTCTATAAAATACTTTCCATGTTTTCTTACTACTGCATATCCTGCATGGTTACCAGTATAATCTTTATAACAGGACCCATCTACAAAGTATTCTTCTAAATAAGTTCCTTCTCTGTCCAGAAAAGGCATAGACTCAAGATCTGGTCTTAACTATGCCACTTTGTTTACTTTGTCTACACACTCATCTCATATGTATATACTGTACTCGATACCATCTACTGTATGCTGCTCTGTCCTTATCCCCTTACACTGTGTATAAGACAGTAGTTTTGGAATTGTTAGTTAGATTACTTGTTGGTTATCACTGCATTGTCGGAACTAGAAGCACAAGCATTTCGCTACACTCGCATTAACATCTGCTAACCATGTGTATGTGACAAATAAAATTTGATTTGATTTAGGTTGGTAAATGTTAGAGATACTGCTACACAATCATGAGTAGTTCCTTCTTTCAGCTGAATTTACTGTATTACATCGTTTCATAGAAACATCTGTATAATTTAGCAGGGTCATGTATTCTAAAGTTCTTGCATTGGTTAATATAAATGTTCCCTGTTCAATCAACTCTACTATTTTATGGTGTGTGAGGAGTGTTACTGGATATCCAAAAGTTATGGTTGAAGCTTTGTCATACGCGTACTGCAAAGCTGCCACTCCCTGATAACAAAGAGGATATCCCTGGGCAACTGAGTCCAGTTTAGTACTGTAGTAAGCAATGGGTTGCTTCCGCCTTCCACTACATGTATTCTGCATAAGTACCGCTGCTGCATAACCATCGCACCTGTTTGCTACATATAACAAAAATGGCTTTGTGTATTCTGGAGTCGCTAAGACTGGTAGCTGTCTGCATTTCCTTTTTTAATGTTTCAAATGCAACCAGAGCATCATTGTTCCAGTTTAGTTTAGCCCTGAGATTAAGCTGACCTGCTTCTTTCATGATTTCTCTCAAGGGGGCAGTCTTCACTACATACTCTTCTATCCAGTCTGAGCTAAATCCAGTCATTCCTAAATAGGTCATCATTTGAGCTAATGTTTGTGGCAAGGGTGCTTTACTGATTCCTTCCAGCTGTCCTGGTGCTGTTACCTTGGTTCCATGAGCAATGGTTCTTCCTAGGTACTCAACCTGAGGCTGGCAGTATTGAAGTTTTGTTTTAGAGACTTTATGTCCTCCCTCTGCCAATCTCTGTTGCAATTTCATGGAGTCTGTGTAACACTGTTCTAGAGAGGGAGAACAGATTAGTAAATCATCCACGTATTGAATCAATGTTCCACCATGAGGAGAGTGATGAGAGTACTTAAATCCCTGTGGAATCTGAGTATATTAAATTGTTGTTCTCTGTACGTAAACGCAAACAAATGTCTGCACTCTTCCGCCAGGGGCACACAAAAAAATGCTCCACATAGATCAATCACTGTAAAGTACTTGGCATCTTGGGGGGACATTGGTCAGCAATGTGTGAGGGTTAGGAACTTCTGCATCCCAGTCTAATGCTATGTCATTAATTGCCCTTAAATCAGGTACCAGTGTCCATTTTTTACCATCTGCTTTAAGAACTGGTAATAAAGGTGTATTTCAGCAACTTTGTGTCTCTATTAAAACCCCTGCTTTGATTAGTCCCTCAATTGTCATGCTTACCTCTTCCTCAGCTTCAGGCTTCATATAACATTGAGCTTTCCAAGGGGGTTTTAGCATCCGGGTTTTACTTTGATGCATACAGGATTTGCTGATTTAACCAATCCTACATCTGTGTCATGTTGCGACCATACCCCTTCAGGTAAAACATTTTTCCATTTCCTGTCTCAGTTCACTTATTGATTCAATATTATCTCCTAATTGTATTTGTTGATTAGCTGTAACCTCGAATACCCTTGGATCCCCATTCATTACTGTTGTGGTCAGTATTTTGAGAAAGGCTTTATCTTCAGAGTGGAAAATCAATGGATTGTCTGTTTTCTTCCATTTACAATTCTTGGCTTTCTTTACCATGGGTCCCAATTATGTTGCTTTGAACCCTTTCTTTACCATGGGTCCCAATTATTTTGCTTTGAACCTTTTCTTTACCATGGGTCCCAATTATTTTGCTTTGAACCCTTTCTTTACCATGGGTCCCAATTATTTTGCTTTGAACCCTTTCTTTACCAACAATGTAATGTGAGGGGCAGAATCAGAGACATTATACCATTCCTCTACAAAGATAGATCCAACCCTATCCATTACATCCACTGCTGCTCTCTGTTTCCCTATAATTATACACATAATTGGTACTGATTTTCCATTTGCGTTCATTATCCAAAGCCGTTCTAACAAATGGTCTTGGTAAGGATCATACTGCATCGTGCAGTGATATTTGGAATTTGCTCTACCTTTCTTCAGGTATCTTGGCCTGAATAAACCTTCCCTATTTCTCTATGGTTTTATTTACTTCTGACTCAATGTCCCCTAACCAATACACATTTGCTGTCTCTCCTGTCATTACCATTTGTAGATTTACTCCTGTTCTATCAATAATTACCCCTTCAGGTGAGCACTTCATTTGTATTCTCATTTTAGAGCATCCCTACCCAGTAAATTAATTGGAGTTTGTTCTGACACTAGTATAGGGAGTGTTGCTGATCTACCATCAGTCATTAGATGTACAGGAGCTGTCATTGGAATTAGCTGTGTTTGTCCCGAGAATCCTATAGTTTTGGCATATTTTCCAGACATGGGGAGATGAGGCATAATTTGGATTTATACATGTGTAAGTGGCTCCAGAACTGATCATCATAGGTGGGCCTCTGTTCTCTATTTGAAACTGCAGCATAGGTTCTTGATCAGCTCTTGTGGTTATTGGAAACTGACTCTCCCCTGTAGGATTCTCTGGGCATCCCTAGTATCCCTGATTAGGCCCCGCCCATGGTTTCATATGGTCCTGTGGTTGTCTCTGATTATTTTGCCAGCCTCCTTCTTGGTTCCATTTAAATTGATACCCATTTCTTTGGTTCGTTTTGGTTCCTGTTTCCTTGTATCTTCCAAGAATTTGTAGGGCAGTTTATTTTGAAGTGTTTTAGCTGGTGACATCCCCAACAGGTCCTAGGTGGCCCATGTGGGCTCCTAAATCCTTTTCTATGATTTTTCTGTGGATGTCTATGTTGCCCATTGTCATTATTACATTGTTGGGGATGTTGTGCATACACATTTACTACTGGTGGTGTGGGTTGCACTTGGGCCTGCTGGACGGGAGGCAGTTGCGGCCCTCCTGGGGAGACTGTAGCCATAGTCCCTACTTCCGGCACAGGTGTTGTATCTGGATTTTCTTTTTTCCTTTGTAGGTCAATTCTTCCAGCTGAAGCTGAGTTATTTTTAACTGAACGTTTTTTTCTTATACTGTGAGTTTCTGTTCATGCTTTTTGTGTTTTCCCACTGCATGGATGACAAGGTCACATAATTCTTTGTGTGATATGGTGGCCTGATATGGTTCCCAATCAGAGGCAGCTGTTTATCGTTGTCTCTGATTGGGGATCATGTTTAGGTAGCCATTTCCCTTTGGTGTTTGTGGGATCTTGTCTATGTGTAGTTGCCTGTCAGCACTTGTTTGTATAGCCTCACGGTTCTGTTTGATACTTTGTTCAGTGTTCATTCTTTAAATAAGAAGGTACACATACCACGCTGCGCCTTGGTCTCCTTCATACGACGAATGTGACATTTTGAAGTCAGTCCCACTACATCCTCCAGCTTGCTTCTCACTGACAGGGGCATGGTTTCTATCGCTGAGTTTCGGAACAGAGTTGTCATCAGTCGGTCTCCCTCTGGATCCTGTTCTGTTTCCTGCCTTGTTTCAGCTGTCCGTGTAAATACACAGCCGGATTCTCTGTCACCCCCATTGGCTCTCCTTTTAGTGACTTTGTGTCCATCCGTGCAGATTACTCATCTCTTAGGGCTCTCCAGACTCCTGGACGGTATGTATCAAAGTCCACTCCATCCCTCATTGGATCCCCTATTTCCATTCTCAGGCCACATCCAGTACATCCTCCATTTCTGCCACTCCTACTACTCTCGCCAACAGTGCCTTCAGATCCCCCACAGCCAGTAGTTTCCCCATGGTTTGCTCTTCAAACGTTCTGATCCATTTTCCAGCGCCATCAGGAAGGTCAGGTATATGGGTAACCAACCATTCCAGGTCCTGTGACCCCCATGGAATGTAATGCCCTTGGGTCACTTTAATCAAAATCTGTTATTGTGTACCATATCTTTCAGGTTCTTTCATCTTCCTCTCACTACTTATTTTCTCTCTTTCATAATCATAGGCCATGTTCTTAAAACTGGCCATATCTTCTTCACTTTCCCACTCTTGTGTACTACATGTCTGTTCTCTCAGTTTCTTTTAATTTGCTCTCTCCCTCTGTTCACTTAAGCGTTTTTCTATCTTTTGTATTTTTCCATCCACCCTCCTGCTTCTTGCTTCTATTTCAGTTACTATGTCTTCATCCAGTGAATCTTCATCCTTTTGAACCTTCAATTTTGCTCAGGCCTTTCTTAATCCTTCATAACAATTCAACTTTTCTGGGTTCCTTCCTGTGCCTTGCTCAATCTCCCCTATCCTTTCCAAGTCCTTTCTTCTCTCTAAAGGAAGTGTAGAGGAAACAACCCCCTCGTCCTCTAATTCCACTTACCCTTTTATTTCCACGATTCCAGACACCAGCAGGAATTGTCCATTGGCGAATGGTGAAGGTTCTGTAAACCATTCCACCTTCTTCCTGTCTGACTTTTCATTGTCTTTCTCTAACATTCTTCTTGCTGTCTTTATACTTTTTAACAATACCGCTCCGTATACTTTGAACATTTTCATCAACTCGCTTTCTCTAGCTCTTTTATTTTTCCATTTCTTTCCTGTGCCATTTGCTTCATGGTTTTTATTAGAGTTTCCATTTCCTCACACACTGAGACATCAAATGTTCCCTCTTTCGGCCATTTAGTACCCATTATCCTGGTGCTTTTTTTCCCATTTCTTAGACATTTCTTTTAGTTATTTTTTTGCATAGGGGATGTCTAACGCTCAAAATGTCTACTGCCCTTTTACTCATTATGCGGCCTGCATCGTTTTGGTCTTCCTCGTTTTGGTCTTCCTAACGTCAGTCTCAGTTTTATTCCTTTTTCTGTGTTAATCTACCAAGTACTAGTATTTTCTTTAATATTAGTCTATAGGCTGTTTTGTATTTTTATAATTGCTGCTCTTTTAAGTAATTTTCCTTATTTATTCTAATGCTATGGATATTCTTGTTTCTGGGTTTATTCCTTTAGCTTTCTGTGATATACATATTTATTCTTTACTTCATATTTTCATGTTTTGTGCTATTGCCTTATTAAACCACTTTATCTTGTTCCTATATTACTCCCTATAGATCCAGGGCTAAAAACTTTAATGATCTGTTCAAACCCTAAATATGTTGACCCTATTCTCTTCTATTTATATCCATGTTAGTTTTCTCTCTCTGATTATTGTACTTTAACTATTGATAATCTCCGACCACTACCTTGTATCCTTTTCCCTCTCGCTCTCATCCAACACTTCCCACACTGCCCCTACTCGGATGGTATCGCGCCGTCCCAACCTTCGCTCTCTCTCCCCCGCTACTCTCTCCTCTTCCATCCTATCATCTCTTCCCTCTGCTCAAACCTTCTCCAACCTATCTCCTGATTCTGCCTCCTCAACCCTCCTCTCCTCCCTTTCTGCATCCTTTGACTCTCTATGTCCCCTATCTTCCAGGCCGGCTCGGTCCTCCCCTCCCGCTCCGTGGCTTGACGACTTTGCGAGCTCACAGAACAGGGCTCCGGGCAGCCGAGCGGAAATGGAGGAAAACTCGCCTCCCTGCGGACCTGGCATCCTTTCACTCCCTCCTCTCTACATTTTCCTCCTCTGTCTCTGCTGCTAAAGCCACTTTCTACCACTCTAAATTCCAAGCATCTGCCTCTAACCCTAGGAAGCTCTTTGCCACCTTCTCCTCCCTCCTGAATCCTCCTCCCCCCCCTCCTCCCTCTCTGCAGATGACTTCGTCAACCATTTTGAAAAGAAGGTCGACGACATCCGATCCTCGTTTGCTAAGTCAAACGACACCGCTGGTTCTGCTCACAGTGCCCTACCCTGTGCTCTGACCTCTTTCTCCCCTCTCTCTCCAGATGAAATCTCGCGTCTTGTGACGGCCGGCCGCCCAACAACCTGCCCGCTTGACCCTATCCCCTCCTCTCTTCTCCAGACCATTTCCGGAGACCTTCTCCCTTACCTCACCTCGCTCATCAACTTATCCCTGACCGCTGGCTACGTCCCTTCCGTCTTCAAGAGAGCGAGAGTTGCACCCCTTCTGAAAAAACCTACACTCGATCCCTCCGATGTCAACAACTACAGACCAGTATCCCTTCTTTCTTTTCTCTCCAAAACTCTTGAACGTGCCGTCCTTGGTCAGCTCTCCCGCTATCTCTCTCAGAATGACCTTCTTGATCCAAATCAGTCAGGTTTCAAGACTAGTCATTCAACTGAGACTGCTCTTCTCTGTATCACGGAGGCGCTCCGCACCGCTAAAGCTAACTCTCTCTCCTCTGCTCTCATCCTTCTAGACCTATCGGCTGCCTTCGATACTGTGAACCATCAGATCCTCCTCTCCACCCTCTCCGAGTTGGGCATCTCCGGCGTGGCCCACGCTTGGATTGCGTCCTACCTGACAGGTCGCTCCTACCAGGTGGCGTGGCGAGAATCTGTCTCCTCACCATGCGCTCTCACCACTGGTGTCCCCCAGGGCTCTGTTCTAGGCCCTCTCCTATTCTCGCTATACACCAAGTCACTTGGCTCTGTCATAACCTCACATGGTCTCTCCTATCATTGCTATGCAGACGACACACAATTAATCTTCTCCTTTCCCCCTTCTGATGACCAGGTGGCGAATCGCATCTCTGCATGTCTGGCAGACATATCAGTGTGGATGACGGATCACCATCTCAAGCTGAACTTCGGCAAGACGGAGCTGCTCTTCCTCCCGGGGAAGGACTGCCCGTTCCATGATCTCGCCATCACGGTTGACAACTCCATTGTGTCCTCCTCCCAGAGCGCTAAGAACCTTGGCGTGATCCTGGACAACACCCTGTCGTTCTCAACTAACATCAAGGCGGTGGCCCGTTCCTGTAGGTTCATGCTCTACAACATCCGCAGAGTACGACCCTGCCTCACACAGGAAGCGGCGCAGGTCCTAATCCAGGCACTTGTCATCTCCCGTCTGGATTACTGCAACTCGCTGTTGGCTGGGCTCCCTGCCTGTGCCATTAAACCCCTTCAACTCATCCAGAACGCCGCAGCCCGTCTAGTGTTCAACCTTCCCAAGTTCTCTCACGTCACCCCGCTCCTCCGCTCTCTCCACTGGCTTCCAGTTGAAGCTCGCATCCGCTACAAGACCATGGTGCTTGCCTACGGAGCTGTGAGGGGAACGGCACCTCAGTACCTCAGGCTCTGATCAGGCCCTACACCCAAATAAGGGCACTGCGTTCATCCACCTCTGGCCTGCTCGCCTCCCTACCACTGAGGAAGTACAGTTCCCGCTCAGCCCAGTCAAAACTGTTCGCTGCTCTGGCTCCCCAATGGTGGAACAAACTCCCTCACGACGCCAGGACAGCGGAGTCAATCACCACCTTCCGGAGACACCTGAAACCCCACCTCTTTAAGGAATACCTAGGATAGGATAAAGTAATCCTTCTCACCCCCCTCCCCCCTTAAAATATGTAGATGCACTATTGTAAAGTGGCTGTTCCACTGGATGTCATAAGGTGAATGCACCAATTTGTAAGTCGCTCTGGATAAGAGCGTCTGCTAAATGACTTAAATGTAATGTAAATGTGATAATTACTCCTGTTTCTTGTTTTTTATAACTGTTCTCTCTTTTTGAGTAAATTCTTATTTCAAATGTTCCAATTTCTATAGACTGAATATTCATCCACTTTGCAGTACAGAATTTAACGATCTCACCGGCCACTCGCTAATATCGTCTCGACATTTATTACGAAGTTACTATATTGTTCATGTATTTGCCTTCATATTAGGACATGCAACCTGTAGAGTCACAGAAATAGTTTCATACCATAGGACCATAGCAACGCACTTTACAGGAATAACCAATCCGTGTCCTCCTGCTGACTCCTCTGAAAGGGACACCCCTGTTCTGGTAAAAACCCAAGAGTTGTCTGTCATAGTTGACGTGTACCTTTGATGAAAATTACAGGCCTCTCATCTTTTTAAGTGGGAGAACTTGCACAATTGGTGGCTGACTAAATACTTTTTTTGCCCCACTGTATATACCTGATGTTACCAGTGAATGCAGTTTCTGTGAACTAGAAACGGAATCTATTGAACACTTATTCTGTCATTGTTTGTATAGTGAATTGTTCTGGACTGATGTAAAACCATATATTGGCCTCAAACTGCATACAACCATGAAAAGTTTGACATATTATTTTACTACACTGATTCCACAATTGATGTCATAAATCTCTTTATTGTATTAGGAACATTTTTTATTTTTTATCAGAACTATTTAGTCATTAAAACGCATACAAAACGTAAAAAAACAACGTATTCGCTACATGTCTGTATTTGAATTGATATAATGTGGATTAGTTGTATTTTATTTTTTTCTAATTTCTTTGTGGAATCCCGCTGGCTGTTATGTTTTATGTTTTGCATGTTACTGTAAAAAAACAAACAGTAAAAAAGTAAAAAAAAAACATTTCTATATATATCCATATATACGTATCTCCATAGAAACATTTCCTGTGCGTCTTCAACCTCATTCCCGCCCCCGGAAACAAGACCTGTGACTGATTCATTTGCTTCGCACTGCAATCATGTGACTAACCACAACGCTCTGGGTTAGCTCAAATGCGACGCAGCAGGTGAGACAGGAGCAACATAAAAATTGTAGCATTCATTTCAGAGCCTTACAACATTTAATGTATAAATCATTAAAATAACTCATATTAGATTAATACAAATAGCAATACACTTTTCGTATAATTTTAAGAATTGCTCAATTCGACCCTCTCTTTGCTAAAATGGAATGTTCTCTCTAACGATACTCCAATCACATGTTTTGTTTTGTCGACTGCCCACCAAGCAGCAGGAAGGTGAATTTTGAGCCATGCACAGACCTAACAATAATTTTATAAGGTTTTTGATTTTATTCACACTGTAGTTGTCTTTGAGTAAATACAACATGGAAAAAGATAACCTATCCGTGGTGTTGCATTCCCAGGGCGACCTCAGACTGGTAATAAAGTAGTCTCTAAACTTTGTCTTGTTGATATAAGCAGATCGAGATTTAATGAAAACTGCAACTTTCGGTCAATATCACAAAGTTGATAACCAACGTTAGTTAGCTCATTTGCTCACGGCATAGCTTCGTCCAGGAACTAGCCATTTAAATGACCATATACAATATGAATAATTTTGACTTTCTTTTTAACATTAAAAGTAAAATGTTTTAATATAAATTGTCATTTAAATTGCTGGTTGCGGGACGCGAATGGAGAAATAATTAAGATTGATTACCCGAATGGTCAGACTAATTGTGACGATTGATTTCTTACAGGAACAACGACCCATCCCTGAACCAGGTCCAAATGGTATAAGAAACGATGCAGACAGCTTGTACAGTATATATTTCTGCATTTGATTTTTAATTGTGTACAGTTTGTGTATCCTGTGGCACAATTGCTTGTCTTTCCTTTATTCAGAGGTGTTGCTTCAGATGCATTCAGTTGGGATCTGTGGGTCCGATGTGCACTTCTGGCAAAATGGACGCATAGGTGACTATGTGGTAAAGAAGCCCATGGTGCTGGGGCATGAGGCCTCTGGTCGGGTGGTGAAGGTGGGCTCAGCAGTGAAGAACCTCAAAGAAGGTAAGAACTGTGCAAGCATGTGAGAAGGAAGTACTCATTTGATTCAATGTTTTGCTTTTAATGCAGGTTAATGTTCACCAGTTATAAAAACTGAACAGATAATGCAACTTTGGGATTGTCTGTCAATTATTCATATGTGTTGGATAATTAGGGGATCGAGTCGCTGTAGAGCCAGGTGTCCCTCGCGAGATAGATGAGTTCTTCAAATCAGGAAAATACAATCTTTCCCCCACTATCTTCTTCTGTGCCACACCCCCTGATGATGGGAATTTGTGCAGATTTTACAAACACAGCGCCAACTTCTGTTACAAGTGAGTTCATTATTTCTACTTTATCTACAAGGACAGATAACTGTCAACATACTGCAATGTAGAACATTTGGGGTAACATGACAAACCTACATTGCTTAAGTTCTCTCTGTTTCTGTGTATGGACAGGCTGCCTGACAATGTGACATATGAGGAGGGAGCCCTGATTGAGCCCCTGTCTGTGGCTATTCATGCCTGCCGCAGAGCTGGAGTGACCCTGGGCAGCAGTGTACTGATCTGTGGGGCAGGTAGGTAAAGCTCAGCTGTCATTCATTGTTACTGTTATTTACTGTTACTGCAGCTTGGACCCATGAAGTGTGACACAAACAAACTAACACATGTAAATAAAGATCAGCTCTTGCTTTTTAGTTCGATGTGTTTTCAATATAGACCTGGCGATAGACTAGTGCCCTGTCCAGGGAGTGTACTTTCACATCAAGGTGCCTCAAGCTACTGAATCAGTTGATAGGCTCCTGCCCTATGGGCCCTTCTGGCTCAGACAAGGCTTATGTACTATTTCCTATACCGACCCCTCATGTCATCACTTCTAGCCCTCATGCACACAGTTGACCAGCTAAGTTGAAAAATATCCTGTATGGTTACTAGCACAGTCTCATATCCCCATCGAGTGCATCGGCGTGGAGAGCAGTGTCCACATTCAAATTAAGCATTTCTCTTTTCCCTATCACAGGACCGATTGGGTTGGTCTGTCTGCTGGTGGCCAAGGCTATGGGTGCCTCACAGGTGGTCATAACTGGTAAGGCACAGGGTGAAACACTACACTCTTTATGGGATCTGTTTTGGTTCTCTCAAATCTAAATTGTCTACCGAGGACTTCCTTCTTTTGAAAGGGCTTTGAAGTGAAAAGCTTTTTGTGTGGGTACATGAGTAATACTGTGAGCTTGCCCAGTATAGTAGGGACTGCCACAGTATTATTTTTGTCTTTCCTGTTTCAGACCTGTCAGCAGATCGCCTGGTCATGGCCAAGGAGCTGGGAGCAGACTTCCCTCTGACTGTGAAGAGAGAGGATGGGCCTGAGGAGCTGGCAAAGAGAGTTGAAGGACTGATGGGAGCACAGCCTCATATCACCATTGAGTGCACCGGTGTGGAGAGCAGTGTCCAGACTGCCATTTATGTAAGTACAGCTACAAGAGTGATATTAGAGCCCATGGAAATACTGTGCTGTGAAATGTTGCAGTTTTCTCTTACAAAAAAAACAAACTATTTCAACCAAGACAAAGAACTGATGTTGGTAGAAGATGGAGGGAATGTTGGCGCACAGCTAAAGAAATTACAGTTAACGAAAATGTACGCTTAATCCAGTATGAACTAATCTATAGAATTTATTATACAAGAGACAAAATTCACATTCTACAGCACAGCAATGGAGTCATGTCTTAAGTGTAAAACTAATAATGACTCAATAATAATGATTCATGCTTTCTGGGAATGCTATAAAGTCCAAAGGTTATGGGTGGAGACAGTTGGCTGTCAGAAGTATTAGAATGTAAACATACTTTTAATCCGTCTGTCTGCATAGTTCAAGACATTGCATATGGGGGAGTGGTGAGAAACGCATTAAGAAGGAAAGAAATTCCACAAATGAAGTTTTAACAAAGAACAGCTGTTAATTGAAATGCATTCCAGGTGACTACCTCATGAAGCTGGTAGAGTGCCAAGAGTGCAAAGCTGTCATCAAGGCTGGCTACTTTGAAGAATATCAAATATAATATATATTTTGTTTTGTTTAACACTTTTTTGCTATCTACATGATTCCATATGTGCTATTTCATAGTGTTGATGTCTTCACCAGTATTCTACAATGTAGAACATAGTAAAAATAAAGAACCTTGAATGGTGTGTCCAAACCTTTGACTGGTACTACTTGCTGCCAGGCTACACGTCCTGGAGGAGTGGTGGTTCTAGTGGGGTTGGGTGCAGCGATGACCACTATCCCACTGCTTAATGCTGCTCTCAGAGAGGTGGACATCAGAGGGGTCTTCCGCTACTGCAACACGTAAGTGAACCTCCTTCTCTCAGGTTAACTGGGTACGGAAAATAAGTTGTCTTTTACACTGCCATTCATCTCACAAAACCGAGCCCTGAACAATTTGACCTGTTTCATAATCAACAGGTGTAGACTTTTATTTAACTAGGCAAGTCAGTTAAGAACAAGTTCTTATTTACAATGACTGTCTAGGATCAGTGGGTTAACTGCCTTGTTCAGGGGCAGAACGACAGATGTTTACCCTGTCAGCTTGGGGATTCGATCTAGCAACCTTTCGGTTACTGGCCCAATGATCTAACCACTAGGCCCCCAGACTAACCGGCATACATCTTAATCAGGTTACCTGTTGCCCAAACAGCAATTTTCACTCTTGAAATGTGATATTTGGAGACGTTACTGTATGAAACTAAGTATATGATTTGACAAAACGTTACGCTCACAGCAGCTTTCTCTTTCATCATGTGATTTCAAGTTGCTTTTGAAATATTTTTTACAAGATGACTCAAAACTGTTAAATACATACTTTGAATCTTATAAACCAGAAAGTATTGAAATATTGTAGTTGTTTTTTGTCTCGTCCTCTAGTCAGTACCTAGCTTCTGCCACCAGGAGGAGGTAGAGACTAATTCACCCACTGTATTTGAAGTCCAGTGTGTTGCACATACTGTAATAGAGACAATCAATCTTCTGGTCATTCAATAAATATTTTAAAAATGTAAATGGTTTATGTGAAACTGTTGACTGATAAAACCTAATGACACAATTCATAGTAGAACAAATATCTTCCAATTTATTTGAGATTTTATTGTTATCTTGACATAATGATTTGATACTATCATGAGGCATGCACACAGATAAATGTAAAATGTTCAAATGTCATTTTTAGTACAATGCATGTTAAAAGCATTACTCAGTCTTAAGGCTTCCTCAGTCACAGTGGGATTCATTGTTCATCTTTCTCTCAAGGCTGAAGCCCGACACAGCAGAATGAGGGATATTTGCAGTGGCTAACCATGACGCTTATGAGCACAATCCTAGACAAAGTTATCTTTATGTACAGACATTCTAATACTGCTTATGGCAATGGACACAGTTCTTACAACACAATACATTCACAATCGACTCAACTGAGTTTCTGTTGGGGTGAAACACATAAGATGAACTTAGCACACATAGAAACTACCCTTTCAAGTTTCATACATTGCTTATAGTTTTGAATGAACTGTTATTAAAATGTGTGAGAGACAGTGCTGTCCAAAACATTGTGTTGACATCTGGAAGTTAAAAACATACTTGCACACTAGTCAGTAACATTTACCTCCATGATGAGATTTGAATTTCTGCAAAATGATAAAGTTCAAATCTGAAGGGATGTGGTGTTTTGAAACATACAACCTCTCCTGCTAGTATTGGCTTGATATACATATATAAAAAAGAATATTACCCTATTAACTCCCAAATACCCTTTCATTGTCCATCTAAACTATATTGACAACAGGATTTCAATCGTCCTTTAGCGGTCAAGGGCTTTCTTCCCTGCTATCAAACCAGCAGGAAAAATCAATAGATATTTACAAAGCAGCCATGACCCTTCCCCATTACTTCAGACACATTAGCAAAATATGTATTTACACAAAAAATAAAAACAACAAAAACTAAATGAAGCAATATGCAGTTACAATATTACATTGATATGAATCTAAAAAATACTTTGCATTCCATGTAGTCTCACTGAACTGACATCCAAAAAAGACCTACAGGCCAGATAAATACAACAGAGCCCCGAAGCCAGCGCAGGAAGTTTTCAAATCAAATTGGACTTGTCACATGTTTCGCAATCAACAGGTGTAGACTAACAGTGAAATGCTTACTTTACAGGCCCTTCCCAACAATGGGAGTTCTTCAGGAATATGGTCCCTGATGTTCCAACAATTACAGCAAGTTGTGTTTATTGGTTGTCTTATAACTCAACTGTTAATGTGTTTTGTCTTCTTATTCTAGCTGGCCAATAGCTATAGCGATGCTGGCCTCTAAGAAGGTGAACGTGGCGCCCCTGGTGACCCACCGGTTCCCCCTAGAGCAGGCTGTGCAGGCCTTCGAGACCACACGCCAGGGACAAGGGGTCAAGATCATGCTCAAGTGTGACAAGACTGACCAGAACCCCTGAGAGGACTGGGAACACCAGGACCAACAAGAGTCAGTGTAGACAACCAGTGTTCTAAATCTTAACAGTTGATTATTCTGTTATTTGTCTATGTTGCCCCATGTTATTGTATACTTTCAATGTTTGATTTTATTCAGGCATACATCTTAATCGGGTTACCTGTTGCCCAAACGGCAATTTACACTCTTGAAATGTGATATTTGGAGACGTTACTGTATGAAACTAAGTATATGATTTGACAAACGTGCTCACAGCAGCTTTCTCTTTCATCATGTGATTTCAAGTTGCATTTGAGTGGGATTGCTTGATTACCATATTTGTATAAGATAACACAAAACTGTTAAATACATCCTTTGAATCTTATAAACCAGAAAGTATTTAAATATTTTAGCTGTTTTTTTTGTCTTGTCCTCTAGTCAGTACCTAGCTTCTGCCACCAGGAGGAGGTAGAGACTAATTCACCCACTATATTTAAAGTCCAGTGTGTTGCACATACTGTAATAGAGACAATCAATCTCCTGGTCATTCAATAAATATTTAAAAATGTAAATGGTTTATGTGAAACCGTTGACTGATAAAAATCTAATGACAATTTACAGTAAAACAAATACCTTCCAATGAGGCAGCCAAACAGAAATTGGAGTTTATTTGAGATTTTATTATCTTGACATAATGATTTGATACTATCATGAGGCATGCACACAGATAAATGTAAAATGTTCAAATGTCATTTTTAGTACAATGCATGTTAAAAGCATTACTCAGTCTTAAGGCTTCCTCAGTCACAGTGGGATTCTTTGTTCATCTTTCTCTCAAGGCTGAAGCCCGACACAGCAGAATGAGGGATATTTGCAGTGGCTAACCGTGACGCTTATGAGCACAATCCTAGACAAAGTTATCTTTATGTACAGACATTCTAATACTGCTTATGGCAATGGACACAGTTCTTACAACACAATACATTCACAATCGACTCAACTCAGTTTCTGTTGGGGTGAAACACATAAGATGAACATAGCACACATAGAAACTACCCTTTCAAGTTTCATACATTGCTTATAGTTTTGAATGAACTGTTATTAAAATGTGAGACAGTGCTGTCCAAAACATTGTGTTGACATATGGAAGTTAAAAACATACTTGCACACTAGTCAGTAACATTTACCTCATGAGATTTGAATTTCTGCAAAATGAAAAAGTTAAAATCTGAAGGGATGTGGCGTTTTGAAACATACAACCTCTGCTGCTAGCATTGGCTTGATATACAGTACCAGTCAAAAGTTTGGACACACATTCTCATTCAAGGGCATTTCTTTATTTTTACTATTTTCTACATTGTAAACTCAGCAAAAAAAAGAAACTTCCTCAATATCAACTGTGTTAATTTTCAGAAAACTTAACATGTGTTAATATTTGTATGAACATAAGATTCAACAACTGAGACAAACTGAACAAGTTCCAGACATGTGACTAACAGAAATTGAATAATGTGTCCCTGAACAAAGGAGGGGGGTGAATATCAAAAGTAACAGTCAGTATCTGGTGTGGCCACCAGCTCCATTAAGTACTGCAGTGCATCTCCTCATGGACTGCACCAGATTTGCCAGTTCTTGCTGTGAGATGTTACCCCACTCTTCTACCAAGGCACCTGCAAGTTCCCGGACATTTCTGAGGGTGAATGGCCCTAGCCCTCACCCTCCGATCCAACAGGTCCCAGACGTGCTCAATGGGATTGAGATCCTGGCTCTTCGCTGGCCATGGCAGAACACTGACATTCTTGTCTTGCAGGGAACAAAACGTGATCTGCCACTGCGAGGACGATCAGCTGTCCGTCCTGTCTCCCTGTAACACTGTCTTAGGCATCTCAGAGTACGGACATTGCAATGCATTGCCCTGGCCACATCTGCAGTCCTCATGCCTCCTTACAGCATGCCTAAGGAACGTTCACGCAGATGAGCAGGGACCCTGGGCATCTTTCTTTTGGTGTTTTCCAGAGTCAGTAGAAAGGCCTCTAAGTTTGAATAACTTTGACCTTAATTGCCTACCGTCTGTAAGCTGTTAGTGTCTTAACGACCGTTCCACAGGTGAATGTTCATTAACTGTTTCTGGTTCATTGAACAAGCATGGGAAACAGTGTTAAAACCATTTACAATGAAGATCTGTGAAGTTATTTGGATTTTTACAAATTATCTTTGAAAGACAGGGTCCTGAAAACGGAACATTTCTTTTTTGCTGAGTTTAGAAATAATAGTTTAGACATTAAAACTATGAAATAGCACATATTGAATCATGTCGTCACCAAAAACGTCTTAAAGAAACATTTGAGATTCTTCAAAGTAGTCACCCTTTGCCTTGACAGCTTCGCACACTCTTGGCATTATCTCAACCAGCTTCATGAAATGGAATGCATTTCAATTAACAGGTGTGCGTTGTTAAAAGCTAATTTGTGGAATTTATTTCCTTCTTATTGACTTTGAGCCAATCAGTAGTGTTGTGGCAAGGTAGCGGTGGAATACATAATATAGCCCTATTTGGTAAAAGACCAAGTCTATATTATGGCAAGAACAGCTAAAATATATAAAGAGAAATGACAGTACAGCATTATTTTAAGACATGAAGATCAGTCAATATGGAAAATTTCAAGAAAATTTGCAGTCGCAAAAACCCTCAAGCGATATGATGAAACTGGCTCTCATGAGGACCGCCACAGGAAAGGAAGACCCAGAGTTACCTCTGCTGAAAAGGGTAAGTTCATTAGAGTTACCAGCCTCAGAAATTGCAGCCCAAATAAATGCTTTACAGAGTTCAAGTAACAGACACATCTCAACATCAACTGTTCAGAGGCCTTCATGGTCAAATTGCTGCAAAGAAACCACTACTAAAGGACACCAATAATAATAAGAAACTAGCTTGGGACAAGAAACACGAGCAATGGACATTAGACCCGTGGAAATCTGTCCTTTGGTCTGATGTGTACAAATTTGAGATTTTTGGTTCCAACCACTGTGTCTTTGTGAGACGCAGAGTAGGTGAACGGATGATCTCTGCATGTGTGGCTCCCACTATGGAGGAGGAGGTGTGGGGGTGCTTTGCTGGTGACACTGTCTGATTTATTTAGAATCCAAGGCACACTTAACCAGAATGGCTGCCACAGCATTCTGCAGCGATACACCATCCCATGGTTTGCACTTCATGGGACTATTATTTGTTTTTCAACAGGACAATGACCCAACACACCTCCAGGCTGTGTAAGGGCTATTTGACCAAGAAGGAGAGTGATGGAGTGCTGTATCAGATGACCTGGCCTCCACAATCAACCGACCTCAACCTAATTGAGATGGTTTGGGATGAGTTGGACCGCAGAGTGAAGGAAAAGCAGCCAACAAGTGCTCAGCATATGTGGGAACTCCTTCAAGACGGTTGGAAAAGCATTCCGGGTGAAGCTGGTTGAGAGAATACCAACAGTGTGCAAAGCTGTCATCAAGGCAAAGGGTGGCTACTTTGAAGAATATACAATATATTTTGATTTGTTTAATGATTCCATATGTGTTATTTCATAGTTTTGATGTCTTCCCTGTTATTCTACAATATAGAAAATAGTAAAAATAAAGAAAAACCCTTGAATGATTAGGTGTGTTCAAACCTTTGACTGGTACTGTATATAAACAAAATTATATTACCCAAGTTCACTCCCAAATACCCTTTCATTGTCCATCTAAACTATATTGACAACAGGATTTCAATCGTCCTTTAGCGGTCAAGGGCTTTCTTCCCTGCTATCAAACCAGCAGGAAAAGACATATTTACAAAGCAGCCATGACCCTTCCCCATTACTTCAGACACATTAGCAAAATATGTATTTACATGACAATGAAATGAAACAATATGCAGGTACAATATTACATTGATGTGAATATAAAAAATACATTGTGATGCATCCAAAATACACAAACACAAATAAATAACGTAAACACCTTCTGCCCAGATGACCCTCTTTAGTATTAACATCAGCAGAATATCGGAAGTATCAGTTGAATGAATGTTAGCTCAGAAAAGGATAAGTCATCGACACAAAAGTAAGAAAGGTAATCACTCAGGCTGACACTCATTAGTCTGCTAGTCTGGTCCACCCAGAGCTCTCCAACTGGACTGTAAACAACCACTGCGTACAGCTGCTCTGTGGAGGAAAATGGGATCTGTCCTTTATATATACATAGGAGTCTCCTGTCCTGTTAAGAGTCTGAACATGGCCGCTGGCATCGTCTTCATGTGAATCTGGTTTAGGGAAAAGACAGAAAACAAACATTTAGCTCGGCACTTGCATCTATCGCTTGTTCTTTTATCTGTCAATATCTTTATTGAAAATAATCAACCTTAAGAGGCACACACGTACAGCCTAATGATTGTATTGATGAATGCATATCATGCTCATTCCTCTTTCAAAGATGTACCTGCCATGGCCAGTAATCTAGTTCTGTGAATTCTCATACTATTTGATTGTGGTCTGAGCTCCTTTATGAACTCTATCTTTGTATCGGAACCTCACCTCGCCCACAGAGTTTGAGAGGGCTTGGACAATCTTCTCATGTGCTGTAGCCACCACGCTTTGGCCATTGATCTCAATAATGCGGTGGCCAACCCGGACACCCCCCCCCGCTCGGCAATACCCCCCCCCGCATCAGGCTGCAGATCTGTGGGTGAAGATGACAAACAGAAGGTGAATATTATCCTTCGTGGCAGTCACACATCCCCATTGGCAACAAGACAGGGGTCTATAGGGGAATGAAACAATGATGCAACGCTGTTCCATTAAATCTACTGGAACAGCTGTATTGCTAAAATGTCAAGGATCGTTCATGGATTTGGCCGTGTGATCCTGATAGGGAGAGGCCAGGCTGAGATTTGAGCTCTGTGAATGACATTGTGAGGTTAATCTGTATGCAGTAGCAAGGAAAATGGCAGTTCAGACCGAGCTGAAAACCTAAGGCAATAAAGCTCCTAGCTTCAGCCCCGGTGCAACGATAGCCACGAGAGATAAAACAGTAATTACATCTGGATTTGTCTTTTTATAGGATTTTTAAGGGATATTGTCAGACTATATAAACATTGCTCTAAGGAGTGTCACAGAGGATAACTTGAACACAGCAGAGACTTGAATAAAGTGGTATGAGGAACACACTAAAATACGTGTGTGCGCAGCATGTTTTTTTCCATCAAAGCTTGTAACGCTCATGATGCAAATCACATACACACAGACCTGTAGGCTAACAGCCTGTCATATCGTTTGAGTCAATATTATTTTCCTCAGAGATATGACTGTACCAGCTGAAAGGAGAAAACAAAAAAAGTTTTTAATAATTTACGGGGCTGTCTTCTCCTATTCAGTTTATGGCAGCTGAAATCCTCCTGAGGGAACTGAAGTTTCGTTGGACAAAGACATTGACAAAGTCCAGAATCTCATCAAAAGTATTTTTTCAACCAATCCCAGACTGTTATCTCAGCCTGTGTTATTCAACCTACAGAGCCAAGCGGTGGTGACTGATCTGATCCTACTTACAATCCCATTCTGGACGCTGAAGCCCAGCTGGTACTTGAGGTCTGGCCTCTTGATGAGCACGGTGGTGACAGGGGGACAGCTCACAATGTTCAGCTTCACCTGCACCTGGTTCTTCAGGCCCTGATGGACAAACACAGTGGTCAGACAGAGCAGAGGGAATCCTGCAACCTCCACTGGGTTTAGTCAGTGGATTATTTTACATTAGAATTATGATCAAATTGCAGAATTCATGTAGTCTTACACAATTACTGTAATGTCAACATAATAAGCACTAATGACTCTTCCTAGAACTCTGTCCCTGTCCATGCACCTTGATGATTCCCTGACAGGTGGCGAGCGGCAGCCCCACCAGGCTGGTGTTGTTGATGGACATGATCTGGTCTCCGATGCTGAGCTTCCCGGAGCGGGCGGCCGGCCCACCGTTCATCATGTTGGCCAGGATGACCGTGGGTAGGATGGAGCCCCAGCCAGACTCCACTATGACCACGCCCAAGATCTCCCCCTTATGCTTCTCCAGCTGCAGCTGTGGAGCCAGCCAATAGCGAGAGAAAGAGAGATAAGAGAGAGGGTCAGTTTGTTATATCTGGAGTACTTCTCCTGTCCTATTCGGTGTCCTGTGTGAATCTAAGTGTGCGTTCTCTAATTCTTTCTTTCTCTCTCTCAGAGGACCATGCCCCAGGACTACCTGACATGATGACTCCTTGCTGTCCCCAGTCCACCTGGCCGTGCTGCTGCTCCAGTTTCAACTGACCTGAGCCCTAGGACCATGCCCCAGGACTACCTGACATGATGACTCCTTGCTGTCCCCAGTCCACCTGGCCGTGCTGCTGCTCCAGTTTCAACTGTTCTGCCTTATTATTATTATTAGACCATGCTGGTCATTTATGAACATTTGAACATCTTGGCCATGTTCTGTTATAATCTCCACCCGGCACAGCCAGAAGAGGACTGGCCACCCCACATAGCCTGGTTCCTCTCTAGGTTTCTTCCTAGGTTTTGGCCTTTCTAGGGAGTTTTTCCTAGCCACCGTGCTTCTACACCTGCATTGCTTGCTGTTTGGGGTTTTAGGCTGTGTTTCTGTACAGCACTTTGAGATATCAGCTGATGTACGAAGGGCTATATAAATACATTTGATTTGATTTGATTTGAGTGATGAGTGCCGCCAGTCAAAGCGATTGTGGGCAGGAGAAAAATAACGGTGTAGTGGGAAGAACATAAACAATGTGCGGAAGGAGGAGGGCCAGATGGGTATAAGACCACTGTCAGCTTCTCTGGTAATTGGCGCAGTCCATGTGCAGTACTTCCACAGAACTAGACTGCCTCACTGCTCATCAGAAATTCTTTCCTACTAAGCAAGAGGTCACTGTCTGAGCATCCAAAAGTCCTCAGAGAAGTGGATTGCACAGTGCATCTGAGGCACCATTATACAGTTACCTCATACAGATAAATGAGAGCCAAACCTCTTTGCAGTTCTCAGAGTTTGAGAAGTGGATGAGGTCATCGTTGTACATCTCCTGTGTGTTGATGATGTCACTGTACTCCTTTTGACTCAGGTCCTCTGGGTTGATGCCGTTGGCCCTCAGGAACTCCTGGTAAGCCACGCTAAACGACTGCCCAATCGACTGGGCTATGAGCTGGGCCTGGAGAGCCAATGAGAAGAGAGGATAAGGCTATGAAAATATAATTTACCCATGAATGTTAAGAGTCAAATTTCTGTGGTCTGAGAGGGTTTTTCCCTTCTAGTAATTATATTTCTATGACAAAAAACAGCTATGCATTTGGCAGAAGCAATACATTTCCAATACACTGTCACAGCGACAGCAATGTGGAGAATCACACCACAGAGCAACTGGGGGATGCAGATCAATATCCATTTATGTGGTATGAATCAATGCACATAAGGAATTGCTTCACTGTTGCCAAGTACTATATGAGGCCCAATAAAAATTGAATTTAAATGTCAAAACCTATTTGTCATGTCTTCATTACTGACATATTTGGTCCATATAAATGGACCAAAACATGTTCGCACAGCTAAAGTGGTGAGCATCATGAAGCCTGGATCACTGGTGCAATGATTGCTATTTTATACGGAAAATTAAGCAAAGGTATTGATTGTAAAAAGCTGATCTAAAGAGGAGAAGAAAAGGAAAGTCATCTAATTGTATATTATATGATATTAGGGATGTGTCTCTCCCATCCAGTTTCCCTATATTTACCTCCTACCTTCGCTCAGGCAGTTATAGGGAATAATATGTTTCCAAGGAAGCAAGCTGTGGTTACCCTGTTAACAAACTGACATCCAACTGCATGCTGGGCTTTGATAGACACATGAAGCACATCCTGGACTGTGGTGTGGGTGAAAATTGGCAGTATTACTGTAACAGACAGCATATCACACATTGGCAATGTCTCTGCACTGGCCGAGGGAGAGGGGGCAGTTAACCAGTGATTGAAGTTGTCATGGCGATATATAAACCTGCTATTTGAGTTGTAGGAATCCCCTACCCCTAACTCAGCCAATCCTGCCCACAAAGAACGAGGACAGTAAAGCTAGTCCTTGCCCTTATACAGACCAGTAGATCAAGTATCAGTCCTACCATATAATATAGGTAGACAGTAATAAGACACTGTCGGGAGAGGCTTTGACATATAACATTTCCCCTTCTGCACTGAGACTAAATGACTGTTGTGTTGTTATAGACTGACAGTCCTTTATAACACACCACTAATTCGACATGGAGAAATGGCGATTAAGAGGGACAACTGCAATGCAGGGGCAGACGCACACTGGCTAGGGGAGGAGACAAGCAGAGAGACTGGCCTATCAGAGGTGGATCCTCCCAGCTCAAGGTATCACAGAGGGTGTTACTGGTGAACATGTCGTTCATAATGTGTTGTGACTAATCTCTGAATCAGTCACAACCCCTTACCTCGACATTTAGAAACATGTCCTGTGCATAACCTTTCACCTGGTCCTGATCCATTCTACCATTTGATATTAGCCTCAAGGGGCAGATCACAGACATTTACACACATTCACTTACGTCCTCAGACTCAAAGACGTGGCAGATCATCCGGTACTGTTTCTTGGCCTCTGGGGCTCCAGGTGTGGACTCGATGCAGTCCTGGGAGGCTGTGCGCGGCATGCGGCGCCTCGCCATCAGCACCACGATGTTCCCAATGTCAGCTATGTAGGAGATGGTGCGCAGGGCGTTGTCCATCATAGTTTCCTGTGTACGCCACCACAGCAACAAACAACGAACAACTATGACGACCGAACACACCGTAACACGTGTACTAATACACAGTATAAAAATACTAAACTATATACGGTGTTGGGTTCTGAGAATAGGAAATATACTTATTCATGTCAGTGATTGAGTGCTGAGGTTTAGAGGGTCTACACCAGAAGTGAATGGTTATAGGAGGAAGGTATATAGTGGGGGCAACTAAGCTTGGAATGTGTTGAGTGAAGGGAAGTGATTACATGTGGTAGGCATTGATAAGGGGAGAAAGCCATGGATTAGTGATGGAGGGGGGTTGAGGTCAGGTCAGCTTAAGGGAGAAATAAAAGTTTATGGCCCGTATCACTAGTGTCCTGCCTAGCAGTAAGAATGACGTTTGTACAGATGGGTAGGAGGAGACTCAGCCTATGAGGAACAGTTAAATATCAGAACTTGAGTGAAATTGTTTTTCTCTGAATGCAGCTGTATGGGCAGAATAAACTTGGTTAAGCTTTCATAAATGTCCGTTGAGTGTTTTACTCTGAGAATTAGAACCTAACAACTCTATTACAATTGACGCTTCGAGTAAAATAAACACACTGTGTTTTGCAAAAGCTTCAGGCGAAGTATGACAAGGTGCTTATCTTCACACGAGTGTCTGGTAGCGCCGAAGGAGGAGCGGGAACGCTCAGCTCCGTCCTGCACGCTCTTCAGCGAAACATCATTAGTCCGTCAGCAGAATTAACGATCCAATTTGTCTGTGCATGCTGCGCCTACAGCCTTTCACCTTTCTCATGGTGAGCAGCATCAACAGAGTGGCAGAACTCCATGCATTTCCACTCAGCCCATATGCTCCGTAGCAGACCAAGGCGTGGGAATCACACCTCTAATCAACCTGGGGTTCTCGAATGTTCTCATGCCTTCTGGTACACACAGACAGCAGGGGCTGAACCGAGGCATGTTTGGGAATTATTTAAAAAGATTATTCAACAGGATTGCTCTTACATTTTCATTCACGGCACAAATGTTCAGGGTGTGTATGAAATATGACATTATTCCATCTAGGAAGTGGTAGAATTGGTATCGTAAATAAGAAAAATCACATGCAAATTCCATTGTGTTGCAACTTATGAAAGAGCAGTTCTGACTTCAATCTCTCACCAACTAACCAACCCCCATAAATCCAGACTTTTCCCATCTCAATGGTTGCGGGAAGCAGGTAGCCTTGTGCCAGGCAGGGAGTGGAATGGAGAGACACTGCATTGCAGCACATTACAGTGGGCTGTGCCAGGCAGCCAGCCCACACACTGCTGTTCTGTTCAGTCGGACTGCAACTCAACGACAGGGACACACATTCTGTTCACAGTCAGTCGGCTGGCACTCTAGTCTCTACATCAGAGATATCACTGTTAACACTACGGCTGACCCTCTCACATTGGAAAATCTTGTATCCCATAAGACATTGAGGCATGACATCAAGAGTAAAGTGCTACACTCTACCTCATTTATAACTGCATGCCTGTTCAACGCCATGTGTCAAGCATGTACTGTATGTTCTAAACAATTTGGCTTTGGAGGTGAGATGATTTCTGACTAATTATTATATTATTATTATTATTATATTATTATATTATTATTATTAATATTGTAGATGGAATGGGTTGGGAATCAAATGGGTTGGGAATCAAATGGGTTGGGAATCAAATGGGTTGGGAATCAAATGTGTTGGGAAACCCAGTGTTTAAAACTAGCTTTCATCTTCCTGCTACGTCCCACTTTATTGACAGCTGTCTATAGAGGCTTTCTGGCTTTAACATTTCATTTATTTGTTTTAATCCTCAGTCAGAGGGAGATCAGATCATAAATATTAAATAAATAAATGATCACCCAAAATCTGTCACAAAGGTCACCGAGAGGAGTTGCGTGGCTATGGCCCCACTGCATCGGATTGGTCCTGTCAGGGCTGGAGTCTGGACCTCTACTCACCTGTGTGTCTGCGTTGAGCACTTTGATCCTCAGGGTGGAGATGAAGAGGTCCACCTCTGTCAGTGTCTGTGCGTCCCCCTCTGGGCTCTGGGCGGAGACAAAAGAGAGACAGGTGTGTCAGAGTCCCCCCTGAGGCAGGAGAGAGCGGCCCGGGTGCCCGTTCTCTAAGCACCCTGGCTGGAGGCTGAGGAGAGCTCACCAAGGGCCCACAGTTAATAGGCTGCACACTTTAATCTCCCGTTGAGAACAATTTTAAAGCTATTTCATAAATCATGTAGGTTGGGACCCGGCAGAGTCCTGGCAAGCCTAAAGTAGGTGTTCAGTCAGTGCTGGACTAAGACTACGCCCATAGAGAACAGCCATGAAATGTACATTCATATTCCATCTCATAATCTGAATTATAACACATTGATATCTACTAAAGAATTGGGTAGTAGCATTGCCATAGGATGTTGTTGTTGTTTATTGAGTGGTGGTCATGCTCACATTGTTCCACACAAAATGGGTCTCTGAAGGCTACTATATCTATACAATGGGGACTAGGTGATTAATAATATTAATATTAATGATAAATGGTCATGTGACTGCGCATGCATGACTGCATGGAATACATGTGGAATTAAAAACAGCCATCTCTGTGACAGACAGGGTCAGCATCCACATCAGAGCAGAGTGGAAGGGATTTGAGGCAGCAGCAGTGAGGGCAGGTCATATAGTCACAGAGGGACCCGGTTGGCTCTGGGGCTTTACATCAATAGGTCTGACATGATGTTGGTGTGTTGAGAGTTGGCACAGATGAGAGTGGGCGCAACATGGCAGTGCTAGCTAAGCCATTACAAGCTGCCGGATGTGTGTGAATACCAGTCCCAGGCATGTGGTTTGCATTCACGCTAATCACCACGCACTGCGTGTTAATTCAATCACGTTTGATTTAGGTTAATTATCTAAGGACTGATGTGTGTATAATGAGCAACATTTACATGTTTTTAAAATATGCAATATATAATGAAGCAATCCATTTGATGATATGTCTAATAGATTAAATTATCATTTGTAGTAATTCTGTGTAGGCTAGAATATTTCTTTGCATCATCAATATCATCAATGGATTTCATGTTTGCTGGCTCTGATTTTCAGAGCACAAGCTGCAGGGATGTTCCCAGAGTTCACACAGTCCAGCCTCTCAGTGATGCATGCAGGGTAATCAGATGGAGTGGGATTATGGAGATTCTCATCATAACTCCTCAAACTCCACGGCTCAGAGTGAGTCAGATTCAGACAGACAGACAGACAGACAGACAGACAGACAGACAGACAGACAGACAGACAGACAGACAGACAGACAGACAGACAGACAGACAGACAGACAGACAGACGGAACAGGGAGCCGGAGGGTGAGGGTGGAGTCAGAATGAGACAGACAGACAGACGGAACAGGGAGCCGGAGGGTGAGGGTGGAGTCAGAATGAGACAGACAGACGGAACAGGGAGCCGGAGGGTGAGGGTGGAGTCAGAATGAGACAGACAGACAGACAGAAAGACAGATGGAACAGGGTGCCGGAGGGTGAGGGTGGAGTCAGAATGAGACAGACAGACAGATGGAACAGGGAGCCGGAGGGTGAGGGTGGAGTCAGAATGAGACAGACAGACAGATGGAACAGGGAGCCGGAGGGTGAGGGTGGAGTCAGAATGAGACAGACAGATGGAACAGGGAGCCGGAGGGTGAGGGTGGAGTCCGAATGAGACAGACAGACAGATGGAACAGGGAGCCGGAGGGTAAGGGTGGAGTCAGAATGAGACAGACAGACGGAACAGGGAGCCGGAGGGTGAGGGTGGAGTCAGAATGAGACAGACAGACAGATGGAACAGGGAGCCGGAGGGTGAGGGTGGAGTCAGAATGAGACAGACAGACAGATGGAACAGGGAGCCGGAGGGTGAGGGTGGAGTCAGAATGAGACAGACAGACGGAACAGGGAGCCGGAGGGTGAGGGTGGAGTCAGAATGAGACAGACAGACAGATGGAACAGGGAGCCGGAGGGTGAGGGTTGAGTCAGAATGAGACAGACAGACAGATGGAACAGGGAGCCGGAGGGTGAGGGTGGAGTCAGAATGAGACAGACAGACAGATGGAACAGGGAGTCGGGGGGGTAAGGGTGGAGTCAGAATGAGACAGACAGACAGATGAAACAGGGAGCCGGAGGGTGAGGGTGGAGTCAGAATGAGACAGACAGATGGAACAGGGAGCCGGAGGGTGAGGGTGGAGTCAAAATGAGACAGACAGATGGAACAGGGAACCGGAGGGTGAGGGTGGAGTCAGAATGAGACAGACAGACAGATGGAACAGGGAGCCGGAGGGTGAGGGTGGAGTCAGAATGAGACAGACAGACAGATGGAACAGGGAGCCGGAGGGTGAGGGTGGAGTCAGAATGAGACAGACAGACAGATGGAACAGGGAGCCGGAGGGTGAGGGTGGAGTCAGAATGAGACAGACAGACAGAGAACAGGGAGCCGGAGGGTGAGGGTGGAGTCAGAATGAGACAGACAGACAGATGGAACAGGGAGCCGGAGGGTGAGGGTGGAGTCAGAATGAGACAGACAGACAGATGGAACAGGGACAGGGTGGAGTCAGAATGAGACAGACAGACAGACGGAACAGGGAGCCGGAGGGTGAGGGTGGAGTCAGAATGAGACAGACAGACAGACGGAACAGGGACAGGGTGGACAGAATGAGACAGACAGACAGGAAACAGGGAGCCGGAGGGTGAGGGTGGAGTCAGAATGAGACAGACAGACAGAGAAACAGGGAGCCGGAGGGTGAGGGTGGAGTCAGAATGAGACAGACAGACAGGGAGCCGGAGGGTGAGGGTGGAGTCAGAATGAGACAGACAGACAGATGAAACAGGGAGCCGGAGGGTGAGGGTGGAGTCAGAATGAGACAGACAGACAGATGGAACAGACAGACAGAATGAGACAGAACAGGGAGCCGGAGGGTGAGGGTGGAGTCAGAATGAGACAGACAGACAGATGGAACAGGGAGCCGGAGGGTGAGGGTGGAGTCAGAATGAGACAGACAGACAGATGAAACAGGGAGCCGGAGGGTGAGGGTGGAGTCAGAATGAGACAGACAGACAGATGGAACAGGGAGCCGGAGGGTGAGGGTGGAGTCAGAATGAGACAGACAGACAATGAGACAGACAGACAGACAGATGAAACAGGGAGCCGGAGGGTGAGGGTGGAGTCAGAATGAGACAGACAGACAGATGAAACAGGGAGCCGGAGGGTGAGGGTGGAGTCAGAATGAGACAGACAGACAGATGGAACAGGGAGCCGGAGGGTGAGGGTGGAGTCAGAATGAGACAGACAGACAGATGGAACAGGGAGCCGGAGGGTGAGGGTGGAGTCAGAATGAGACAGACAGACAGATGAAACAGGGAGCCGGAGGGTGAGGGTGGAGTCAGAATGAGACAGACAGACAGATGGAACAGGGAGCCGGAGGGTGAGGGTGGAGTCAGAATGAGACAGACAGACAGATGAAACAGGGAGCCGGAGGGTGAGGGTGGAGTCAGAATGAGACAGACAGACAGATGGAACAGGGAGCCGGAGGGTGAGGGTGGAGTCAGAATGAGACAGACAGACAGATGGAACAGGGAGCCGGAGGGTGAGGGTGGAGTCAGAATGAGACAGACAGACAGATGAAATAGGGAGCCGGAGGGTGAGGGTGGAGTCAGAATGAGACAGACAGACAGATGAAACAGGGAGCCGGAGGGTGAGGGTGGAGTCAGAATGAGACAGACAGACAGATGGAACAGGGAGCCGGAGGGTGAGGGTGGAGTCAGAATGAGACAGACAGACAGATGAAACAGGGAGCCGGAGGGTGAGGGTGGAGTCAAGGTGGCCCATCTCTCTGTTGTTATCAGATCAGATTGTTTTTACACACCGCCTTTTTCTTGATTTTGGCAGCCTTCTGAACCCTCTGGGAGGAGACGTTGGGACAGAACAGGGTCGTCAGACACGGGACGGGAGGAGCGGCAAAAACAGAGGGCAGGAAGTAAAGAAAGTAAGAGACAATAACTCAACCAAACAGCAGGTGTATCATTGCTCTGAGAGGGAGAGGAGCGATGACACAGATGTGTTCTGCAGAAACAAATTAAAACGGCAATTAAAAGGATCAGAATTGCTCTTTTTCTTTTGAATACAGCAAATCATAAAAACATGCAAAAATGAGTTGATACCACACCTTAATATCAAAGTAAAAAGGGAACTTGAGTGTAGCATATGCAAATACTCTGTCAAAGGGCTTCAGGTTCAAATGTGAAGTCAAGGCAAGACATCCTCGGCATACCTTTCCTGTCCTGTCTTTCAGAAAATGGTGAGGAATTACAGCAGAGCCCAGCATCCTGAGATGACTTGACATGCAATTTAAGGCAACACAATGATTTAGTCCTGTATTGACGTCCATCACCATCCCCCTGAGAAATGGGATGTCAAAACTGACAGTTGGTCTAAAAACAACATATTGAGTAACCTACTGTAGGGTGGCTGACCATTAATCACCGATTCAGTAAATTTAGTTGATTCAGATTCAGTTAAGAGAGATTCAGTTAAGATTCAGATTCAGTTAAACTCACACCTCCTGTGCAACTGACGAGGTATCGCCTTTCCCAACACTGAGCCCCACAAAAGGACCTTAACGCTGTATGTCAACTGCACAGGACCAGAAGGAGGGTGTGGTGAAGTCCAGACACATAAAGGCCCTCTGTTTGTGATCCCTGAGCTGAAGCTGGTTCATCTGTTCCAATCCCATCCATCATCAGTCAGATAGACTCCGTTACATTTCTGCCTGAGAGAGTTAGTACCACAGCTCTCTGCAAGCCAGCCAGTCAGGAGCAGAGGAAGGGTCAGCACTCTCTCTACCGCTTCACCATTTGCTGGGAGACAGAGCAGAGGGCAGGATCTTGCCTCTCAAACTAGTCAGTTTATTTGTGTTTGCATGGGAAGCGGAGCAGAAAATGGCCTTCAGGGATGATCCTGGGTTGTTTGTTACACATTTACAGCGCCACCTTCAGCCCTCCTAATGCAAGGCAGTCCTTCAGCTACATCCAGCTATACCCACTGCATCAAATCAAGGCAGTTCTCCAGCTATATCCAGCTACACCCACTGCATCAAATCAAGGCAGTCCTCCAGCTACACCCACTGCATCAAATCAAGGCAGGCAGAAAAAGGAGTGGGCGATGAAGCTGCATAAATATTACATCAACATGAGGGGAGCCAAAAAGGTCTGTATAAATGAAACCTACGACGGCGTGCTATTTAACTGCAATGTTACGTTTTTTTGTTCTCTGTAGCAGTGGACTAAATATTGAGGACAGCAGTGTAATTAATCTGTGTGTGGGTTGTGGGTTTATGAGAACCATAAAATGAAACTGAGGGAGGCAGGCAGCACAGAGCACCCTGCCTAGTCCCAGTGTTCAGGGGTTGGTGTGTGAAGAACTGGTAGCTACCAAAACATAACAGAGCCCGATCCCCTACCTCCAGAGAGACATATGGCCAATTCATCTGTGGAGAGAAACATCATCTGTAGTTCCTCCTCAGATGAGGGGAGAGAACAAGTGGCATGCTTCCCGATGGCCTCCTCCACAGCTGAACAGCCAACGTAAAAATAATGAAGAAGAAAACGCTCAGTTAAGCGTTGCCATGGTATCATCTTCGATGGTAGCGAGAGAACGGAATGATTTTTTTTTGTCACTGAGATGGATGGAGCCAGATCCCAGCAGCAGTGGAAGCGAGGTAGGGGCCCATCACAACTCAAATATCCCTCCAAAAGATGCCAGCATTTCCCAAAGGAAAGCTGGCAGCTGTCTCAGATGGGAGGGTCACCTGCCCCAGTCTTGTGCCCGCTGAAGCAGACTGCTGCTGGACAAGAGTGTTCCACTGTGTCACACTGAGCTGTGGGTCAATCTGACCCACTGAGCTAACATACACTCCCATCTCTGCTTGGCAGTGACTGGCTGGCCTTGCCACAGGTGGATGTTTCTAAAAGTAGATCCCAGCCAAGTGCCAGTGGACCACCGAGTTAGGTTATAAAATATTCATGATTTACAGCCCAGTCCATGTTTTCATGAGAGGGAGAGGAAACGTATGGTGCCTGGACAACTCATGAACATCTGGCGTATCATCTTGAGTTGTATTTTCTTTGATCTGATAGGTATAGCTCCTAAAGTCATGTACAGCGTCTCCTTGTCTCTGGTCTCAAAAATACATCGTCAGCACACATGAAAACGCTCAAGAACATTCTGTGCAAATACTATATTTGTGATCATTCGGTGATCAGACTGAGGGGTAAATGGCCCTTGTGATCATTTGGTGATCAAACTGAGGGGATAATGGCCCTTGTGATCATACGGTGATCAGACTGAGGGGAAAATGGCCCTTGTGATCATTCGGTGATCAGACTGAGGGGAAAATGGCCCTTGTGGTCATTCGGTGATCAGACTGATGGGGAAAATGGCCCTTGCATAAATGGCCTTTCAAAAGCTAGACTGCCAAAAGCAATCATAACTCCAGAGCTAGTTGCGAGCCAACCAGTAGTGAAGTGATTGAAATGCACAGTGGCGGAATCTGTTTTGAATATGGACATTCTCTCTGGCTGCACTCCATCAGTATTCATAGCAGAGAAGTCATGTAGAAAATGGGACTGAAATGGAAGGGGAAACATAACCTCTGTGAGCCAGCAATCCATTACCAACACCATGTGACACATGCTTTACCCCAATCTGGCCCAACTGGAGCCCAAATGGACTGCTAATCCAAATCTCAAACTGCTCTGACTGGGGAGATAAACAGCGTTGATGTCCATGTGGACTTAATAGGCCAATCTGGACCTCACTTGAATTAAAAAGACCAGCACCTTGCACTCACATTTGAAGTCCATTTCTAAAACTGTATTTCTGTCTGCCAGATTGCAGACCATCTACAGCAAGAGGTTCCACTTAAGAGTACTAATTAAAACAGTTTCCAGCAGTTATGCCAATACTCTGTACCAGCTTTGAAGTCTCCATCAGGTTTTATATATGCCTGAAACATGAACGTAAAGTTTATTCAAGATATACTAGAACTAGAAAGATCAAAGATTATTGATGAATACCTTAAGGTGTTGTTTCCTCTACAGGGCATCATTAAATCAGAGCGAAAAGACTGTAAACTAACCCACTGGGAGGAACATGATTACACAGTACCACTGCGTCCTACAGTACAGTAGCAATAATCCTACTAGATTGGACACAGTCTCCTGGGGTGTAAACAAACACACCAGACACCATCACTCTGAATCTTCCAAAACGGTTCCTAGAGTCACGGTGAAAATATACCAGATCAAAACAACATCCATATGAAAAGGAACGAAGGAAGGGAAGCTGTTTGCGGGATTTGAAACGGGTGGTGTGTGTGTGTGTGTGTGTGTGTGTGTGTGTGTGTGTGTGTGTGTGTGTGTGTAAGGCCTGTCTGCTGTCTGTCCGTACCTTGACCCGGCTGACAGCCTCCTGGGCCTGCATCATGCGGATGTTCTTGGACGGGTTCCTCTCAGAGAGCAGCTGGGTGGAGCCCAGGTAGTTAGCAGCAAAGATGATGCCATCAATAAGATCTTCTGGCTCACAGGGCCCCGGAACTGACAGAGAGGGACAGGGAGAAGGGGCGGACAGAGAAACGAAGGAGAAGGGGCGGACAGAGAGGGACAGGGAGAAGGGGCAGACAGCGAGGGACAGGGAGAAGGGGCGGACAGAGAGGGACAGGGAGAAGGGGCGGACAGAGAGGGACAGGGAGAAGGGGCGGACAGAGAGGGACAGGGAGAAGGGGCGGACAGAGAGGGACAGGGAGAAGGGGCGGACAGAGAAACGAAGTAGCAGGAGAAGATAAAGGCTATTAGATCATACTTCTCTTGCAAAACAAAGACATATGAGTTGTTCTAGCTGTAAGCCAACATACGTATGAGTATTGGTAGCCTTCTGTATGTACAACTTGAATAAATCAAACACTGAAATTCTGTAGCTGTTGGGTATTATGCAGAGAAACAATCCCGGCGGAGGCTTGAGCGGTAAAATGGCCACGGGTGGGCAGGGAGCTGAGAGCTGAGAGAGGCACCAAGGGATTCATGTGGCCGTGTGATATGGAGATAAGACTCTGTGACAACCTCTGAGGGATACAATGCACTGTCATGATATCAGAGAGAGTGAAAGAAAGGAACAGCTCAGCCTCCAGCCCTGCTGTTCGCTGCCCAGTGGTGAGAGGGGCCTGGCGAGGAATGCCTTGAAAACATCTCAAACCAAACATCCTCAAAGGCCTGGGACTGGCCTGCTTAGATACAGCCTTCCCACATTGACGACTAACTCACTGACACGTCTGACATGATGGCGCTCAGGTAAATTGGCCAAATAAAGATAGTGAACACTTTATATGATCATTCCTCTTTACTTTCTTGTTTGTCTTCAGACTCATTAACCTGTTGTTTTCCCTCCATCCCTCCTGATCTCATGTAACAGCTGAAAGCTCATTATTTTCTCTACTTAATACTCCATGATCTGTCATTTTGCAACTAGATTTTGCGTGGTTATTAAGGCGCATGAATTAGAGAGACAAATCTAATATTCTTGGAATGAGCAGATCCCTGCACCCAAAGTGATATAAGCCTCTTACAGGGAATATCTGTTGTTGATGTTGGGAATTTGATTCATTTTTGTCTTTTGATTTCACACTCAAGAGAAACAGATGTAGAGGTGCCTTACCATCAACAAAGCTGGGGAAAGATGCAGCCTTCTTTGTTTCCTGAAAAACAGAAAGTCTTGATTGAACTCTCTGAATTAGTAAAGCGGAATGAAATATGCATTCTCATTTCATGAAACTGAAAGGAGAACCCGCCTCTCTGCAAGGCCTTTGGCTTCCACAACAAACAACAGACCAACTGTTATGCAGGTGAATGAGGACCCAAAAGCGACTTGGCGAAAACAGAGTCTTTATTCCAGTAAAGGAAATAGGCAATACTCCTGGACAAACAGAGCAGAAAACAAAACATAAAAAACTTAATTCCACTCGTAGTGACGAGGACAGACTGGAGACTCGACCATTAACTGTAGGTTGCCTCGGGAAGGCACCGACCGTAGCAGACTCAGACACCTGCTCACACGCAGCATCTGAGGGAAACAAGACACGACAGGGCGAGACAAAGACACAGCACGGCGAACAATATACAAGGATCCGACAGGACAGAAACGGAAAACAAGGGGAGAAATAGGGACTCTAATCAGAGGGCAAGATACGGAACAGGTGTGAAAAGACTAGATGATTGAGTAGGGGAATAGGAACAGCTGGGAGCAGGAACGGAATGATAGAGAGAAGAGAGAGAGGGAGGGAGAGAGAAAAAAGGGAACGAACCTAATAAGACCAGCAGGGGGAAAACGAACAGAAGGGAAAGCAAAATGACAAGACAATATAAGACAAAACATAACACCAACAAACTCCAAAAGCTTCAGTCTGTCAAAGATGAAACATTTTTGAACATCAGTTCAAAGTAGCCGATGAAATCGATACAAACCCTATTCATCAACAGATGAGGAAGAAAATGTAAGAAACCTATGCAAGACCTGAATACATAGACTTGTGGTACACTCTTAGAAAAGCATGTGGTATCTGGAACCCAAAAGGGTTCTACCTGGAACCAAAAAGGGTTCTTCAAAGGGTTCTGTCCCCATGACAGAACCCTTTGAAGAACCATTTTTGGTTCCAGGTAGAACCCTTTTGGGTTCCATGTAGAACTCTTCCCACAAGGAGTTATACATGGAACTCAAAAGGGTCCTACCTGGAACCAAAAAGGGTTCTACCTGGAACCAAAAAGGGTTGTCCCATGGAGACAGGAGACCTTTTGGAACCCTTTTTTCTAAGAGTGTTTAGTACAGATCAAAGGAAGTGCAACTTCATGGCATCGACCTGATTGTAAACAGTGGTCCGTGTTAACATGCAGGGTCATGACATGCCTACATCTTCAGATGTGAAACACAACTGTATATCAATACTTCCACAAAGCTCGGAATGAGAGAGCCACACATTAAAGCAGTCTGACTAATGGGCATCACTTTAAAGACATGCAACTCAAATGGAGGGTCCAGGCCATTCATTACAGTCTGCGAGGAAGGCCCAGGAGCATTATCAAACCACTTAATAACTTAAAGGGAAACAACTTCCTAGTATATCTTAGTACACTTATGCTATAGTGGCCTCCCACAAATATACAATACTTAAATGCTAATGTATGATTCTAGATGACCTCTAAAGTGAAGATGTGCCTCGCTCTGCAGTTCGGCTTTGTCTCCAGCCTTTGTGCTGGTGTGTGAATGAAAGCCTGGCCGGACAAAACGGTGTTAGGATGATAAGACTGGGTTGGGCAGGGGAGAGGGCTCCTATGGAGATTGTGCAGAGCAGAGAGGGCTTTGTCTCTGAGCATCACTTGAACGGTCAGGTCAAGGTTGAGTGGTTTCCCTGATGTAAACACACAGCTTGCTGCTCTCAACCAGTGACTTGACTGCAGAGTCAAAAAAGGGCACAGCCAATTCCCTTCCTTTCAGAGCAATGGAAGTGGGGAATGAGGATAGCAGCCTTGTATAGAATGTCCCTGAGAGAAATGTCCACAATAATAACAATGGTGATTTCCTTAAGAAAACTGGACAACCACACTGTGTTACCTGGAGACAGGGACTTCATTTATTCATAAACACAGTTCACTGATCCTCATAAATCCTCTGGCACTGGCCTTTTAACGAGGCATGAAGAGGCAGCCTTTAGTTATTATACCCCCAGGCTCTGGAATAGCCTGCCAGAGGGGGCCAAAACTGTAGACATATTTTAAAGAGACCTTGAAACACATATTTTTTTCTTTGCTTTTCCTTTTAGTTGTTCAGTTTGTATCATTAAAAAATATATATATCTTATGTTTGTTGTGTAGTAAATATGTGACTCGCCACCTGTATTCGGTCTTATGTAACAACATTTGAAATTGTGTTTTTTACATTGGATAAAAGTAGAGACTCACAGCTTCAAAATGATATATCATACACAAAACAATGGGAAAGTCATTCTGCTTTGAAAGTTGTTTTGGTATCTAGTGAAGAGCTCTTCTTTGTCCACACCCATTCAGCATCGTTCACGCCCTCTTAAGCTTTAGCCCCACCCATCTAGTTTCGCTCTCGGAGCGTTTAGAGAGCACACTTGACACTCTGGCGGATGATTTGTTTACCCCTGGATAACATGAAAACAGCCTAACCAGCTCTGCTGGCAACAATTTCATTATGTTTTTTTGTAGATGTTTACTGACACCGGCCATATTCAACAGGTGTTGTACACTTTAGCTTAAGACAAGTAGCTAGCAAGCTACAGTTGAAGTCAGAAGTTTACATACACTTAGGTTAAAAACTCGTTTTTAAACCACTCCACAAATGTCTTGTTAACAAACTATAGTTTTGGCAAGTTGGTTAGGACATCTCCTTTGTGCATGACACAATTACATTTTACAACAATTGCTTAAAGACAGATTAATTCACTGTATCACAATTCCAGTGGGTCAGAAGTTTAGATACACTAAGTTGACTGTGCCTTTAAACAGATTGGAAAATTACAGAAACTTATGTCATGGCTTCAGAAGCTTCTGATAGGCTAATTGACATCATTTGAGTCAATTGGAGGTGTACCTGTGGATGTATTTCAAGGCCTACCTTCAAACTCAGTGCCTCTTTGCTTTACATCATGGAAAAATCCAAATAAATCAGCCAAGGCCTCAGAAAAACATTTGTAGACCTCCACAAGTCTGGTTCATCCTTGGGAGCAATTTCCAAACGCCTGAAGGTACCACGTTCATCTGTACAAACAATAGTACGCAAGTTTAAACACCAAGGGACCACACAGCCGTCATACCGCTCAGGAAGGACACGTTCTGTCTCCTAGAGATGAACATACTGTGGTGCGAAAAGTGCAAATCAATCCCAGAAAAACAGCAATGGACCTTGTGAAGATGCTGGAGAAAACAGGTACAAAAGTATCTATATCCACAGTAAAACGAGTCCTATATCGGGATAACCTGAAAGGCCGCTCAGCAAGGAAGAAGCCACTGCTCCAAAACCGCCATAAAAAAAAGCCAGACTACGGTTTGCAACTGCACATGGGGACAAAGATTGTACTTTCTGGAGAAATGTCCTCCGGTCTGATGAAACAAAAATAGAACTGTTCGGCCATAATGACCATCGTTATGTTTGGAGGAAAAAGGGGGAGACTTGCAAGCTGAAGAACACCATCCCAACCGTGAAGCAGGGGGTGGCAGCATCATGTTGTGAGGGTGCTGTACTACAGGAGGGACTGGTGCACTTCACAAAATAAATGGCATCATGAGGTAAGAAAATTATGTGGATATATTGAAGCAACATCTCAAGACAGGAAGTTAAAGCTTGGTCGCATATGGGTCTTCCAAATTGACAACGACCCCAAGCATACTTCCAAAGTTCTGGCAAAATGACTTAAGGACAACAAAGTCAAGGTATTGGAGGGGCAAACACAAAGCCCTGACCTCAATTCTATAGAAAACGTGTGGGCAGAACTGAAAAAGCCTGTGCGAGCAAATAGGCCTACAAACCTGACTCGGTTACACCAGCTCTGTCAGGAGGAATGGGCCAAAATTCACCCAACTTATTGTGGGAAGCTTGTGGAAGGCTACGCGAAACGCTTGACCTAAGTTAAAGGCAATGCTACCAAATACTAATTGAGTGTATGTAAACTTCTGACCCACTGGGAATGTGATGAAAGAAATAAAAGCTGAAATAAAAAAATTCTCTCTTCTATTATTCTGACATTTCACATTCTTAAAATAAAGTGGTGATCCTAACTGACTTAAAATAGGGAATTTTTACTCTGATTAAATGTCAGGAATTGTGAAAAACTGAGTTTAAATGTATTTGGCTAAGGTGTATGTAAACTTCCAACTTCAACTGTAAGTAAACAATGAACCTAACTAGGTAAACAATGTGTAAGATCACACATGTCACGTAACGTTAGCTAATGAGCCAGCCAGCTAAAGTTAGCTAGTTAAACAACAATGAACATAGTGCCAAATCATGTCGTTACTACCCTGCTTGAATCTGGTGGGAGCTAACCAACCAGTTTCAATGTTAGCTAGCTAACATTAGGCTCTAACTAGCAAAGCAAACAGCTCTGCGATACAGCTTTTATTTTCATTGTTTTTATTCGTTTTTCCTGTAATGCACATTGTGTTGCATTCCATGTCTGAAATCTGCTGTATAAATGAAGCTTGATTTGATATGATAAATAATCTGAGGAAAATCTCTTCACACCCATGACACAGGCTCTGAAGGACAAACACAGGACAGTAATAATACTGTTATGTATTCCACATAATATCATCTGTCACAATCAGTTTGGACTGCAGACAGAGACAGTTTACCTCCGGGACATTGTTGTTCTCCAGCGGCACGTTGAGGTCAGAACGCTGCTGTTTCCTGGGCTGCTCTGCACCGTTGGTCATCTGTGGGGGTTAAACAGGGACCAGAGGGAAACAGAGAGTTAATAAAACGTTTCCAAGCAGACAGTTGAAATGAAAAAAAAAATACAAATAAATGGCCGGTCCCTCAGGGAGCGACAGTCCGATACATTTCTCTATGCGTCGGAGAAAGGGGTAGTTGTAACGTGAAAAAAAATAAGGTCATGCTATTATTTGACATTGAGTTCTGTGAAATACACACAGGACAACATGTTGTCTGGAGTACCATTATAGTCTTGACAGTTCACATTTACTTAGCAAAGCATGGTAAAGATTATGAAATGAAAGGTTATGAAATTGCTCTCATTTCAAATTTACATAACTCAACAACCCTTATTTTTTACAGCGACAACACAATCACAAGTCCTGATTAGTATTCAACATCTACACATCAGCTTGAGCAAACAGCAATTCAATAATAATTATATCCATTTGTTTGACAGGATAAAACAAATCTCTGCCCTGAGGAAGGAGGAAGTATCCAGCCTGAATCTGATGTTTTCAAACACTTCAGTGAGCCTTAATCACAGTACCTGAACACTGAAAGCATTCTGCAAAACATCTACAACTGCTGCTTAAAAACACAAACAGTCACCGAATTTAACCTGGGCAGTAGATGGTTTTATTGTTGTTGTCAGTGACTGTTCTGCACAATATGTGCTTGCTTCCAATATAATCCAGCTATGTGGCTTGTCCCACTTCTCTCCAACAACACAGTAAAGAGAACAAACACAACCATACACACAGTTCTGCATAACACATATGTACATGGAGCAGGTGTGTATCAGCATTCTGCCATCCCATACCGCAGGGCACACACACAGGCTCTCCCCTCACCTCACCATCTGGCTGGGCTGGGGGTGAGCATGGTTGGACTCAGAGAGGGGCTTGGTGGAGGACAGGAAGAGGTGTGTGCCTGTGTGGAATAGATGAACAGGCTGGATCTGAATGAGGGCAGTGGGCGTGGGGGATGGAGAGAGGAGCTCAAGGTGTCTGGCTGTGGCTGGGGGATGGGTCTCCAGCAGGGGGAAGGGAAGAGTCTCACTAGCTGCACTAAAGCTACAGTGCAATAACCTGCCTGTCAACCACCTCACACATCATTATTATCTCCCTATCACAAATCTTGTTTTAATCAGTTCCAATGGCATAGGTCTGCTCCAGAATCTGAACATAACCTGGCCGTACATCTTGTGTGCGGTCTCCAACTGTATTAAACACATGTCGTGACCCCACTCTCCAAGGGTGTCTTAGGGGGAGTGGAATATGCACCACAGTGTGTGGTGAAATTTCCATTTCACCACACACTGTACAGGTTACACACTTGTGCACGTGTGAAACGGGACATATATAAGTAGCCCCGATTTGACCTTGAATATATAACGTTAGTCTATACAGATCTCTCCCTCCACTCAGGTAGAGTGTAAAGGAGGAGGACCATGGATTAAGGGTTGGTTATAGTCCTTCTAAAATGGATACTTTGGTAAATGACCCAACATCGAGACGATTAAAAACCCAAGTCATGTTTATCCGGGAGAGGCCGTGTTAGAGGCATTAGACATTTTGGATTGGAAAAATGTAGTCTGAAAATGACTTTGATCACTGTGCCCTTCATCTCCCTGTAACATTTGGAAGATTAAACGTTGGATTCATACTCTGACAACCTTCTCAACACATCACCTTAACTGTAGGTATGACTTGTCATTCACATCATTTCAATAGAGGAGATTCAATGAGTTTGTATAGAAAATACCCATCAAAATGGCCTCTCCCTCTCACCTGTTCTTGAACCCACTGCTGTCGCTCCTCCGGGGTGCGGGAGCGAACCTTGAAGCCCCTCTGGAGCTCAGGGTTGTTGTGCCGTGTGGAGGAGGGGAGGTTGAGGGACATGGGTCTGCTGTCGTGGCGGTGTGAGGTTGGGGTGTAGGGGGCAGGCTCAGGCTTGGCGTGGGCCTCAGGAGGGTGGTAATCACTGGGTACACTGTCTTGCACCAGCTCGTCAGGACTCTGGTCAGTACCACCACTGCTCAGACTACCCATACTCATACTCATCTTGATCTCTGCCACTATCTGGTCAATGTCCTCCTCCGCCTCCTCCCCAGTCTCTCCCTCCACTACCACCTTACGGCCACGGTATGGAGACCGCGGTATGTGAACCATGGAGTTCCCATTGTCCTCCTCTGGGCCATAGTAGGGTCCAGTGTAGGCAACCCCAGCTCTCTCCTCCTCCTCCTCTGTGGGTGGGGGGGACTCGTGCAGGACGGCGGCGGGGTAGGGGTGGTGGTCCAGGACGTTGTAGATCTGTTCATCTGGGTCCTGCTCCACCACCTCAGAGTGCACCTCCCCCACCTCCACCCCTCCTTCTCCCTCCGCCCACTCCTCCACCGCTTCCTGGCACTCGTCTGTGTCGCCCGGGGGCTCAGCCCGGACGTGCTGCACGGTGCTGGCCGTGTAGTCAGCCTCGGCCTCGTTGCAGTCCATGCTGCCCTCCAGGTAGCTGTCATCCTCAGGGCAGTAGCGGATGTAGTAGGTGACTCCCTCGTCCTCCTCCGGCAGACCTTCATCATAGTCCTCCTCCTCCGAGGTGTTGTTCACATAGTCAGAGCTGGAGTCTCCGTCCAGGCTGTCAGCGTGGTCGTGACGGTGGCCGTGACAGCCTGCATGGTCGTGGTCATTGATGGGACTGTGGACGTGGCCGTGGTTATGGCAGTCTACGTCGTCGTGACTGTGACCGTGATCGTGACCATGACAGTCTGCATGCCCGTGGCCATGGCACTCTGCATGGTCGTCGCTGTGACTGTGGTCATCATGGTCGTGGCAGTCTGGGTGATCATGGTCATGGCTGTGTTCATGCTCGTGTTCCAGGTCAGGTGTAGTAGGTGTGGCTGGCCGGCTGTCCGTCAGCTCTGGCTCCAGGCCCTGCTGGCGGCAGTAGTGGACCTCCTCCTCCTCCTCCCCCGGGCCCTCCTCATGCTCCTGGTCTTGCTCTGGGGGGTAGGCGGCGGGGCAGAGGGGCCGGACGGGGGGCACCACCATGCTGCAGCTGGAGCCGCTGGTCCCTGGCCTCTTCCTATGAGCCATCACTGGCGCTGGCTGCTTACAGGCCATGCATCTCAACTGTCCTCAGTCCTACAGAACACAGAAAGACAGAACCACACCATTAGAGCTATACTGCCACAGTTCAATCATCACAAATAACATTTCAATGAAACACAGTTTCATTTATTAGAATTCAAGGCACACTTAACCAGCATGGCTACCACAGCATTCTGCAGCGCTACACCATCCCATCTGGTTTGCACTTAGTGGGACTAGCATTTGTTTTTCAACAGGACAATGACCCAACACACCTCCAGGCTGTGTAAGGACTATTTGACTAAGAAGGAGCGTGATGGAGTGCTGCATCAGATGACCTGCCATCCACGATCACGCAACCTCAAGCCAAATGAGATGGTTTGGGATGAGTTGGACCGCAGAGTGAAGGAAAAGAGGCCAACAAGTGCTCAGCATATGTGGGAACTTCTTCAAGAATGATGGAAAACCATTCCTCATGAAGCTGGTTGAGAGAATGCCAAGAGTGTGCAAAGCTGTCATCAAGGCAAAGGGTGGCTACTTTGAAGAATCTCAAATATAAAATATATTTTGATTTAACACTTTTTTGGTTACTACATGATTCCATATGTGTTATTTCAAAGTTTTGATGTCTTCACTATTATTTTACAATGTAGAAAATAGTAAAAATAAAGAAAAACCCTTGAATGAGGTGTGCAAACTTTTGACTGGTACTGTATGTATTTACAAAAACGATATACAGTTTATGGGGGATTGTAAATGATGGAGACAATTACAATGATGCCAAAATCTATCTGCAATATGAAAGCATTTAACCACATACACACCTCATGTGAAACCACATCTAGCCCCAGGAGTCCCCAGCATATTACAGCTAGCATTGTAGAAGCATTGATCTCAGTATGGGAACACCGCTCCAAACAACCATCATGGGCACCTCACTGTGGTAAAGATCAGGAGAACTAGTCTGACAAAACAAAGAGTCTGTGCATACCTCTAAGTTAGGTCTAACTCCTAACATATAGCATCCATGCCTTTATACATGGCTGATGCACATTGATTCCCCTGCTGAACACAAATGCCGTTCTCTCTTTCGCTCAACCTGCGATCTCTTCACCACTGAAAGACCTGATCAATTACTGCTATTGGAGGCAGACAGGTTCTCGAGTAGCTTACCCACACCCACAATTAAGTGCTTACTTAGCACTATTGCATTAGGCTTGACACAATACAGAACTCTGCTCAATACAGCGCTTTGCATTGAGTTGTGTTTGGCCTGCGGACAAACGTCTGAGGCAAGAGAATGAAACAAAGAGGGAGCCTGCCTTTACCTTAAGCTAATTGGACTTTGACAGTCATGCAATCAATAGTCAAAATGGAGGTCATCTCTACACAGAGGCCTGTGAATATTCACTCCTAGATCGGGAGAGACTGGCGAGATGTTCAGTCTCCCAGAGTATCTGCACTGGTATTGATCTGCACACAGCAGGGTGGAGAAAGGCTCGCCTGGGAGATTGGGATCATTCTCCTAATTCAGATAGCTCGAATCATTGTTAGGTTGCGGCCACGAGGCGAGCGGGGAGAGATTACGTTGGGGTATTTCTGGTGCTTCTGCACGTAGGGCCCTAAACAAATTCAACAATCTCATTAAAAAGCTATTAAACAGCGAAGGGATGGTATAAATCACGTGAGAAGCCATTAATAGAGGACACACACACACACACACACGGCTGTGAAGACGAGTGCCGGCACAAAACATTAGATGTGTAATACAATACTGCGATTTAAAGAGTGACCTGGTGTCCCACTTTCTCTCCTCTGTTCCTTCCACCGGTCTCATCTCCACCAGTTGCCACTAACAACTGGCTGCTCTCTGAGGGGCTTTTGTTGTTCCTTTCCCCTCTTCTCTCTCTCACGGCCTATAATTACGCTTTCCATCACAGGTGATTGCAATGGCTAATTACCCCCACTCCGGCCCTCTCCCCATCTCCCTGTCCGTCAGGAGGCTGTGTCTAGGGGGTGGACATGGTATCGCTCCAGAAGCACACATTCACATTCACAACCCACATTATGGCCATCCATTCAGGTGATTGACTCGGAGCAATACTGCTGATCCTGTTGCTAGACAAAGGAGGCTGTTCACTGGAAAGTCTATGGGGAGAGCAAGTTCAAACACATATACAGAACACATGATTCCCCATTCAACCCAGCGTTCGTTATAGTGGGTACAATAAGAAATGCGATAACGACACATTCTGTAGATATCTGACTGGCAGAGACTCATAAAGAGCAAAAATAATGTGGAGGAACTATATTTAACTTTAGGCACCCGAGTGGCGCAGTGGTCTAAGGCACCTGCATCTCAGTGCAAGAGGCGTCACTACAGTCCCTGGTTCAAATCCACGCTGTATCACATCCGGACGTGATTGGGAGACCCATAGGGTGGCGCACAATTGGCTCAGCGTCGTCCGGGTTTGACCGTCATTGTAAATAAGAATTTGTTCTTTACTGACTTGCCTAGTTAAATAAAGGTTAAATAAAAAAAATATGTCCTACCTCTGTCTCTGGTCCTGAGCAGTAGTAGTGTTTGAAGAGGGGCAGGCGTTTAGTGATACAGGCATATAGCCCTGCCTTACCCCATCCCCCACCAGCTGCTCTCCTCCTCCTCCCTGCTCCCCCTATTCTTCCCAGCATGCTCTAGCAGCCAGCCCAGCCCAGCCCCGCCCGCCTTGCTACTCCCAATGGGCAATTACTGGTAGCTAAGAGTAACTGCCTCCTATGGGTACCAATGACCTTTCACCTCCTCTTTGTTTGGTTCTGAATAAATCCACCACAGGACCCCTGGATAAATCTGTTGACTGAGTGTTTCTACCAAGAGTGTGTATGTTTTTCCTCCTTCAATGTATTCTGCCTGGATCTATTTTGTATGTGCAGAGTGTCTACGTGTCTACCTACCTCTCAATAGAATTTCTGAGGTGTGAACCATTCAATCCTCCCAGTCCCCAAATAGCTTTCCCAAATTCTGTTTTGTTTGGGCTGAGCCGTATGAATTACAGACTTTTGACAGCTTTTATTGAATTTGAATACATTACCATGTGAATGACGACCTATCACAACAAATACATTAGAAATCCGTCCTACCTGTTTAGGGCAATTTGTATTCTGTCCCCTGGTACACCCCTAATTCAAAATGAATTGATTTTCCCATAGACATCTACTCTCACAAAGATGTCCTCCCCCTGAACGACACATCACCATGTCAATGTGAATCCTGACACCAGCCAGTGCCACATGCCTATTGTGTCCAAGTCCCAATTCTCTATCATCTGATTGCAGTAAAATATGTGACAGGCCTGATGACTAAACCCTGGTACAAAATCACTGTTGGTCCTTTTTAAACAAGCAGCCTTCATTAGAATAGTGACTATGAGCATCACAGTGAGGAATGACTGGAAACCTCATAAAAACAGCACGACAGTACAATAGAGAAGTTTTCCCCCCTTGTGCTTCCTATAATTAGGACATTCTAATATGTATGTCAAGAGAGGAATATCAAAGTGGCTTCTCTCTGGCTGTTCCCTCGTGATATTCGAGTGTATGCAGTATCTTTGTGTAACACGACTACTGTCCATGCCCATGCTTTTCTTAATGACTTGCTGGATCTACCTGTGAAGGAGGTTGATCCGTTTCTTTCACAGCAGCACAACCATTCTAACACTTAACTGGACGACAAGGAAACAATTATGTTTTGTATTCTACAGGATGACGGTTCCTCCTGAAATAGTCAAGGATGTTCAGAAGAACATCATTAACTAATGCCTGAAAACAGAGGCGATTATATAAATGAGCATATAGCTTGCTGGAAGTACATCTCCGACAAAATGAAAACAAAACTGGTGTTAACAGAGAGACAGTGGCATTGGCAGACCCTATTTCCTATTGCAGGCAACAACAGTGAAATGGATCCCAACTAATTGGCCCTAATCACGCTAGTAATTGCACTTTAGCGCTTGTTTGATTAGATATATAAAATGCCTCCTTTGTAAACCCCAATGATGGCTTTAATCACTTCCTTTCCAAACAAGCTGCAGTGTGTTGTCTCTGTCCTTTCAGCTTTCCATCGCTGCAGTGCGTTGAACGTTGCAGCTCTATGTCCTTTCAGCTTTCCATCGCTGCGGTGCGTTGAACGTTGCAGCTCTCTGTCCTTTCAGCTTCCATCGCTGCGGTGCGTTGAACGTTGCAGCTCTCTGTCCTTTCAGCTTTCCATCGCTGCGGTGCGTTGAACGTTGCAGCTCTCTGTCCTTTCAGCTTCCATCGCTGCGGTGCGTTGAAGCTCTCTGTCCTTTCAGCTTTCCATCGTTTGAACGTTGGAAGCCTGTCCTTTCTCTGTCCTTTCAGCTTCCATCGCTGCGGTGCGTTGAACGTTGTAGCTCTCTGTCCTTTCAGCTTCCATCGCTGCGGTGCGTTGAACGTTGTAGCTCTCTGTCCTTTCAGCTTCCATCGCTGCGGTGCGTTGAACAGTGTAGCTCTCTGTCCTTTCAGCTTCCATCGCTGCGGTGCGTTGAACGTTGTAGCTCTCGGTCCTTTCAGCTTCCATCGCTGCGGTGCGTTGAACAGTGTAGCTCTCTGTCCTTTCAGCTTCCATCGCTGCGGTGCGTTGAACGTTGTAGCTCTCGGTCCTTTCAGCTTCCATCGCTGCAGTGCGTTGAACGTTGTAGCTCTCGGTCCTTTCAGCTTCCATCGCTGCGGTGCGTTGAACAGTGTAGCTCTCTGTCCTTTCAGCTTCCATCGCTGCGGTGCGTTGAACGTTGTAGCTCTCGGTCCTTTCAGCTTCCATCGCTGCAGTGCGTTGAACGTTGTAGCTCTCGGTCCTTTCAGCTTCCATCGCTGCGGTGCGTTGAACGTTGCAGCTCTCGGTCCTTTCAACTGGCACTACATCTTGCTCACATTGCAAAACCTATCCGATTATTGATCCACATCCACTGTCGAAAACTCCGCTCCACACATGACAGGATCATGTTCTAAGATCAGTCTCACACACCACTGTTCTGTATAAGGTAAAGTATGACAAACATACACCCAAAGAAATGGAAGTGTCTACAGATGGGTTACTTGACAAGTCACGAAAACAATGTGCACGCTTCAAATGGGGCAGAAGACAGTGTGTTGTTTTATCTTGTTCTTGATACCCATCGGTATCATCGGTACCCACTAGCTAGCTAACCAACAACGGTAACGTTGTATTTGCTCACATCTACAAGCATTTCACTACACCTGCAATAACATCTGCTAAACACGTGTATTTACCAATCAATTTGATTTGAAAGACAACAAGTGCTAATTGTGCAAATCTACTTGTTTTCAATAAACATCGGAGACAAAATAGTTTACATGGTGTCTGTTTTGCCTCATAGTTCAACAAAACTAAACAACCAAACAGTCTATATGATGGAGACTAACAGGGGGTGGGGGGGTCTATATGATGGAGACTAACAGGGGGTGGGGGGGTCTATATGATGGAGACTAACAGGGGTGGGGGGTTGTTTTACAGAGGTCAGCCATAGTAGTACAGTGCCCCTTGTCCTTATAGAAGCCAGTGTGAGCACAGAACACAGTGAACTATCTATTAACCCATCCTCTGTGGTGCACTGCAGAGAGATATTGTCTCATTCCCAGCACCCCTCCCCCCACACTCTCTTTTACAGCACAAAGAAACAGGTGTTTGTGCACCTACAAAATTATGTTACATACTGTACGATTTGAGCAAAATAACAAAGATGAAAATGGATCATAAAATGGGGGAATTGCTCCTGAGTCTTAAATGAGTAGGTGCATCATTACTCCTTTCATTACGTTTGGTGTGCCTTGTTAAAAGTTGCTCTGTTCCTAGGCACATGCATTTCTTTAGATCACCAACACATCAGACTGCAGTGCTATGATGCATGATTTCAACTTAACAGGCAGATGGATATAATACAATTTGCTGAGGATTTACTGCGTGAATCAAGCATTCATGGTCGAACTGCTACAAAGAAACCACTACTAATGTGATCGTCGCCGCTGTGGAAGTGGGTGTTTGCTATGGTCCCATGGTTTCTCTCAACTCACCCAGCTCCAGGATAGATTTAGACTCTTCAAACATACCCAAGTCGCTATATGCGATCCCTGACTCTGCTTCTGGTACGCAAGCTGTTTAAATTAGTTCCCCGCATCCAGTGCAGGCGGGAGGTATTGTTAATTGCGCTACCGAACTGCTCCTAATCAAAACTAAACAAAAACGGCCTAAACCCAGCCATCAGAAAACACAGAAAATTGTACTTTTTCAATGTGTCAATCACTCTCGAGTCATCTGGGACCCACGAGCTAAGCCCAAGGGACTACTAGGGGGGCACTTGGACATTCGTAGTGTCTTTCCAAAAAGTGATCAAATTCAACATCTACTCACAGACTCCAACCTTGACTTCCTCTGCCTCTCAGAGACACGGCTCCATAAAAACTCTTTATATGCTGCTTTGGATTGTGATTGGCTACAATGTTTTCAGGAGAGACTGGATTGAAGGAAGAGGGGGTGTGATGATTTACATTAAAGAACATATCCGATGTAAACAAATTGAGTGGTCATGTGATAATGAACTAGAATGTATTGACCTGCACGTTACACTGTCTCCCCAAATGTATCTTACCCTTATTGGAATGTATAGACCACCTTCCACCAAAAGTGTGTTTTATGATCAGTTTAATAACATGCTTAGGGAATGTGACTTTGGGAAAGAGGTCATCTTAAATGGGAGATTTTAACATGAATTATGAAGACATGTTTTGTAGAAAAACCCTCAAATGGATAACTAATACCTTTGACCTTACACAGCTAGTTAAAGGGCCAACCAGGGTGACTTATTGCTCGAAAACACAGATTGGTCTGGTGTTCAGTAATAAACCAGAGAGAGTGACTAAATCATTCAATATGGTTACTGGGCTATCGGATCATAATCTGACACTTATAGCCAGAAAGCTGTCTAAGAGCAGGTTTAACCTCTCTACTGTTAGAAAGCCGGATCAACTAAGAATACCTAAGAGTGAATTAAGCTATTTTGAAAACGCAATTAAGGGAATTAACTGGAATGATCTCGTCCTATACAGACGTGGAAGCTGATAGTCAGGTTTTTCTATCCACAATCCAGACTACAATAAATGGTTTCCTAAAGAAAATCAAATCCAAACCTGGCCAAAAGAGCACTCTTCCTTGGCTAAATGGAGAAATCTGTAAATTGATGAAAGAATGAGATTATGCTCTAAAAATAGCCCTAAGATCCAAATTAGAGCATGACAGATGTAGGTTTACCATGTTGAGAAATAAGGTGATGAAAGAAAGACAGGCCAAGGCAAACATTTTTATTAGCATAATTGGTGAAGCAAAAGGAAATTCTAGACTGATCTGGGAGAATCTAAAAAAGTTAACAGGGAAAGACCATAGTAACACTGCAAAAAACTAGAAATCATGGTGAATAACAATCTAACACAGGATGCGGTCGAAATAGCCTTCAATTCCTACTTTATTGACTCTGTCAGGGTACTGACACAGAACCCCTCCACTGGTTTCTTGGGCTCAGTGCTAGTAAATGATGCTCAACCTGTCTTCATCATAAGCGAGGTTTCTGAGTCAAAGGTGAACCAGGTGATTAGCTCACTAAAGAACTCTAAAGCCAAAGATGTGTTTGGGCTGGACTCTACCTTTCTTAAAAACTACAAAGAGTCACTCATTGGCCTCATTACTAAGGTCACCAACACATCTATTGGTCTCGGGGTGTTTCCAAGGGTATGGAAGTCGGCCATAATAACGGCCATCTTTAAATCAGGCGACCCTGCTGACGTGAGTAACTACAGGCTCATTAGTATACAACCTGTGGTGTCAAAGGTTGTTGAAAAGTATGTAGCATAACAACTGATTGCCAACCTCAACAACAGCCCCTTCACATTACACTCCATGCAGTTTGGCTTCAGAGCGAAACACTCCACAGAAACGGCCAACTGCTTTCTTCTGGAAAATGTGAAGTCCAAGATGGACAAAAGGGGGGGTTGTTGGGGCTGTGTTTCTGGACATAAGGAAGGCTTTTAACACTGTTAACCATGAGATTCTCATCACAAAATGGTTCAAGATCAACTTTTCCCCCGATGCTTTGAGATGGATGAAATCATACCTTAAAGGCAGAACTCTGTGTGTCAGAGTGAGCAATGAGCTGTCGCCCACTCTTAGCTATGATGTGGGCGTGCCCCAAGGGGCAATACTGGGGTCCCTCCTGTTCAGCCTGTACATTAATGATCTGCCTTCTGTCTGTACTGGGTCTGAAGTTCAAATGTATGCAGATGATACAGTGATATATGTGCATGCAAAGAGCAAACAACAAGCTGCACAAGAACTCACTACTGTAATGGTCCAGGTTACAAAGAGGCTCAGTGACTCGTGTTTGCATCTCAATGGGTAAAAAACTGTTTGCATGTTCTTCACAAAGAGGGAAACAGATGCTACTGAGCCAGATGTCTATGTGTCAGGGGAGAAGCTCCAGGTGGTATCTGATTTTAAGTACCTTGGCATCATACTGGATTCCAACCTCTCTTTTAAAAAGCATGTGAAAAAGGTCGTTCAAATAACCAAATTCAACCTAGCTAATTTCCGATTTATACGAAATTGTTTGACTACAGAGGTAGCAAAACTGTACTTCAAATCTATTATACTCCCCCACTTAACATACTGCAAGACTAGTTAGGCCCAAGCTTGCTGTACAACATTAAGACCTATTCAGTCTGTCTACAAACAGGCTCTCAAAGTGCTTGATAGGAAGCCCAACAGCCATCATCACTGTTACATCCTCAGAAAGCATTGAGTTGATGAGTTGGGAAAATCTTGTGCAATACACTGATGTGCAATACATGTCTTGTATTCAAGATCCTAAATTGCCTGGATCCCCCTCCACTCAGTATTTTTGTTAAACAGAAAACCCAAACATATGGCAGCAGATCCACAAGGTCTGCCATGAGAAGTGACTGTATAGTTCCCTTAAGGAAACACACCTTTAGTAAATCCGTTTTCTCTGTGAGAGCTTCCCATGTCTGGAATACACTGCCATCAGACACACATAACTGCACCACACTTTCACAAAATGCTTGAAGACATGGCTAAAGGTCAATCAGATTTGTGAACATGGTCCCTAGCTGTGTGTTGCCGCTTTCCATGTCTGTTGTCTGTAGCTTGTGAGGTGTGGAAACACTTGGTTGCCTTTATGAATTTTGTCTTGCTGCTTTTTGTTCTATGTTGCTCTGTCTGTATGCTACGTCTTGCTTGTCCCATATTGCTCTGTCTGTATGCTATGTCTTGCTTGTCCTATGTTGCTCTGTCTGTATGCTATGTCTTGCTTGTCCTATGTTGCTCTGTCTGTATGCTATGTCTTGCTTGTCCTATGTTGCTATTGTCTATATTGTAATTGTTTTTAATAACCTTCCCAGGGACTGCGGTTGAAAATTAGCCGTCCGGCTAAAACCGGCACTTTTACTGAAACGTTGATTCATGTGCACTGTCCCTGTAAAAAATAAAATAAACTCAAACGACACCAATAAGAAGAAGAGACTTGCTTGGGCCAAGAAACACAAGCATTGGACATTAGACCGGTGGAAATCTGTCTGATGAGTACAAATTTGAGATTTTCGGTTCCAACCGCCGTGTCTTTGTGAGACGCAGAGTAGGTGAACGGATGATCTCCACATGTGTGGTTCCCACCATGAAGCATGGAGGAGGAGGTGTGATGGTGTAGGAGTGCTTTGCTGGTGACACAGTCTGTGATTTATTTAGAATGCAAGGCACAATTAACCAGCATGGCGACCACAGCATTCTGCAGCGATACACCATCCCATCTGGTTTGCGCTTAGTTGGACTATCATTCTTTTTTCAACAGGAAAATTAACCAAAACACACCTCCAGGCTGTGTAAGGGCTATTTTACCAAGGAGGAGAGTGATGGAGTGCTGCATCAGATGACCTGGCCTCCACAATCAACCGACCTCAACCCAATTGAGATGGTTTGGGATGAGTTGGACCGCAGATTGAAGGAAAAGCAGCAAACAAGTGCTCAGCATATGTGGGAACTCCTTCAAGACTGTTGAAAAAGCATTCCAGGTGAAGCTGGTTGAGAGAATGCCAAGCGCGTGCAAAGCTTTCATCAAGGCAAATGGTGGCTACTTTGAAGAATCTAAAATCAAAATGATATTTTGATCTGTTTAACACTTTTTTGGTTGCTACATGATTCCATATATGTTATTTTATAGTTGTGATGTCTTCACTACTATACTACAATGTAGAAAATAGTAAAAAATAAAGAAAAACCATTGAATGAGTAGGTGTGTCCAAACTTTTGACTGGAACTGTATATGTTTGGGTAGAAGATATGAATAAAACAATAGGTTCCACACAGCACCTGATTGGGTGAAAACTCCTTGAAGGCCAATTATCCCCAGAGAGCATCTACAGACAGATATCTAATACAAACGGTATGTTCCCTGCACCAACATTACAGTTAGCATCCATGGTTATTGTTTTACTTCTTTACTATGAACATTGTTTAAATGGTTTTCCTTTAAATATTTTCACTCCCAGGTGAAATCTTGGATTGACTGATATCAATAAACATATTTATAATAGACTATAATTAAGTCTGTGGAATTTTCCCATATATACTGTACATACACAGGAAGCAAGGTTGGCATATTGAGGGAAGATATGTCTTCCTCTTCAGCAGCCCTTGTGTGTGTGCGTGTGGGGGGGTTTGTTAAATTTAGAGCCCTTTGTCTGGCCCTTGAGTTACAGTCAGGCACACAACTTCCTGCAGGCGATAGAGAGAAAGCTGTCATTAGTGTGAACCAGCTGAGGTCCCAGTGCAGAGGTGGACCTGCATGATGACTGCAGCAGCCTCAGGGCATGGTGATGGTACAAACTGAGACACACTCATTTCACCCTGCCACTGGCCCATCAAGGTTGAAGCATAGCACACAGAGATTCAGTCATAATATAATAATTAATACATGGACCCATACAGTCATTATCAGTCCCTGCACCACCATTCCACTATGAACCTCTTATCCCTGGTACAGTATAAGCTACCAGTACCAAGATGACTAAAAGAGAATGGACACAGTCCTGAAAGTGAATGAAGGATGCAAATAAGCCAATCAAAGGGTAATGAGCAGAGAACTGAACAAGGGAGAGCAGGATAAGCAGGGGGATGTATTGGTCCCCGTGAGATGATCCCTCTCCTGCAGAGCCCGGTTCGCTCAGCGATCAGACTCTGTGCCACATCTCAATAGAGTGACTAAGAGAGAATCAGCTGGGGAAGAGCACTCACTGGCTTCCTCATATGAAGAGACTTACTGAATGTATATCTGTGGAAGAGCACTCACTGGCTTCCTCATATGAAGAGACTTACTGAATGTATATCTGAGGAAGAGCACTCACTGGCTTCCTCATATGAAGAGACTTACTGAATGTATATCTGAGGAAGAGCACTCACTGGCTTCCTCATAAGAAGAGACTTACTGAATGTATATCTGAGGAAGAGCACTCACTGGCTTCCTCATATGAAGAGACTTACTGAATGTATATCTGAGGAAGAGCACTCACTGGCTTCCTCATATGAAGAGACTTATTGAATGTATATCTGTGGAAGAGCACTCACTGGCTTCATATGAAGAGACTTATTGAATGTATATCTGTGGAAGAGCACTCACTGGCTTCATATGAAGAGACTTGCTGAATGTATATCTGTGGAAGAGCACTCACTGGCTTCCTCATAAGAAGATACTTACTGAATGTATATCTGAGGAAGAGCACTCACTGGCTTCATATGAAGAGACTTACTGAATGTATATCTGTGGAAGAGCACTCACTGGCTTCCTCATATGAAGAGACTTACTGAAGCTACAGCTTCAAAATAGTCTGACGCCTTCATTGTTTGGCTGACAAATGCCTCAATTTACCTCTTCTCCGTCGCTCACGAGTGAGGGGACTTGGACTGGGTCCCTGCCGATTCCTGTGCCTTAGGGCAGAGGAGACGGAAGCGAGGCAGGGAGCCATTCAGTAAGGCAGGGACCACCACATCCCTCTGTGTGAGGAGCAGAGGCCTGAGGAATACTAATGGCTGTACCTCAAGCCCTAAGTGCTGCCCATTGTGTTTATTCCAGCAAAGCAAACAACCGGCTTAAACAATGGTGGAGTCGAACAGAGCAGAGCCCACAGTGTTTTTCCAGGGTGCTTTACAACGCTAGCAACAGTAACTCTCTAGCATATCGTTGGCTGATAAGTACTGCCATATGGATTTTACTACTGGAATTCAGAGCAGCGGAACATAGTCAATCGCCATGTCACATCGTAGTCACAATCTTCTTGGAATATAAATTGTACCCTATATTGATGCCATCACTAATAAGCTCATTATCATTAAAGTAGTATGTCATGGGGATGGGATGGCAATCATCCTGGTATTTAACTGCAACAAAATCGGTTTTGAAAAATCAGTTCCATGGGTATTTCTAGATGCTATTGGTCCTCTAAATGTAAAGCGGAGAGGAGAGTAGAGAGCAGCACGAGTGGGCCTGTGCCCCTTCTTCTGTTGGACAGTGGTGAGCCAACGCCTTTACAACACATTTTAATGACTTGCTTTATCAAGCATGCCAGAGTCATTAAAGATTCAATTAAAGTCACCAAACGTAGTCAGCTGGAAAAATGAGACTTTCAAAGGAGAAATTCAGGGAGAAGTTCCTCTGGAGTAAGTTCATTTGTCTGAGGCCAATAGTCCACACGGCACGCACACTGGGCGGGTTAAGTATCTGGGCTAGCTGTGTGTTTGTAATGCCCTGGATTAATATACACTTTTCTTTATCAGTATCACTCACAACGGATGGCTTTAGGTCTGATTCATTTCAATGTCTTCTTGAAAGGAAGTAAGAAACTTTTCATGGGCAGAGTGAAAAGGGCCTTGGAGCTCTCACAGAGAGAACAAAGTGCAGTGGAAGGAATCTTTGGCTTTTAAAGATGAAGTCCTGGCTACCTGCTCCTTGCCACTTCCTGAGTAAAATTGTACTTTGTATTAAAAGGCTGCTTTGGTAAAGGGCACTCAGCACAGTCCACACTTCAGAGAAATAAGACCGTAATGGTTTTTTTCGCAGGACAGACTGTTTCCTCTCAAAAGTTGTCTTTTGTTCTCGCTACACCACACCAGACTGCACATTCCAATCTTCAGGAGGTTCTGAAAATATGTCCAATCTAAGTGCTAAGGTCGTCACATGGCGATACTACGATACCTGAATTTCCATGACGAAAAGCATAACACAAAGCAGACTAAACTCTTCGGTCCTTTAAAAACCTACAGTATGAAACATATTGTGGGTTATAGCTTGGAAAATAAGCGTGATTCGGGGTGACAACATAAGAATGCATGTTTCCAACATTGGGCCTGAGTATCACGATACTGGAATCATTACATCCCTACTAAGTGTTGTGAGCCACCCACCTGACACTAAATCGAACACAGAGTTTGGGCTCAAAGTGGGAAATTGAACTCTTGTTCTCTCCCTTCCGACAGCTTTACGATGTGCACAAGCCCTTCCTCCTTCCCTAATGAATGAGCCTCCAATCTGACTTCCAAGGTATTTTACCAACTCACCATGGCCATTATTATTCTGTCACCATCCTTGATTACAGCCACGGTAAAGTCACCTCCTTAGTGCCAGTAACTGTAGCTGGATTCATTCATCACTTCTCTATCCATCCGGGAAAGGATGTGTCGTTACATTAAACTACCATAACAATTTGTGGTTCAATTTAGGTTTTACGTCACCAGTGATGTATTGTTATCACATAGTTATGCTGCAAGCGAATGAGAAGCGGTCGGGGAAAGAAAGCCATTGCGTCTGTGCTGAGCGAGAAAAGGGAAGGCTCCATCTCTCAGTTTTATTGAGATTCAGTGTGTTCTCTCCCCAGCCTCCCACATACTGCAGAGAGAGTGAGAGAGAGAGAGAGAGTGAGAGTGAGAGAGAGAGAGAGAGAGAGAGAGAGAGAGAGAGAGAGAGAGAGAGAGAGAGAGAGAGAGAGAGAGAGAGAGAGAGAGAGAGAGAGAAAGAAAGAGAGAGAGAGAGAAAGAGATAGATAGAAAGGGAGACAGGGAGAGGACAGGCCCTGACACAAGCACCCAGCCCAACCCTCCTCCTGGCACTGCCGCCAGGATCCTGACACGCCTTCCCCCTTCCAGTCACCACGGCAACCCTTTGTTTTCATGGGTCAGGTTACCCCTGAGATAGACCCCAGCCACACCACAAAGCCCTCATGCTTTACCCTCAGTCTAGATCTGCAGCCTCAAACGCATTGCTCCTTCATTGATGTGCTAGACACTTCACTGATTACTTTAATTGTATTTTTATTCAACAGCTTTTTTTCCAACCTTAACACCAAAATGGTTGACAGAGTGGCCAACTCGTTACTGGGAGCCTGAAGGGAGAATGAAAAGGTTGAATTAACCTTTCAGAGGAAAGTAGGTTTGAGTACAATGGTTTTAATTAATTCCCTGAAGGACACAACTAACAAACTGAAATGTCTTGGCTAAGACCCACATCTTCCTGCCAGATACACAGTTGAGGTAGGTCTTCAGCGTTTTTTCCCCCTTCCAGTGCTTGACAGCCAACCGATGGTATTGCAGCACCTGCTAATCTCCCGGATGGACAGCGAGCCAACCAGTATCATGAATACCGTTCAATGTCTGCAGAGTAAGATAATACGGAAAGGACCCAGACGGTACAGATGAGGAGGCTGGTCAAAGATAAGAGCTGAAACTAACATAATAATAATATAGCCCATCTACATTCTGCTTCTCCTATACCATTACATTACATTTAAGTCATTTAGCAGACGCTCTTATCCAGAGCGACTTACAAATTGGACCATTGAGGTTACGGTGTGGTTTTGTGACCGTGAAACCCTCTGCCCCTCTGAAGGGGGTCTTTCTGTTACCTATCAGTACAGAACGCCGGCGCTCTTCAAAGTCTGCCTGACGACAGCTCTGCTCCACGGTGCTGAACACAGAGCATAATGGCCCCTGAGGGAGAGGCACTGGGGACCATCTAACACGGAAGGTTTGATCGGTGCCTGCTACTGCCAGCTGGATCCCCTCCACGCAGATGAGCCAGAGGGAACACAGGAGAAACATTGAGGTGTTATGACTGTACAGTGTTATTAGCACACGTGCTATTGGTTCATTGCGCTCATCATCGTTACATAGAGAGGAAGTGCCCGTTGTAAAAGCTGAGGTCCATCATCATCTCAGCAATACGTACACACATCTGTTGCCCTGTACCTCTCTCTCACACTCACACACACACACACGGTGAGTATGGCCTAGACACGCACACCCACACTAACACACAGTGAACAGCAGCCTGCTGCAACCCAGCCCCCCGACACCACTGACCACTAGGCAACAATAACACACAGAGCCCTGGGCAGGACCCCCCACCACCCACCCCTTCTCAGGCTGCTGCCACTGGGCACAATGTATGCTACAGATGGCCTCAAAATTACTCAAGACAAAAGGAGGAAAAAGGAAGAAAAACATTAGTGAGGACAGTGGCCTTGACTGTCAAGAAAATGAATGTGTGTGTATCTGAATGAGCATTTGGGAGCAGGATCAGAGAATGAATGGGAAATCACAGTGGCAGGCACCAGATACTTCCTCCCTGTCTCCAGCTATGTTTTGATCTGTTCATCGCTCCCTTTCTTACTCATTATGTCTCACTCTTGCCATTCTCTATTTTCAAGCTTTTTGTTGGTTACTCCCTCTTTGTCACTTGCATCACGCAATCACACGCACACACACGAACACACACACACACACGCTGTCACTGCAGTCGCATGTTTAAATCGGGTCTTTCCTGTCAGCCATCTGGGGTTTGAGCAGCTGCCCTGAGTGGGTCGTAACATGCTGGAGACATTGAGCCCATGGTACCAAGGACAAACGCAGCAAAATTGTTTTAGAAGAAAAGAGGCTTGGTCAAACTATAAATAAACACTTCTGCTTTGATGTTTGCTTAGCTTTTTTGTGGGGAATGAAAACGTGTGGTTGGGACTCAAAGGATACACTCAGTTTAATCATATTTGATGGAGGATTAGGCCAGTGTTTGGGAGTGCTTCCAAATCTTGGGATAAAGAAAAAAATGAAATTGCAGTATATTACGACTAAAACTGAAAAGTGAATTAATGTCCAGTTCCTAGCGTACAGTATAGTACAGCTTTTGAATGAATCACTAATACACATAATATACTCAGGTGAATGGGGCAGTATTAATTCATTACTAAAGGCACGGTCTATCATGGTCCAAACACACCAAGACAGTCGTGAAGAGGACACTACAATGCCTATTCTCCCCCAGGACACTGAAAAGATTTGGCATGGGTCCCCAGATCCTCAAAAAGTTCTACAGTTGCACCATCGAGAGTATCCTGACCGGTTGCATCACCGCCTGGTATGGCAACTGCTCGGCATCCAACCGCAAGGTGCTACAGAGGGTTGTGCGTACGGCCCAGTACTTCACTGGGACCAAGCTTCCTGCCATCCAGGACCCACAGTTGTATTCGGATGCTCACATACACCTTAGCCAAATACAAATACACGTACGCTACGTTCACAAGACGCAGGCCTCCTAATTGTCCCTAGAATTTCTAAGCAAACAGCTGGAGGCAGGGCTTTCTCCTATAGAGATCAATTTTTATGGAATGGTCTGCCTACCCATGTGAGAGACGCAAACTCGGTCTCAACCTTTAAGTCTTTACTGAAGACTCATCTCTTCAGTGGGTCATATGATTGAGTGTAGTCTGGCCCAGGAGTGTGAAGGTGAATGGAAAGGCTCTGGAGCAACGAACCGCCCTTGCTGTCTCTGCCTGGCCGGTTCCCCTCTTTCCACTGGGATTCTCTGCCTCTAACACTGTTACAGGGGCTGAGTCACTGGCTTACTGGTGCTCTTTCATGCCGTCCCTAGGAGGGGTGCGTCACTTGAGTGGGTTGAGTCACTGATGTGATCTTCCTGTCTGGGTTGGCACCCCCCCTTGGGTTGTGCCGTGGCGGAGATCTTTGTGGGCTATACTCGGCCTTGTCTCAGGATGGTAAGTTGGTGGTTGAAGATATCCCTCTAGTGGTGTGGGGGCTGTGCTTTGGCAAAGTGGGTGGGGTTATATCCTTCCTGTTTGGCCCTGTCCGGGGGTATCATCGGATGGGGCCACAGTGTCTCCTGACCCCTCTAGTCTCAGACTCCAGTATTTATGCTGCAGTAGTTTATGTGTCGGGGGGCTAGGGTCAGTTTGTTATATCTGGAGTACTTCTCCTGTCCTATCCGGTGTCTTTCTTTCTCTCTCTCGGAGGACCTGAGCCCTAGGACTGGCATGATGACTCCTTGCTGTCCCCAGTCCACCTGGCCGTGCTGCTGCTCCAGTTTCAACTATTCTGCCTGTGATTATTATTATTTGACCATGCTGGTCATTTATGAACATTTGAACATCTTGGCCATGTTCTGTTATAATCTCCACCCGGCACAGCCAGAAGAGGACTGGCCACCCCTCATAGCCCGGTTCCTCTCTAGGTTTCTCCCCAAGTTTTCCTAGCCACCGTGCTTCTACACCTGCATTGCTTGCTGTTTGGGGTTTTAGGCTGGGTTTCTGTACAGCACTTTGAGATATCAGCTGATGTACGAAGGGCTATATAAATAAATTTGATTTAACACTAAGTCTACACCTGTTGTATTTGGCGTATATGACAAATAACATTTGATTTGATTTGTTACAGAGGGGTTAGCAGCAGAATAATGAGAAGAGGACCAACAGATCTTAACTCTTAATTTCAGACTTGAAGTTTGAGGACTCATTAAAAGTTAGACTGAATAATTGGTTTTGCCTTGAAGTTCATTCTAAGGGGAAGCGCCACTCAGACCTGACGTTGATGATGCTGGGAGGGAGGGGGGGGCTTGTTTTCAGCACTTTTATTTCCAAGACATTTCAAAAGTCGTTTTCTCATGGCTCTCTCTTGTCCCTCTGCAGCAGACATATGGTGAACAATATGTTTGGATATTCGAATCGCAAGATAAATCACTGGATCGTGAGAGTCGCAATACATATCGTATCGGCACCGAACTATTGTGATAATATTGTATCGTGAGGTCCCTGGCAATTCCCAGTCCTATGAAACAGGACACCTGCACCACCCGCCACTGACCTCTCAGCTCTAATACAACATACAGTTTGAGCCAGATGAGAGCGTTTCTTACGGTGTGCCAACTTGTTGACATTTGCTCGGGAAAGTGAGAACCAAATTAGTATGCCTATAGCAATACGGCATACAATCATAACCTCATAGCCCAAAGGGTTATGTACATTAACCTGTGACATCAACATGTTTTGCCGTGTGATCGTATCAATGGTTGCGATCATATTGATACTGTGGGGAGTCGTAGGCTATACTGTATGTACAAACAGGTGGCATTACAATTATCATTCTAATCATAATCCCCTGGTGATCAGTGCCATGTCACACATTTCCTCCACCACGGCATGGTCCATGATTTAGCCTGAGACGCAAGGATGGTCATAAATCATACTAGGGAAGCCAATGGAATAGACCTTGGAGAGCACTGAAGGATGTACTGAGAGGAGGAGGAGGTGTGAGACAGAGAGGAGAGAGACATCAGCACTCATCTGGAGAATTCATAGTTCAACACAAATAACCAAAACAGCAGTTAACACTTGAGTTGTTGCCAATTAGAGAACGCTATTCAAAAAAATTGCATTACACAGGTTTGAAACACCATTAGCTAGGGGATTTATAGTACAGGTGTAGGATCTTAATTTGATCACTCTGTTGCAGGAGAAATTTCCTGCAAGTGTTCTGAAGTTTGTAATTTCCACTTAGACATTTTAGACTTGATTTTCCCTTACAAAGAAAGGTATCAACCTCTACAAACATGTCCATTAATTCAAATCCACATAATAATTCACATTTCCTGTTGCTGCGGGATTATTCTTCTGCTGTAGCAAACGCTGTAGCGTTTTGTTGTGCGATTTGTGTCGATTGGAATGAATGTTTATGAATAGTAACACATGTTTGACCTGATGCAATATGGAGGGCCTTGTCACAGTAGTTTCTCCTTTATACAGAGGTTTGTTTGGAACGAGCAAAGCATTCATATGCAGAAGAGAGATGGAATGGGAGAGACAGAATGGGAGAGAGAATTGACAGGGATGAGGAAAATAATGTTAATAAGAGTTATTGAAAGTAGTGATGTTCATTGTATTCGATGACACCTCAATACTCAGTGATATGAGGAGGGGGAGGACAGTAACAGTTGCCTTATCAAACCCACAGCCACAGTAGTAATGACTGGGCCCAGTACTGCAGTTTGGTAGCAGCCATCCTCACATGAAATATCTCCTGACTTCACTCACTGACAGCCTCCACATGGAAAGCCAGGGATCAATTATTCATCAGCCTTCACATCACACACACACACACACATTCAGATAAGCATACCTACACACATCTTATCATGTCTCACATACGCACACACTGTGCTCATGAACCCTGACATCTTACGCGAAACACCGTCTGTGCATTTGATGAGTGAAATGGCCCTTCCAGTTCTCACCACTGGACATTAGAGGCTGAGGTTTTACCATTCATCACCCAGGAGAATGGCCCATTATCAACAAGAACTAAAGAAAAATGGAGGAAGGGATTCCATTATCAGCCCAGCCCATGGTTGTCTGGTTCTTGTTGTGTATCAGTTTGAGTGCATGTCTTTATGTGGCTTTGTATTCTTAGTGAATGTGTGTGTATTCACGCATGTGCATGAGTGTGTGTTTCTGTTTCTGGGTGTGGCCCTGTTAGCTGAAGATATCGATCCTGATCGATAAGAGGGACACGTGTAGTACTAGTGTGTGCGGCTGTTGCATCACTACTGACAAAGTGGCAGGTTCTGGAGGACCTGTCATATGCCAACCCCCCCCCCCCATCCTTCACGCTTTAGTGGGCCCAGGGGACACAGCGTGACACAGAGAGAGGCAGGCTGGGAGATTGAAATCTACTTCCCCATCTCTCTCTCTCTCTCTCTCTGAGTGCATGGCAACAGCCAGCAACAACAAAAGAACACAGTCAGCAACCAATTCTAACACAGAGGAGGAGAAGAAACAGAATGTAATAAGCATCCTTTAATGTTTCTTCACTGTAGATACATCACCCAATAACAAACACAAAGCTATGGAAATGAGTTCAGGGAATCTTTTTAAATTGCAGGGCCTGAAGTAAACAAGGGGAGACAATAAGCACCGCGAAAAATGCTGCTTGACAGCACCGGCAGTCCCAGCACGAATAATGCATGATTCAAGGCTATTTTAAGAGAGGGGTGGTGGTTTAGCAAGCCCTGTGTTCTTCTGGGACCTCTCCAATCTCCATCACTCCCTGCAAGCTGTGCTAGAAGGAACAGAATGCCTTACTTGAATGGGAGTCATTCAACAGTACCCAGATTCCTGAATCAAAGGTGTGCTAACGCATGTCCAGGGCAACCTGGACATTCTGGACGTGCTTGGTTTTGTTCTGATGTACATGGCAGACTCTGGATGCCTGGTCTAGAGACACTACATGCTCTCCTCCAGATTGCTAGCAGCAGGAGTCTCTAATGGCTGGTCCCAGAGCTGTCAGTGTGCATGAGCATCTGTAGCCAATAGCCAGTGTTTACTACATTGCAATAACTACAACCTACGAACACAGAGAAGGACCAATGAAGAAGAGATGAAGATGGCAGGGACCATCAGGAATGAAGACAAGACTGCACAGGACAGGGTGAAAGGAGTAAGTCAAACACTGACTATTCAATAGCTTCCAAACTGAAGACACGGAGACAGATAGCAGACAAAAGAGACAGATATATCTACAGGATCTACAGGATCTCCGCCCATCCCCTTTAGGCACACGGCTCAGTATCTGGCTTGTCCCAGTGCTGCTGCTGCTGCCATCAGTTTGGAGGGGTTTCTGGATGAAAGGTTTCACTTGTTTCTGAGATCAAGCCTGTGTTTCACTCCGTCACCATTGGCTTTAAAACGCATCGTCTTCTCCGAGAGTCACAGCATCTCAAATTGGCTGAGTCATACATCTTGGGATGAAACACAGAATAGATTAAGGAAGAACAAAACGATGCGAAGGAAAGCGAGGCGCGGTGACGAATGAGGAGCGACAGAGGAGATGGTGGCATATTAACATTGCCCAACCATCTCAAGGCATAACATCACATCAAAACGTGCATTTGGGTCCCCTGGCACTAAAGATTGTTGTAATGTGACGAACTACAGAGTCCCTGGCGGGAACAAGTGACGTCGTCACCCCTCTGGCCAGACATACTGTAGCTCTGCTTCTGATCCACTGATGATGCTGGAGGTCTGGATGGATGGATTACTGGGCTCTGATTGCAATCCCCTTATATCACAAAGCTCTGCAGCGCCATTCAGTCTGCCTCTATAAACCCAGCTTCCCTTCTGGGCATGTATGTCGTGCCATCACCACATCTGGTAAAGACCTCATGGTTCATAACAATAGAGGACCTTGACATTTTCATTGTAAAAAGGGAGAGAGCACCTTTGCTTGGGTGTTTGTTAAATACTTGCTTAGAAACAGGTAGAAATTATAATGAATAACTGCATTTTTAAATCGGAGATCTATTTGGGATTCACAACTAAAGGGTCTACAGCTGAAAGGTTGTATTGGTATATAAACCCTCTATTCAGTTGAGCAAACTAAGACACGCTTTAAATGTCCACACTAGCAACTGCCCCTGAGCACCACTACTCCTATTAGTGTTTGCAAACTGCGGTCAGGCTATGGAACAGGAACTGCCTCTGCCTCAACAGAAAAACAGACGTGATTTGCATGGTCTGAAATATTAAATTATCCTTCAGTTTGTTTACGCTTCTCCCAGAGGATCTAATTCATTTAGATACAACATGTGTCCTCAGCGAGACTAAATTGCCTAAATGACTAAAAGCAAGAGGATATGCAAGACAGCACACACACATATACACTCAGACACACACACACACACTAACACACACTATTGCACACGCAGAAACAACACACACACAAATGGATGAAGACTCACACAATAGCCAGCTCAAGACATACACATCATGTTCTACAAAGTTAAAATAGTTAGCAAGGAAAAATGTTCATTTGAAAAACTGACTATGAAAAGGGGTGTAGGCTATTCAATAAGTCTAGTTCTCCTTAGAGTAGTCCCAAATAAATATTCCTTAGGAAAATGGGAGGAATTGATTCCATATTCAACAGCATACATGATGACAGGCCAGGGCACTTTCTTTCCACACTTCACAGTCAATACGATTCCTTGGCATCGAATGCACAGAGGATTAGAAACGTATCATTATAGTGAGTAGCAGATCATCAGTTTACACTTGGGTCTCAAGGCTTTCAAAGATTAAACTAGCTAGATGTTGATGTCAGCCATCTCCTCCGTTATTCAAGCTTTTAATCATGATATGTAAAGCACTGTTTCAACAGATGATAGACTCCACCAAACACAAAAGTGACTGCCGCCAAATGCAGTCAGACCAAAAATGTGTCTTATATGGAAGCATGGGCCCCATAACACGCGTGCAATTCCCATACACTATCAGTGACGTGCAGATGGATGGGGACTATTTGAGAGGAGATTATAGGCCTACAGGATAAGAAACAGAGAGTGGACAGGCAGCCAGAGTCTTGGGACCCGTCACAGTGCTATCTGGCTCAGAAACACAGCCTTCTGGTGGGCCAGCTCACAGCCAGCCATTCTGCTTCCATGGGTACAGCAAGCAACCCACAACAGCCAATAATAATCCTCTTTAGTGCTCAATCAATCATGGGCTTTTTGGCTGAGAGCGAGCGGAAATATGGAAGATGGAAATAGGGAGACAGATTTTCACCACCCGGATCATATTGTTCATGTAAATAGGAGAAGTTGTCCTGATTATGTTCTTTATGGTCACATGTCACAAATATCTGGATACACTGTAAATCAAGGAGAGATTAAAGTAACACTTTTTAAGTTAACTCATGTACAGGCAATGTATCTTCACCCTCAACAGAGTGATATGCTCCCTGGATTTAGTATTGATAACTGGAGGTGATTGGGACTGAGTACTCTTAACTACATTATGGGGGCTTTCACCTAAATTAGTTTGGTTCGGTTTTTCCGAAGTTCCCCCTGAGTTTATCCCCTTAGTTTGGTTTGTTTGGACTGGTGTGAACACTACCCACACTCGGGTCTGGACTAAACACGCACGGTGGTTCGCTCAAAAAGGGGGTCTCTGTCTCATTCAATTTGTACCGTGGTGTGATTCGCTGTAGGTGAAAACGCTGTCAGGACCAAACACAGGAAAAGAACCTGAGTCGCATATTATTTTTATTGTTTGTTTGACTGCGAGCATTTGTTGAAACTTCATATATCTGAAACATTCTGTGAGTAGCAGCACATTTATGAGCACATCCGATGCAGATTAGGGAAGACGGGGGCTATACCGGGGGCTATACCGGGGATTTGGACTACTGAATATTACACGCCTTTCCACGTAGCAGTTAGAGCTGCTTTTGCGATGTTTCCTTCTGCATGTTGTTCGAAGACCAAAAGATAAAATAATGTGAAGATTGGGACATGCAAAATGTAATATGAAGATTGGGACATGATAAGTAATCATACATGGATTTAACTTTGGCATTTTTGTCCAATAAATTTTTGAAATCTTTTATTTCAGCTCATGAAACATGGGACCAACACTTTACATGCTGCATTTATATTTTTGTTCAGTGTATTTTGTATTAATTGCTGGACATAAAATACTGTAAAAAAATGATTTAGAATTTGGACATCTGTTCCAAAGTATTCCCATGCATAACAGAGAAATATATGTGACCATATACAAATGTAAGCAAAGTTTGAAATGATTATATTTTGGTCAAATATTATATCTGTTTGTTCTTATTGTGGTTAATTTGCAGTCCACAAATTATTTGTAATCATGTTCCGGCCACCTGACCATCTGCTCAAGAAAAAAAATGAAGAACTCTGTTGCCAGAAGTACCTTTTACACTTTTTAGACTGGGACCAAATGTTTTCTCCTGGCAGAGTTACATTTTCTTCAATTAGAGTTCAATTTCCTGTGCATGCATCTGATCCTCCTAATGTGGTAATACACACAAGGCCATGGTCTGCAGGGTTGGTTAGGTTACTTTCTAAATAGAATCTGTTTCAGTTACCTTTCCAAAATTATAAATAAGGAACCTAACTTTTGGGTTACCCAAACTCAGTAACGTAATCTGATTACTTTCCCCTTAAGAGGCACTAGAAGAATACAAAAATGAATATAAACAATTGAACAACATCTATTGCAGGATAAATCAATGTTAAAGTTTACACAGCTGGCCATAAATGGATTTGACTTTATGGGTTGGTTATGTAGGCTTCTAACCCACTTCTTTTTACTACAGATAATAATACAATCAGGTTAAAAACCAAAGCCTGCCAGATTTCCAGTCATTCCAAATAGTGTAATACCCCTTGACATAGCTATGGGAAAATGTTTGGGTGGAGTGATTTTTTTAGCTGACGGGGGTATGGGGGGGGGGACTAGTAAATATACAGGACTAGTAAAGAAAAAAATACAATTATTGTATTAACATTGTTAGTGAATTCAGATTTTTCCGGGGATGCTGCAGCACCCTCAGCACCCTTACTTCCCATGGCTATGCCCATTGATCTTCAAGAACAGGACTTGGAAATATGGAAATATAGATTAGCCAAACTGTTTTACCTGAGCATAACCCAAAAACTGCTTCATATGTTGTTGTCATGGAGGACTGATTAGGCTCATTGCTTCGAGTTGAAAAATAAACGCTGCTCTCATGGAATGGCATGCCTTGAGCGCTACCAAAAAGTGCTATTTGCATGTGAAAGATTAAATGGCATATGCAGCATACCACCCTGCATACCACCACTGGCTTGCTTCTGAAGCTAAGCAGGGTTGGTCCTGGTCAGTCCCTGGATGGGAGACCAAATGCTGCTGGAAGTGGTGTTGGAGGGCCAGTAGGAGGCACCCTTTCCTCTGGTCTAAAAAATGCCCCATGGCAGTGATTGGGGACACTGCCCTGTGTAGGGTGCTGTCTTTTGGATGGGATGTTAAAACAGGTGTCCTGACTCTCTGAGGTCATTAAAGATCCCATGGCACTTATCGTAAGAGTAGGGGTGTTAACCCCGGTTTCCTGGCTAAATTCCCAATCTGGCCCTTAAACCATCACGGTCACCTAATAATCCCCAGTTTACAATTGACTCATTCATCTCCCTACTATTCCCCAGGTCGTTGCTGTAAATGAGAATGTGTTCTCAGTCAACTTACCGGGTAAAAAAATAACAGATACAATTTTTTCTATAGGCCTATTATTATTATTTTTTTTTGTTGGTGATATCTCGATAATTTACAGCTGTTTAATGGGAGAATCCACAGTTGAAACAATAACCAAGGACCACCCTGACTCTGTTTTGGTAAAAAGCTGAGGGATGGGCCTGTAACCACTCTCAAACTAATATACAGAGCTAAGGATGCAAGGCCTGACCATCCATGATATCAAAAGTATCATTTTAACCATGTTTTGATACTACCGTCTTTCTATAGTCCAGATACTGGAGATTACATCCAACAACTACAACAAAGACAACAACAACAACAACAATGCAGTATAATCCCAATCAGAAACCGTCCTGATCAAAAGAATAACATAAAAACAGTGTTGGTTTACATTTACAAACATTGGATTAAAACAAGCTTATATTTTGGGTTCTCATGGGGTGTGACAGTTGAACTAATGAGGCATTTATAAGTTATATTCTTTAAGAATCAATGAGTATACAGTATATCATTAATTTATACGTCTAAAAATGGATGTAGCAACTACGCATTGCCCCTTTAAGTCTGTCAAAAGTGTGCGAGTTTGAGCATATGTATGTTAGGCCTATAGATATTTTGTTTTGAATCCGCACAAATTAGATTGAGCAATAAAAGCACCAGTCGTGGGGGGACACGTGATGCCGCGGAGCTGAGCAGACGTTGACAAACCGAGCTCCTCAAAGTTATTCTATTTTTACCTAAATAACAACGTTGAAACAATATTCTAACATCGGCTGATAAATTGTCAAGTACTTACCTTCCCAAAGAGCCATGGACCTCCGACCGAGAGGCAAGAAGGACGACCAAAACGTTGTTGATTCCCAAGATAACGATAACGCTACAGCTAGCAAGATTAGCATTAGCCCTCATAACTCAGACGACAGTTCCAGACTGTTGCTCTCAGCAGCCTCTTGCGAGCCTGCCGACATGCTGGCTACTCTCCTCCGGGAAATTCAGGATGGTAACAGAGGTCTTTCTCTGAAAATCGACAAGAAATCGTCTGAACTCCATTCTTCCATTGACGACCTCTCCTTTTGAGAACGACTGAGGCAGAGCTGCGCATTAGCACAGTTGAAGATACCATCGCTAGACATGACCAGGTCTTGACACAACTGCAAAAGGACAATGCCTACCTCAAAAACAAAGTAGATCAGATGGAGAACCAGAGTAGATGTAGTAATATCCGTGTGGTGGGATTGAAAGAGGACAGCGAGGGCCGCGACCCGGTCCGTTTCTTCACTCAATGGATCCCGGAGGTCCTAGGCATAACCAACTTCACCAAGCCGCTGGAAATTGAACGCGCCCACAGAACATCAGCGCCGAAACCCCGGCCAGATGAGCCCCCACGAGCCGTCCTGATCAGGTTCCTCCGTTTCCAAGACAGAGTGAAGATACTGCAACTCGCAAGAGCCAAAGGGGACATCGCCATCGATGGGAAGAGGGTCAGCCTTTTCCCGGATATGAGCGCGGATCTCGCCAGACGCCGCAAGCAGTTCAGACCTGCCGCCAAAGCACTGAAGGAGAAGAATATCACCGGCTACCTCATCCACCCTGCGTGGATGAAAGTTCAGTACAAAGGCCGAAGCCATCTCTTCAACACACCGGGAGAAGTGCACACTTTTCTCAAAGAACTGAGCAACATCTGAGTCTGAGCCAGGACGGTCTCTCTGGGGGATAAAATGCAGTTAGTTTGTTTTCTCCTATCCGGATTGAACTGCTGGTATCTCCCGGTCACTTTAATTGATTTGTACATTTACAACTAACCGTATCTTCCCGGGGTGAGTTCTATTACATTTACAGGAGAGTATATTTTGGTTTAGTCCATATCTACTGGGCGAAGCAATAAGTGGGTTTAGGCGCACTGCTTTCCCCCTCATTTATGTTAATCTTCGTAAAGAGACTCAAGCAGCCCTTACCGTGGGCAGTAAATATTCAGCCATAAATATCTATTCACAACGTTGGTTTTCAATTTAGAGAGCTCGCAGGTTTTAGTTTACGCCAAGGTTTAGCTGGTAAGAGCAAGATGGAAAGCGAGCAGCAACGTTTCTCTACAAGTGTATTCATGTTTGATTGTTGGGATTGTTGTTTTAGTCTGACAATCGGGGTGGGTGGGATTTTTATTTATTTTTTCTTCCTTTTTTCTATGTTTATTGTTTCCTTCCTCAAGAGACACACAGGTCACTTTTGTGCTCAAACCAAAGTTGAAACATTTCCCAATTATCTGCATATGATAGGTTTCTATTCAGTTACATATTTGAAACCCAACCTATGCTTAATCCACTAAAATATGTCACATTCAACATAAAAGGTCTTAAAAGCCCGATTAAAAGGAAAAGAGTCTATACATACCTTAAGAAATTAAAGGCTGACATTGTGTTTTTACAAGAAACACATCTTACAGCCAGTAAACACAAGAAATTGAAGAGGGAATGGGTAGGACAAGTTTTTGCATCCTCTTTTAACTCCAAAGCAAGAGGAACTGCAATTTTGATAAGTAGACACATCCCCTTCTGCGTCAACAACACCATCTCTGATCCCTCTGGCAGGTTTGTTTTGGTGCAGGGGCATATGTTTTCAGAGTCTTGGACCCTATTGAATATTTATGCTCCTAACTTCGATGACCATATGTTTATTCAGAATGTCTTCCTTCAGGTTGCTCAAGCACCACCAGGATGGAGGAGATTTTAATTTTTGCTTAGATACAGTTCTTGATAGGTCTTCTGATAAACCCTCACTTCTTACCAAAGCCGGCAAGCTCACCATGTCATTCATGAAAGATCTCAATTTACTAGACATCTGGAGACAGTTGCACCCACAGGATAGGGACTACTCTTTTTATTCACACCCACACAAGACACACACATGCATAGATAACTTTTTACTTTCGACACAACTGTTTCATAGAGTGTTAGATGTTGAGTATCTCCCCAGATTGCTTAGTGACCATTCTCCTCTGGTATTATCAATCTCCATTCCTACCAAGGTAAATGTAATAGGTAATAGGTAATAGGCCCTCTCCTATTCTCGCTATACACCAAGTCACTTGGCTCTGTCATAACCTCACATGGTCTCTCCTATCATTGCTATGCAGACGACACACAATTAATCTTCTCCTTTCCCCCTTCTGATGACCAGGTGGCGAATCGCATCTCTGCATGTCTGGCAGACATATCAGTGTGGACGACGGATCACCACCTCAAGCTGAACTTCTGCAAGACGGAGCTGCTCTTCCTCCCGGGGAAGGACTGCCCGTTCCATGATCTCGCCATCACGGTTGACAACTCCATTGTGTCCTCCTCCCAGAGCGCTAAGAACCTTGGCGTGATCCTGGACAACACCCTGTTCGTTCTCAACTAACATCAAGGCGGTGGCCCGTTCCTGTAGGTTCATGCTCTACAACATCCGCAGAGTACGACCCTGCCTCACACAGGAAGCGGCGCAGGTCCTAATCCAGGCACTTGTCATCTCCCGTCTGGATTACTGCAACTCGCTGTTGGCTGGGCTCCCTGCCTGTGCCATTAAACCCCTACAACTCATCCAGAACGCCGCAGCCCGTCTAGTGTTCAACCTTCCCAAGTTCTCTCACGTCACCCCGCTCCTCCGCTCTCTCCACTGGCTTCCAGTCGCATCCGCTACAAGACCATGGTGCTTGCCTACGGAGCTGTGAGGGGAACGGCACCTCAGTACCTCCAGGCTCTGATTAGGCCCTACACCCAAATAAGGGCACTGCGTTCATCCACCTCTGGCCTGCTCGCCTCCCTACCACTGAGGAAGTACAGTTCCCGCTCAGCCCAGTCAAAACTGTTCGCTGCTCTGGCTCCCCAATGGTGGAACAAACTCCCTCACGACGCCAGGACAGCGGAGTCAATCACCACCTTCCGGAGACACCTGAAACCCCACCTCTTTAAGGAATACCTAGGATAGGATAAAGTAATCCTTCTCACCCCCCCTCCCCCCTTAAAATATTTAGATGCACTATTGTAAAGTGGTTGTTCCACTGAATGTCATAAGGTGAATGCACCAATTTGTAAGTCGCTCTGGATAAGAGCGTCTGCTAAATGACTTAAATGTATGTAAATGTAAATGGAGCATATAGATGGAGACTAAATTCTACACTTCTAAAGCAACCTGAATTTTGTGCATTCATCAAAGAGCAGATCAATATTTTTACTTTGACAAACAAACCCTCTGCTCCTGACAGCTTCATTCTTTGGGACACATTGAAGGCCTACCTGAGGGGACAGATTATTTCCTATACTAAAGGGCTGAAGAAAAAACACGGTGCGGAACTGAGTGCTCTTGAATCTGAAATCTCCGAGCTAGGGAAAATATACCAAAGAGGCCCGACTAAAGATCTATACAGGCTTTTGGTAAATAAAAAACTTAATTATAATATTCTGAACACATATCAAGCTGAGAGGGCCATCACTAAATCAAAACAGCGTTATTATGAGCTTGGAGAGAAAGCTCACAAAGTATTGGCATGGCAACTGAAAGCAGAGGAAAGTAAGAGGACAATTAATGCCATAGAAACTCTCAAAGAGATATCTTTCGACCCTACTGAAATGAATAATACTTTTAAGAAATACTATGAAGACCTCTACACTTCCCAATCAAGCGATGATCTATCAGAGATAGACTCCTTTCTCTCCTCTCTCAACCTCCCATGCCTGTCAGGGAAAGACAGCGAGCGCCTGAGTGAACACTTCTCAGTCCCTGAATTGTTGGAGGCCATTAAATCCTTACCTTCTAATAAATCTCCTGGGGAGGATGGCTTCCCTCCAGAGTTCTATAAATAATTTAGGGAGCTGTTGGTCCCCTACCTTATGGAGGTACTTAAAAAAGCCAGAGAAGACAACTGCTTTCCAGAGTCCTTCTCTCAAGCAGTGATTACTGTAATCCACAAGAAAGGGAAAAACCCGCTAAAGTGCGCCTCCTATAGACCAATCTCTCTCCTTAACACAGATTGTAAACTGATCACCAAGATGCTATCTAAGAGACTGGAGTCATCTCTTCCCCTGTTGGTCAACCCAGATCAGACTGGCTTCATAATTAATAGATTGTCCTCCAATAATCTCAGAAGGTTCTTTGATATAATTCACCTTGCTAACAAAAACAAAATACCTGGTGTCGCAGTCTCCCTCGACGCTGAAAAGGCCTTTGATAGGGTTGAATGGCCATACCTCTTTCGCGTCTTGGAAAAGTTTGGTTTAGATACGGTGTTTGTAAATTTGATCAAATCACTCTACAAATCTCCTAAAGCTAGGATTGCTACCAATGGGATTACTTCCTCCTCTTTCCCTCTTTATAGGGGGAACAGACAAGGTTGCCCAATTAGCCCCCACCTCTTTGCCCTCGCCATCGAACCGTTGGCTGAGACTATTAGAACGTGCCCTGTCATACATGGCTTCGAGGTGGGCCCCATACCCATAAATTATCACTCTTTGCGGACGACCTTATCTTATTCCTAACAAACCCAGAACACTCCCTCTCTCGCTTGCAGATCCTACTACAGTGTTATAGTTCTTTCTCTGGATATAAGGTCAATCTCGATAAAAGCGAAATCTTACCGTTGTCTGTCTTTGACCATCATACCATCAAGCACAAGTTTCCTTTTAGATGGTCGCCTATGGGCTTCACATATTTGGGCATAATGGTGGATGGTAATCTGAACAACCTCTATAAACTCAATCTGGCCAGTTTGTTGCAAAAGGTGGAGGTTGACCTTTGTAAATGGATGGACTTACCTCTCACTCTACTGGGTAGAATCAATGTAATTAAAATGAATGTCCTGCCCAGGTTTCTATATCTATTTCAATCTCTCCCTATCCCTGTTCCCGCAGCATTTTTTTCCTCTCTCGACAAGCTGACCAGACGGTTTATCTGGCACGGCAAAACCCCTAGGGTTGGCCTGGATAAACTGACCCTTGATTACAGTCAAGGGGGCTTAAACCTCCCCAATTTTAGAATGTACTACTGGGCTGCACAGTCTAGGTTTCTGGCTCAGAGGTTTTACAATGGTTCCTCTCCCTCATGGTTGAACATTGAAAAGCTTGAGGTAAATGATGACACTGGGGCAGATTTGTTTTACAAATGGGACAGAAAATCTATAAAAACCATCACAGACAACCCTTTAATCATACATTCTGTCCTGGCATGGTGCAAACTGCATGAGCTGTTCGGACGAGGGGGATTTCTTTCACCCTAAAACCCCTTTATGGAACAATAGATTGATCCCTATGTTTTTCCAGAATAGTAACTTTAGACCATGGTCTGATAAGGGGATCACTCTTCTGGAACATTGTTACGAGGAGGGAGTTCGTATGTCTTTTGATCAGCTGAAACAGAAATACCTCTTGCCTAACAGGGACTTCTTTAGCTACCTACAACTACGAAACTTTATTAGGGTGACTCTCAAGGGACAATGGAACCTACCTAAGATGTCACCTATTGAACAACTCTGCCACGCAGACCAACCACTGTTCAAGACCATTTCCCGTGTTTACAATGCTCTTATGTCAGGACTAACACTGCCTGGGCTAGATAAACCCCGACTTAGATGGGAGAGAGATCTGGGTATTGATCTTGATGAGGATCTATGGAGTGACCTATGCAGGGATGGGGTTACATCCACATTGAACTCCAGATACAGACTGATCCAGTTTAATTTCCTCCATCAGCTCTATATCACCCCATCTAGACTGCACAGGTTCAACCCAGATATCTCCTCCCTATGTTTTAGATGTGGCTCAGATGAAGGAACATTCCTCCATTCCACTTGGCAGTGTTCAAAACTACACGGTTTCTGGCAGGGGGTATGCGATACCATATCCTCAATTCACAGGGTTGCATTCCCTTTAGACCCGGAGGTCTGTCTACTGGGTAACTTTACTAACACCAATCTTAGGCAAAGCCATACTATAAAGCTAACAGAAATACTGCTAGCGATTGCCAAGAAATGTATTGCCTTGAAATGGAAATTGGATTCCTCCCTGCCAGTTGCAATGTGGCTTTCGGAAGTTAATAGTTGTATCCCTTTGGAGAAAATCACTTACTGCTTGAGGAATAAGTTAAAGACATTTTACAGAATTTGGCAACCTTTTATTGACTATATGGAGAATCTCCCCCCACATCTCATTGATTGAATCTATATATAATCCTCACATAATGTTTCACACGTAATGTATATTATGTAGCCTACAGCAGGTGATCCAATGTCTCGTTATTTCTTTATATTTTATTTTTTATTTTTATTATTGTATGTTTGTTTATATAACTATAATTATAATTTATTTTTGTTACGTTCGTCTGTTACTGTCACTTTGTCCTATCGTTGTCTAATATCTTTTCACTTTTGTTTTGAATGTTCGTAATTGGAAAATGCTAAATAATGTTGTTTTTTTTAAAGCACCAGTCGTGGTCTCCTTACATTCAACTAGTTGTTGAATGTATGGAGCCCAATACCATGGAGGAGTTTAGAAGGTAGGAACACGCTCAAACTTGTATTCTATAGGCTGGGATCCACACTATGAATGTAGCTGTTGTAAGTGCGCATTTTTCACTGGCTGTCCACTGGTCGCAAAACAATGATTGATAGGCAGCTTAAACGTCTTAATTTCAACCATTATTGGGATAAAATACACCAACAGTGCCTTCAGAAAGTATTTAGACCCTTTGACTTTTTCCACATTTTGTTACGTTACAGCCTTATTCTAAAATGGATTACATTTTTTTTAAAATCCTCAGCAATCCACCTACAATACCCCATAATGACAAAGAAAACAGGTTTTTAGAAATACCTTATTTACATAAGTATTCAGACCCTTTGCTATGAGACTTAAAATTGAGCTCAGGTGCATCCTGTTTCCATTGATCATCCTTGAGATGTTTCTACAACTTGATTGGAGTCCACCTGTGGAAAATTCAATTGATTTTACATGATTTGGAAAGGCACACACCTGTCTATATAAGGTTCCACAGTTGACAGAGCAAGCCATGAGTTTGAAGGGATTATCCGTAAAACTCAAGAGACAGGATTATATCGAGGCACAGATCTGGGGGAGGATACCAAAACATTTTTTGCAGCATTGAAGGTCTCCAAGAACACATTGGCCTCCATCGTTCATAAATGGAAGAAGTGGTGAACCACCAAGACTCTTCCTAGAGCTGGCCAAACTGAGCAATCGGGGGAGAAGGGTCTTGGTCAGGGAGGTGACCAAGAACCTGACGGTCACTCTGACAGAGCTCCGGGGTTCCTCTGTGAGATGGGAGAACCTTCCAGAAGGACAACCATCTCTGCAGCACTCCACCAATCAGGCCTTTATGGTAGAGTGGCCAGACGGAAGCCACTCCTCAGTAAAAATGCACATGACAGCCCGCTTGGAGTTTGCCAAAAGGCACTTAAAGACTCTCAGACCATAAGAAACAAGATTCTCTGGTCTGATGAAACCAAGATTGAACTATTTTGCCTGAATGCCAAGCATCCCTATGGTGAAGCATGGTGCAGGCAGCATCATGTTGTGGGGATGTTTTTCAGCGGCAGGGACTGGGAGACTAGTCAGGAAAGACAAACAGAGCAAAATACAGAGATATCCTTGATGAAAACCTGCTCCAGAGCACTCAGGACCTCAGACTGGTGCGAAAGGTTCACCTTCCAACAGAACCACGCAGGAGTGGCTTCAGGACGAGTTCGCCAGAGCCCGGACTTGAACCCAATCAAACATCTCTGGAGAAACCTGAAAATAGATGTCCAGCAACGCTCCCCATCCAATCTTAGAGAGCTTGATCAGCAGAGAATAATGGGAGAAACTCCCAAAATACAGGTGTGCTGTATTTTGTAAAAGCCAAAGGTGCTTTTACAAAGGGTCTGAATACTTATGTAAATGTGATATTTTGTGTGTAGATTGCTGAGTGGGAAAAAAACAATTTAATACATTTTAGAAGAAGGCTGTAACCTAACAAAATGTGGAAGAATTCAAGGGGTCTGAATACTTTCCGAAGGCACTGAATACATTGGTGCACAGCCATCCACAATCTGTAAGGTGTAAATAGCTAAATGAGAGAGCAGCAGTGTGATTCACATCAATGTGTAGATATCAATAACAAGTGATATCCGTATCGCCCTCTAGGCTACAGCACTGCTGTCATCCTTACCTCCAAGCGTTTATTCAAGTTGGATAATCTTTGGATGCCGATAGCAGTCGCACCATTGGAAGACATAGCTTGGACTGTAGCCTAAAAAAGCCTATTCCTGACCTTCTCCCACGATCCATCAAATGCATTTGGTGTGTCATCATAGTGGTCCATGACTTGTGGTCAGATTCGCTCAGGCGGAACAAACTTTAAATCCTTTTTTCCATGCTTTTTTGTAAATAATCCTAGAAGTAATCATCGTTTTTCAAAACTATAATCTGATTACAATATTTTTGCTGGTAAAGTAATGGATTAGGTTGTTTTTGTGTGTGTGCATGTAATAGATTACATTACATGTAATTCATTACTACCCAACCCGATGGTATGTCATCACTAATGGCAAGACTAGTGATGTTGTGAGGCATGAAGCAGAGCCAAACTGGCTAACTGTCGTTCTGTCAAGGGCATGTTAATCGAAAGCTAAGTGATACTGAAACAGATGTGAACATTTCATTCCATCCCTGGCACAATATTGTGCCAGCTCAAACACTCCTTGGCCAATCTGCAAGCAGGACCACAATCAGAGTTTGTTCTGTTTTTTTACCTCTGTGGGTATGACTGCAGTATGTTTGAATAATGTATATGATATGTGTTACAAAAGGGAAAATATAATATCTAGCAGCATTTCTATAACATATTTTACAATGCAAATGTATGCATTTACAATTTTATGAAATGACAATAACATACAGGATTTCAATGACAATAACATATTTCCTCCTCCTAGAGGTGTCTCACCTACTATTGTCACTTCTCTGCTCTGACAGAAACAGAGTACACATCAACATGGTGCTTCTTCTTCCTATACCATATGGAACTACTCTTGAAATGAATTGTCACATCATGAGAAGAAGAACGGCAGCTGACTTCGCCTGAAGACTCAAACAGAATTTTTCCACTGCTCTGTTTGCTACATACTTCAGGCCTGAGTCGGCATCGCTGAAGTCGTATGTAGTGACGTCACAATGAGGGGTGTCGTACTCTCTAACCAATCAGAGTATCAAAGCCAACGACACATTATCAAAACGCCCCTTTACCCATGTGTGTTCTGGCTCTGGCCCAACCCACTGGATTCTGGGACCAATCAGAATGGTCAGAACGTGTTTGTGTTCTTGAAAACGCCTGGGAGGTACTCCGATCCAGACTCATTGCGGAGAAGAAAATAAAGTCCGTTGGTGTGGCGTAGCGTTTGGCCAGAGCAAGGAGGTTGGGTAGCCAGGCAGATATAGAGTACTGTATAGCTGACATGATCTCTGTCTACCTCATTGCTTGAGCAGTTCAGTTATTGCACATTCTGTTTAATGACACAAAATCCTTATGCTGCTATGGTCCTACTCACACCATGAGATACTAATATGATGATTGGATGTTTGAGCGTCTGAATGCCAAGCTAAAAGGTCTAGCAGCTGTAATACCACAGTCACCCACGACTCCCACTGTGAAGTGACCTGCAAGGCTACCGACTGGCAGCTTGGTCCTCTCCTCTAAAAAAATGGAGCTGTTGCTCAGTCTATCTCAAAGGATGGCTGTGTATAAATATTCCAGCTGAAGATGAATAGGTGATGAGGAGAGGGTTGCCTTTAAGAGGTTCACAGCATTTTGAGTTGCTCAACTATTATTTTTCTTCTTTCTCCTCGGCCCTGCAACGTCTTCAAAGACTTCTCCCACGATTCCTCCCTCCTCCTCCTCCATCATTGTGCATCCTCATCTACCCCTCCCTCACACAGTGCTTCCGTGTCAATCTCACACTTCTGTACAGAGAGCCCAGGTGGTCCCAGAGGATGCCCCATGCCCTACAGGTCTCCCTCACAACAGCAACACATCACATGGTAAACAGCGATGAGCATTCAAACAGAAAAGACTACAGCACAGAGGAGCCTTGAGTTGAGATATGCATAGCTCCAATTAACTATCTTAAATCGGAACCTTCAATGACAGAGGACATGACTAACAACCTTTTTAAAAGCACCTTGTCATTGAAATGTGCACCTGATCCCACCTTTCCATCTAATAAAGCCACCTAGTTTAAACAACAGCAACACATCTATAACAACCATGAGAATGAAACCCATTAATGCTGGAAAGTCGTAACCCCAAAATAGGCATAAATACTCACCAATAGCTGTAGGTTGGTGGCTGATGTGGTCTATTTCCCAGGTGCACTCCTGAAACAAAAAGAGAATAAGGCTGAGTATGGTGAAGGGGCAACTTCTTCAGCTCAGACAGTAAAGCCTTGATCTATCACCCCCCTCCTTCCCCAGTCCCTTGGTTATAAAGTAGTCTGGCTTTTGGGCCAAAACAACATCATTACTGCGCCACTCACAGCAAGATTTCCTAATTGGTTTTTAAGCAACACCACACAAATAAAGATGAGAAGCTCAAAAGGCCCAATCTTAAACAGGAGAGTTAGAGCAGTGAGGACATGTTGACATCACATGCTCTTGGGGTACTTCCTGTCACCGCTGATCAGATCCTCATGCCAATGCACTCAACAAAGAGCACTTTGAGCTTATCTGTGGCTTGGAGGGGAGCATCCTGAAAGGAACTGGTATGTCATTAGATTAGCAACAAACCCAAGCACTAACACATTTAAGAGAGGAGAAAAAAAAGTTGTCACTCAGTTTAGTGTGATGTGATTACTGAGTACGGGCTCACAAAGATTCTGATTCATTAAGTAGCTCTATGTTGTTGGCGCCATAATGGGGAGAGGGAGCAGAGATGGAGGGAGAGAGGCAGAAAGGGAGGGTGAGAAGGAAAGAGGGGGGGGTGCCAATTGAGACAGGCAGCACAGGAAGAGGATGCTGCTGCTTGACTGTACTCTCTCTCTCACTCACACACATAATGCTCTCTCTTTTAGGAACACACCTCCCTCTGGCCAGATGTTTTCTGCATGATAAGCCTTGTGCCGAAACATCCTTCCTCCCCTCAAGGCTTCAGGTGGCACTGGAAGTGATTTGCACATTGTATTCTTACCAAGACTCATTTGGACACGCCAACCTCGCTGAAGAGATTCCTTACACTAATCAGGGCTAACACCACAGCACAGAGATGGTAATGTTATCTTACCACATCTTCCTATCCAGAGATAGCTTCTGTTCGTGCTCAGGCTGGAGTGCTGATTAAAGCTTGGCTGCTTCTTTGATGTCCTAAAACAGCCTGTCTCACTTTACCAACATCAGCTGGTACTGAAGGGGAGAGATGCTTCAAAGTAAAACAACACAAGGGCAAACAAGACTGATCCCCTGGGCCCTCAGTGTGAAGTGATAGAATTGTTTTCTGGGGTGTTTGCCTCCATCTCGGATACAGAAGGATAAGGGCATAGGCTTACTGCATTCTAACAAGTCGCATTCTACTTTTCCTTCCAGGAGAGGTTGCCATCGGCAGCTAAACTCAGTCTGGGTGGAAACAGGGCAGATTCTCCCGCAAATCTAGACAGATGACTGGAGTCACAAGCTGTGCCCGTCCAGCCAGTGTAAATCTCAGCCCCACATCCTCTCTGTGAAGGAACGCTTCCACATCCACATTCCACTCCACAATTAGAGCCGAGAGAGGATCCATCCAGCTTCAGAGGGACAGTTAGTTTGTCAGGGGAGCTGTCAGGGGGAGAGGAGAGATGAGGAGAGGAGGGAAGAGAAGGGATGAGGAGAGGAGGGAGGAGAAGGGATGAGGAGAGGAGGGAAGAGAAGGGATGGGGAGAGCCTGCTGACAGCATGGAGACCTGAGTGTCACTCAACGAGCATGTGGGAAATGCCATGACTATAGAGTGCTGATGTTCACTGTCAGCCATCACAGGTCCTCAGGGGCCATGTGGGCCCACTCCTGCTATTAGCCTATGTCAAAACCCCTGGCGCAGTCTGACAGGTGTGCTGGTTAGGAATAGTCTAAGTGTTGTTCTGTGCCCCCCTGCCCCCATGGCTGTGCCCAATGGCATTCTTCAGCCATTTTAATTATCAACCATCATTTGGTTTAAGATGGGGTATAAATAAATCATTGTTGCGTGGCACACAGAGAAATCTAATCAAGAAAAATCTAACACATTAGCGCAGCATATCTAAATGCTTAGGATAACTGATAGAGCCAAAAGAAGCATTGCCAGGTGATAAATATATGAGCAAGTAGCACACAGCTGAACTATCTACCAAACAATGCCCACGTTCCATCTTACGATTAAAATGTTTGAACCAATAGTAAGCAGCGCTGTGCGACTCATCCTCCCAGGGGAAGACACAGAAACCAACCAACTGTGTTTGTTACTGAGAACACAGTGCCAGTTATGAGGCAGAGCAGAATGTAATTTCACCTCCTCTTCAGGTATTTGAAGTTTACCTGGGACATTTCCTCTGGTTTGCTCAACTTCTCAAGGCACAAAACAATCAGCACGTTTTCTCTGGCGACTGGAATGTGTCCTACGCTCTCACACACATACAACACAAATACGCGCAAGCATGCAGACACACACACTCTCCTTTTCTAAGACAGATAAAGTGTCAGCAACACCACTGTCTCTCCCGCTCAGCCACGCAGTCACATTGTGCTCTGGCTGCAGTATGATCTCATGCCCTTGGGCTCCGTTTGGTCCCTAAGGCCCCAATCACACTGCAGTACACTACAGCTGCTACTTCTCTGCATAGGACCATTTTGATCAGTCACAGGAGACGCCAACAAATGACACGTGTTCTGTTGATGGGAGGAAAATTACCAACACCTGCAACAACTCAATCTGCAACAATCAATCTGCATGCATTGTCTAGAAATAACCAATTACAGTACATTACTGCAATATGAAAAACAAAGTACTGTGCCAAACTTACAGTATCAGTAGGCCTGTCAAATGGTTACATCTGACATGTGGTAAGAACATACAGCCTAATATAGTAGATAGCTACATATGTAGGATGTTCATTGTATCGCTCTTCTGTTGATGAAAATTTCCTGCTCAGCAGGATTATGCAACCTTGCAGTGTACGGTTTTAAAAGGCTTCTAAAGTTTCTAATTTCCACTGAAAAAGGTGTAGATGAAGGGGTGGAGACCGGTTAAAGAAGGATTTTTAAGCTTTAAGACAATTGAGACATGGATTGTGTATATGTGCCATTCAGAGGGTGAATGGGCAAGACAAAAGATGGAAGTGTCAAGAACCGGTTTGTGTCAAGAACTGCAATGCTGCTGGGACATCCAGCCAACTTGACACAACTTTGGGAAGCATTAGAGTATGTGATGAGTCAAAAACAAGGGTCAATGCAGATAGTTAAATAGATAACCAAATAGCTACCCGGACTAACTATTTAGCAGTCATATGGCTTGGGGGAGGTAGAAGCTGTTCAGGGTCCTGTTAGTTCCAGACTTTGTGCACCGGTACCACTTGCCGTGCAGTAGCAGAGAGAACAGTCTGTGACATGGGTGGCTGGAGTCTAACACATTTTTTTAGCTTTCATCTGACACACTGAGAGCTCGGCCCCAGTGATGTACTGGGTCGTACACACTACCCTCTGTAGCACCTTGCGGTCGGATGCCAAGCAGTTGCCACACCATGCAGTGATGCAGCCAGTCAATATGTTCTCAATGGTGCAGCTGTAGAACTTTGAGGATCTGAGAGCCCATGAGACATCTTTTGAACCTCCTGAGGAGGAAGAGGCATTGTTGTGCCCTCTTCACAACTGTCTTGGTTTGTTTGGACCATGATAGTTAGTTGGTGATGTGGACAGGAACTTGACGCTCTCAACCTGCTCCACTACAGCCCCGTCGATGAGAATTGGGGCGTGCTCAGCCCTCCGTTTCCTGTAGTCCACGATGAGCTCCTTTGTCTTACTGACGTTGAGGGAGATGTTGTTGTCCTGGCAGTGTCTCTTACCTCCTCCTCATAGGCTGTCTCATTGTCGTTGGTAATCAGGTCTACCACCATCGTCGGCAAACTTAATGATGGTGTTAAGAGTCATACGTGGTCACGCAGTCATGGGTGAACAAGAAGTACAGGAAGGGCCTTAGCACGCACCCCTGAGAGGCCCCCGTGTTGAGGGTCAGCATGGCAGATGTGTTGTTGCCTGCCCTCACCACCTGTGGGCGTGCCATCAGGAAATCCAGGATCCAGTTGCAGAGGGAGGTGTTCAATCCCAGGGTCCTTAGCTTAGTGAGGAGCTTGGAGGGCATTATGGTGTTGAACGCTGAGCTGTAGTCAATGAACAGCATTCTCACATAGGTGTTCCTTTCGTTCAGGTGGGAAAGGGTCGTGTGGAGTGCAATAGAGATTGCGTCATTTGTGGATCTGTTGGGGTGGTATGCAATTGGAATGGGTCCAGGGTGTCTGGGATGATGGTGTTGATGTGAGCCATGACCAGCCTTTCACAGCATTTTATGGCTACAAATGTGAGTGCTACAGGGCGATGGTCATTTAGACAGGGTACCTTAGCATTTTACAGACAGAGTCAGGGAGATGTTGAAAATGTCAGTGAAGACACTTGCCAGCTCGTAAACGCACGCTCTGAGTACGTGTCCTGGTAATCCACCAAGCCCTGCGGCCTTGTGAATGTTAAACAGGTTAACTAGGGCTGGGCGATATATCAAATTAATTGGATTCATTCTAAATTATGTTTTTGTGTGATATTCCAAAACGCCTGTATCGCAAGAATCTAGGTTTTGTTATTTTCCATTTTTATGAGTGTTTATGTCCGCTTGTTCTATATATATATACACACACATTTTTTTTATATATATCATTAGTCGCCCATAATTTTAAGAGAAAAAAAATATTTAAAAAATAAATAAATAAATCGATATAAGACTTTTAGACCATATTGCCCAGCCTTATGTTTAACCTGTTTAAACATTTCCTGTTGCTGCCAGATTATTTTCCTGCTGTAGCAAATTGGCTCAAATTAAGATCATACATCTGTACATGGTTGAACATATCATATACCGTCCTTCGGAAGTGATGACTGTAGTATGAGTCAGTGTAGTAGCTTCTCAGTGTCTGCTAACAGTGTAGGGTATTTGCCCTTCTTATGCGTTTTGAGAAAGGTGACAGACAGGTTGTGTGTTGAGCTTCTCCCAGTGTTCTGCAGACAATGTTAAGACCCTAGAATAGGCTGCGGTGTGGGTGACACCTCCAGGAGATCAAACATTGAGGAGCACACTACTGTCTGCCAATAACTCCTCTTAGCTGCATCATATGCCAGGAGCTGACGTCCATTAAGTTACATAACATCCTCCATGCGTCGTTGATCTCTGCCTTAACACTTGGTCCACTCCCTTAGATTCATCAGACAAATCACAGGAATATATGCAATCAGCCATCATTAATTACACACGCAGGGCTTCAATTGCTCTGCATGCACAGAAATATTCTCCATTCTAAATGGGTGAGTAAGTGAAAGTCCACTATCCTCTACATAAGGCCTGACTCAGCACATGGACATCTCTGCAGTCCTGAGGAACACATGCGCGCACACACACACACACACACACACACACACACACACACACACACACACACACACACACACACACACACACACACACACACACACACACACACACACACACACACACACACACACACACACACACACACACACACACACACACACACACACACACACACACACACAACAGGTGAAGTCCAGAAGGAAATCTATTCCCATCGATCTCCTCTACCCTCTCCTTTTCAGCAGACAATTCATTTTAAAGGCTTGCTAAGCTTTTCCAAGGCCACTTTACACCCCATCAACCTTTTACAAGGTTTCCCACCTCTGTGATGCCATGCCCTTGCATCCCAAAGCAATCATTGGACTCTCCTCTAGATTGCAGACACATATCGGCAGCAATCAGCGGGAAAGGAAATTAAAGGGCTTTGAGGCAAGAACTATGATAAACACATGGTTATTAAAATATAAAATAGTACGCATTGACCTCCAGAGGTATTTGCCTTAGCCTGGAGTCTACGGTATATAGAGTTGAAGTCGGACGTTTACATACACTTTAGCCAAATACATTTCAACTCAGTTTCACAATTCCTGACATTTAATCCTATTAAAAACTCCATGTCTTAGGTCAGTTAGTATCATCACTTTAATTTAACAATGTGAAATGTCAGAATAATAGTAGAGACTGATTTATTTCAGCTTTTAGTTATTTCATCACATTCCCAGTGGGTCAGAAGTTTACATACACTCAATTAGTATTTGGGAGCATTGCCTTTAAATTATTTAACTTGGGTCAAATGTTTCAGGTAGCCTTCCACAAGCTTCCCACAATAAATTGGGTGAATTTTGGCCCATTCCTCCTGACAGAGCTGGTGTAACTGAGTCAGGTATGTAGACCTCCATGCTCGCA